>NC_000072.6:88098039-88419539 GCF_000001635.26 Mus musculus
CAGTGCCCTTAACCTGCTGAGCTATTTCTACAACCTGCATCTTTACCTTTTTAACGCTGGTTTCTGGTGTGAGTTGAAGTAGGTTTGTTAGGCCATCCTTTGCATGGTTCAGTCCTTCGTTACACTAGTGTAGCATCCGAGCTTGCCTTCTGAGCTTCCTTGGCCTCCGAGGCTACCTCTTAGGGGCAGAGTGCTTCCCTAGCGTGCGAGGTCCTGGTTTCAGTTCCCAGTGCTGTTTGGGGATGGTGTGGAAGAAACTGCTCACTTGGCTATTCTACATTTTATAGTTTTTATTCTTTTTCTGAAGGGTTGCTCTCGTAGCCTTGTGAGCTTTTCAGGGACAGCTAGGATGTAGGGGGTCTCTGCAGGCTGTCTCTCCTGCTGAGCCAGGGGCATAGCATTGGGATTCATCTGCTGACCTGCTCAGCGTTGTAGAGAAACCTACCTGTTGTAGTTCTTCTCTCCTTGGTCCCGTCACTGGCCATGCACCTCCCCTGCTCTCCATCACAGACACTGCTCACCTGCAGGTCTTGTGGCTGATGATGTGTTGTGACAACTTTTCCTGGGATGGAGAGGACCAGGCCATGTCTATTCCCCCCATCCCCTATAACGTCCCAATGACAAAGCAATGTTAGGTTCTACCTGGGGAGCCAGTGTTTATTGGACTTACAGAATCTAGGTGAGGGCCTACTGGCAGGTGTGTGGGTGACCCTAAGGTAGCTACACTGGGAAGTCAGCATGGGTGATGGCTTCCCATAGCTATAAATATAGAGCCCCTTTCCCCTAAGTTTCCTCAGAAAACTCTTCTAGTCCCTCCCTGGGAGGCCCTGAGACTTCTCTCTACATTAGGGCATACTATTATACAAATGTCTGAGAGGTGTGGATGCTCAGGTGAGGGTCCCATCACCCTCCTCCTGTGACGTCTCCAAGCCCAGCTGTGATGGTGATCTTTAGCAAATAAGCACAGCTGAACTGAACTGAAGAGAATGCACGGTGCTGTGTTTTAATGGTCCTTGGATTTTGATGTTGCTGTTTAGTTTTTCTGCCTTCTGCAGAGATTGGAAAAAAGCCAAAAAGCCCATGCTGCCACCACTAGCTCTCACCCTATTGGCTCTTGCCCACAAACTCTTGATAACATCTCTCCTTTTGTGTAAGAGGAGAAAGTTCATGTCTTATAATTTCCTATCTGCCATCTTGTTTTTTGCTCACACCATTGCATTGTTGATGATTTCAGGTGACCAGTATGCACTGAAGATGCGGTTTGTAGACCACGTGTTTGATGAGCAAGTGATAGATTCTCTGACAGTGAAGATCATCTTGCCCGAGGGAGCCAAGTAAGTCAGTGTCCCTTTCCTCCATCTGCCATCTCTTTGACAGTATCATCCTGGTGCCTCACAGGGATCTGCGTTCTAGGGGTGCAGTGTAGGTGCTCGTGAAGTAGCATTTCCTGAGAACCTTTCTGTGGAACCTTTTGACTGATGCTAGGAGAGAGAAGTTAGAGGCACAGATGCACTCGGGAAGCTTTCCAAAGCCATAGTCTTCGTGTGTCTGGAGCAGAAGTCAGAGTTGTCTCTGTCAGACAGTAATGCGGGGTCTAATGCCAGGGAAGGATGTGGGGATGAGCCCGGGGGATCTCAAGTTGCAATCCAGCCTGGGCCACAGAGTCCAGGCCAATCTGGGCTACATGTAGCAAGTGCTTGTCTTTTAAAATTATAAATAAATAAAAGGTATACTTTGTGGTGTGTTAACAGGGAGTGAGTGGTTCGGCTGTAGCTCCATACTTTCCTATCTCAGAGTCTTTTGTAACAAACAGGCGGAATCCTTTCCGATCAGTTTGGGTAAGAGATGTCTGATAGAGTTTAACTTACAGAGCTAGGTTTTAGGAATGAAGGCAAAGACTGGAGCTGTGTATGTAGTTAAGTGGTAGAGTGCCTATTAGACTTTTCATGAGGTTCTGGTTCAAGCCCCAGTACTTCTGATGTGTGTGCTCACAGGAGAGCCACTGACTTTAGGAAGGAGCCAGGGGCATCTGCAGGAATCCATTTGGTAGGAGCAGACAGACACTTACAGGGCTCCTGTCCTTAGTGCGAGCTGCTAATACTTTTGTGTCACTTTATCTAGTTTCTGGTCTCTGTTGGTTCATATAACTACTCTGATTAGCAGGGTGACGTGCACTTTGACTGTTCACGGGAGGAGTTGTTTCTTCAAGCTAAATTACCGTGATGTTACTCTTACGGGGACTTTAAGCCTGGCCAGAAAGTAATATCTGTGCCCTAGCCCTGAAAGAGACTGTGATTTGTATAAGGAAAGAGCATTCCGAATAACTCCCAAGGCATTCTTCAGGTTCTGGGAGAATCTGGTGGACTGTACTGGGAAGCTGCACACTGTCCTTGTGAGCACTGGAGGGAGATGAGTCCAGTCTTGGGCTGAATCAGCAGCAGGAGGAAAGGGCTGCCAGATGCTGGCAGTAGGCAGGGTGAAGTGTGTGAATTTAGCTTCTTGCTGCCCCTTCGTCTTAGAATTGTGCAGCCCACACCGTCGTGTGTTGGTGTGGTTTGTTGAGGCTGTGACTGTGTTTGTGTGTCCCAGGAACATCCAGGTGGACAGTCCCTACGATATCAGCCGGGCCCCAGACGAGCTGCATTATACCTACCTAGACACGTTCGGCCGCCCGGTGATTGTGGCTTACAAGAAGAATCTCGTCGAGCAACACATTCAGGACATTGTGGTGAGTGGCTCTGCTGTTTGTGGTTGGGGTTGTGGGCAGGACGTGAGCTGCTCTTCTCTGACCTTCGCCTTTCTCTGTCCTGGCTCACACGCAGGTGCACTACACGTTCAACAAGGTTCTCATGCTGCAGGAGCCGCTGCTGGTCGTGGCCGCCTTCTACATCCTGTTCTTCACCGTCATCATCTACGTCCGTCTGGACTTTTCCATCACCAAGGTACTCTGCTCTCTTCCTCTGTGTCAGGCGTCCTAGTGCCCCCGTGATGTGTCACACACATCTCCACCGTAAGATACCCAGGACCTTGTACCTCTGAGAATGCAATCACCAGCACGCCATGTTAAGTCTCTGCTTCCTGCCTTGTTTTGGTTGTAGAAGCAACCTGGACACTAGGTGAGGTCAGAACGTGGTTGAGTGACTGGTGGTGGTGGCTCTGCTGTTTTGCTCCTTGTTACTCTTCTGAACATGGAGGTGGGGTGCCCCCTTGGCCGTGTCAGCAGTAGCTTCTGTCCCTTCCCTTGCGGAGCTCCTTGTGAAAGGATGACATCAGAGTTCAGATCCCGCTGACATGGGGCATCCACCACCTTCTTTCTCCCCTTGGAGTTCTGCTTGCTGACTGAAGGCCACCGTCCCTGGGGCTGCGGGCACAGAAGTTGTCTTCGGGTCCTCTCTTTCCTTTCCTTCACCTCCATTCTTTCTCACTCTTAGCAGTAGTACTGTTGGGCAAGGGGACCTGAAGCCCTGTGCTGGGCACCAGAAGCATCCTATTCACATACCTTTCTAAGGGTTTAGTATGTAGAAGTGACGTGTGCCCGCCAGACCTAAGCCAGCCTGGACTGGGGGTGGCCTCTAAGGGATGTTAATGGCAGGAAGAGTCCACGATGTTTCCTGAAGTCCTTGAAAACCTTAGAAGGAGTGATACAAGATGGCCTCCCTGAAGTCTTCCATGGCTAGAGCTGAGCTCTCCTGCCAGTTTCATGCCTCAGTCTACCATTCTTGTCCTGTCATGTCCTGTCATGTCCATGTGCCCAGGGAACTGGAAAGTGAAGCCTCGTCCAGTCTTTGTTGTTGAGCATGGTCCTCACTATGTGTCAGAAGGGGTTGACTCCTGGTGTTCTGAGGTGACTTCTGTTGGCTGGTGGCAGTAGGCATCCTCTGGCAGGTAGGTCGGAGTGAGCCTGTTGACAGACATGTCATCTCTCTACCTTCCAGGATCCAGCTGCAGAAGCCAGGATGAAAGTGGCCTGTATCACAGAGCAGGTCTTAACCCTGGTCAACAAGAGGCTGGGCCTCTACCGTCACTTTGATGAGACTGTCAATAGATACAAGCAGTCCCGGGATATCTCTACCCTCAACAGTGGCAAGAAGAGCCTAGAGACAGAGCACAAGGCTGTGACCAGCGAGATTGCTGTACTGCAGTCTCGGCTGAAGACGGAGGGCTCAGACCTGTGTGACAGGGTGAGTGTTAGTGCTGTGAGTCACTTTTCTGTGGAAAAGTACACGCTGTGCTCCAGGAACTATTTCTGGCTGAAAGCAGCATCCACCCGACTCCTTGGGCTAGGCAAGGCTCCAGTGGCTCTCCTGTCCCATATGTGCAGAACCACAGGCTCATCAAGTGCTGCCAGTGCATGTGGTGGGACAGAAAGCTTTTGGTATCTGTAGGCTGGCTTGGAGAAGTTCTGCAGCTGTGTCCTTGGGGCTGGCAGGGCAGTGCTTCTCCTCCCAGATACCAGTCTTCAGCTCTGGGTGGCCATGCCTGTAACCTCAGCACGCTGGACGTGTGTATATGTGTGGGAGTGTGTATTTTCAGATGACATCCACCCAGGGCACATAATATCCTGGCCAAAGGGTAAGACCTTGTTTTTAAAAGTAAATAAATAAACCAAATGCATCCAGACATAAATCCCAGGCTCTGATCTAGACTCTCAATGTGAGCAGATTATCTAATTTCTCTGTTTCCCTTTTCTTATGGATAATGGGAGGCCAGTAGCTTTGACAGTACCTGAGAGGTGGATCTTGTCAGTGTTTAGAGTCCTGACCATCATGTGCTATGCGAGCTAGTTATCAGTAACAGAAAGTGCTCCTCAGAGTTGTTAGGCTCCCTGTTAGCTCCTCCACCCCCACCTTGCCTCTCATCCGTGCCCTTTAGTTCCTTTAGAGCACCCACCATGGAACAATTATTCATGTGCCTAGAGGGTTTATGTGTCAGCTCCTTGAGGGCGGAAAGAACACTTTCTCCTTTGCTGCTTTCTGGAGCCTGGCACTTGGGACAGCAGAAGTGGTCTGGTCCTAACAGATGTCTGGCCCCAGTAAAGAGAAGACACTTAGGGAGCCCGCTGTGCCCAGGCGCGATGCTGGGGTTCCGTGGCTTTATCTTGCTTGTCATTTGAAAAGAATGTGCCATGTAAATGATGAGGCCACTGTTTTGACCTGGGCAGTTTTCCTACTTGCCAGCTCTCTTCCATAGGCGCTACTTTTGCTGAGTTTTTGAATCTTCTTGTGTCACTTTGGATATGTAGGCCTGGGGGGAGGGGGGCAGTGGGGCTGTTGAGTGGGGTGAGGGGACGGCTCCCAAACCCTGTCCTGTTCTTGTCTCTGCCAGGTGAGTGAGATGCAGAAGCTGGACGCCCAGGTCAAGGAGCTGGTCCTGAAGTCGGCGGTAGAAGCAGAGAGGCTGGTGGCTGGCAAGCTCAAGAAGGATACGTACCTGGAAAACGAGAAGCTCAGCTCAGGAAAACGCCAGGAGCTGGTCACCAAGATCGACCACATCCTGGATGCTCTGTAGCTCCTGGCTCCAGAGCAGGCCCAGGTGCCTAGACTTCCAGTGGCATTGGATAGGTAGAAAGAGGAGGTTGTGGTTAGCCCAAGGCCTCAAGACACCACTGAGGCCTGTCCGTGGCAGTGGCCTATCCGTGGCACTGCGGGAAGCTTGTCCCTTATTTCTGAATGGTTCCCTTTTTTTTAAAAAAGCAAAAACCTAGACAAAAAATTCTGTTTAAAAGACAAACTTGGCTGTGTTTTGAGCACAGGCGTTTCAGCAGTTGATGGGTGGTTTCTGTTTTGACAGCTGGGGATTTTTCTGTCTTCAAGTCCTGTTTTATGGTCTTCTGATTTCTAATGTTTGGGTCTTTTGTGAGCGTATGCATGGTTTTTTAAAAGTGTGTATGACCAAATGAAAATAAAGGAGGGACTGTGAACATTTGCTTTTGCTGTACTGAAAAATCTCTCATGTAATTCTGAAGTTTGGGGATATTGCTTTTATCAAGATGGGTTTTCTTGTTGTGTGTGCAAGGCAAGTGTCAGAACACTGATACAAGTCTCGAGAGGCCCAGTAAGGTCCGGAGGCCACACAACAGGGGTGGAGTGAGCCTTTGTATTCCTTAAATCTGTGCCACACGTGCTGAGCATTAGAAACTGTGATGGGCGAGCAGTCATGGTTCATAATCTCCAATTGGCCACACTGTGAGGAAGTCATGGACTGGAGAACACTGGGCTAAGTCTGGGTGGGTGTGTGTTTGAGGGGAGGGGAGTCCAGAGCTGAGCCTTAAGAACCGTGCAGGCCAGTGTTCCAGGCAGTGGGCAGTGTGTGTGAAGGGCCCTGGTGCTTGAGGACCCACAGAGGGCCTGTACTAGAGTGGATATTACAGGTTATGACAGGGCTGCAGAGGTGCAAGTCCAGAACAAGATAGCTTCATAGGTCTCTAAGGCTCTGGCTTACTTTATATCAGGGCAGACTGAGCACTGGGCCAGGGCTGTTTTGGTTGAAAACACAGCCAGAGTTTGGTATGAGAAAGCCAGGAGCATATTGTAATCCAGGTCAAAGATGATACCCAGATGTGGGGGTTGGTGTTGGGTGGTTGAGAACGTGCTAGGAAGCATCTGCCTGTTTGCTCCTTCAAGTAACATACAGAGGTCAGGAAGCTGTCACCTGACTGAGTCAGGCTCTCGTGCACCTCCTGCACATCTTAGGTGACTGTTGTAACGTGACCTGGGCCAGCAGACAGATAGAAGCTCACCTTCTGGCTAACACTAATAGATGGCTACGGGCTGCCTGTCTGGCTTATGTACATCTTAGGTTGGTGGCGCTGTCTGATGTGTTTGTACCATCCACTGAGAACAGAGAACTATGGGCCAGTTTTGAGAAACGGGTGGACTGGTTTCTGATACCAATCATGAGACGCCTGAGAGCTCCAAATAGGATGTCCACAGACAGCCCAGAACCTGACAAGGAGATATGTGGTTGGGGATGTCATGTGGTTTATCCAGCACAAAGTTGGTTAGGGAAATGGGATGGAGATTGTGGTGGGTAGGTGTGCCCATGAAGAATGTAGAATTAGAAGACACCTAGGGCATTCGTGGCAGGATATGGTCTGCTACTTAGAAGGCTGAGGATCACTGAACAAAGAAATTTGAGATCAGAGCAATGTGGAGAGACTCTCTCTTTAAGAAAGCATTTATTGAATGGAAATCAATACTTTTTAATATCTGCAAGCCAACGCTGAGCTCACTTTATTCAAGAATGAATAAACGAGATGAATATACAAAAATGTATGCTTGTTAGAAGAAATATGTCCATCATATGGTACTGAGCAGAAGTCACTGAAACAAAATCAAGACAGAGACTCTCAACAGCAACAGATTCCCAAGGCTGTGTTAGGCCTCATGAGAATTAGTTGCCACTAGAGTAGGCAAATAACTTAGCAGGGAGAGAAGAGACCAGGACTAGTGTTGGGAAGGCAAGAGAAATGTGCTAAAAGACAGGCAAGAGCTATCATGGAACACTGCAAACTGCGCAGGGGTCAAAGCAGGAGACCAGCAATACCTGGGATTTAGGAGTGGGCCAGGCCAGTCATCTGCTGTTGAGTTGGGTACAGAGATCTGCTATGAAATTTGGAGGACTGGGTGTGGTGGCTGTCGCAGGACTGCTACTCTCAGCGCCTGGGAGGTGGGGGATGATGGTGCATAAGGCCTTCAAGGTAAGTCTTAGCTACTTAATGAGATCCAGTCTCAGGGACAACAAAAAGGGGGTGGGGAGGGTGTGTGTGTGGTAAGATCAGGAGACCTATGGGTAGTGAAATCAAGTCTTGCCTCCCTGGCCTTACATAAGACTTTCTTTAAGATGGAGCTTGGTTGACAGTGGGTTAAGGGACTGCCCAAACAGCTACGTGCTCTAGAGTGGGTCTTACGAAGGGCTGAGGCTCCAGCTAATGTTCACAAGGTGATGCTCGCTTCGTGAACTGCCTGTGGTGCGGGTGCCCAGCTCAGCGCCCGGCCCCATAGAAGCCCAGGCCTCTTTTTTTCTGTTTGCTGGAGTATTCAGAAAGAAACATCCACGCCAAATCTCTTTTTGCGCGTGCTCCAGTCGTCCCCTGGTGGCCTAAAGAGGGAACGGGCCGTGGTAGCACACTGGCGCCACCTCAAAAGCCAAGGAGAGGCAGGCACCAATAATGAGATGCGCAAGCGCAGTTGGTGGCTGGCTTCGGACGCCGCCGCGCATGCGTGCGCCCCTCCTGGTTTAAAGGCCTGGTTCTTTCCCTGCCTTCCCTAAAGAAGGTGGATCCACTATATGTCCCGGTTCCAGTATTACCGCGCCTGAGATTCACGAAGTCCTGCTTCAGGAAGTCGAAGGCAAAGGACATGGTTTTGCTGGTGGCCTAGCGGTGGCGCTCTGGCATCCCTGGGCTGGAACAGTGCATCATGTTTTCTACTGTCTCCTTGTCTCCATTCTTGCTGCTCTGGTACCCAGAACCTCAGGCCATTACAGCCCCGTGCTAGCCTGCACTTTAGTTCCTCCAGTAGCAAGAAAAGCCTTGATGCCTCTCTTGGAAGTCCCTGAGGAGCGGAGGAGACCTGGTCTCACATCTCACCAGGTTTTGAACCCTTGAGTGATGCACAGCCTCACTTTGGATCCAGACATGGCAGATGGCTCTAAAACCAGCCCACTGCCTTAGCCCATGTGTCCCAAGGCCACATGGCAGGTGGGCCCATCCCTGGTCAGCCCTGTCTTGGCTCAGAGCACAGTACAGGCCAGGGAAGGTCTGCGGGTTCTGAGCTGCCTCCATTTGTCTTGGAGGCTGACATGGAGAAAACCCCAAAGGCCCAGTAGCCCTCACAGTTTCACCACAAGTATCCTGACCGGGTGTCTGGTGCCGAGCTGATAGTGCAGGCCCCGGCCGCAGCCCTGCCGGAAACCGCGCTGCCAGCGGTTGGGGGCCGCAGGCTGGGACAGGAAGCGCCCAGTGCACCAGAGCCTTCTGCAGACCTGCACTGAGACCAAGCTGCCGCCATGTTGAAGATGGACTCCTGAGGCTGGGCAGAGGCTGTACAGTTCACCTACCTATCACCAGGCTGGGGAGGTGAGAGCATCAAGACAGCCTCTGGCCCCACCTGGTCCCTGCCTCCCCACAACACACACCCCTTCCCCTACAACCCCACCCCCATCCATGCCCTTGACTGTGTCCTCCTAGCCTCTTGCCTCAGTTTACACGTGACCTATGGCTGGTCTAGACCTAAACTAGGGAGCCTTAAAAGGTTAGTACTCAAATGGGAAAAGACAGTGCACAACTTGGAGAGAATTCTGAGGTTCCATTTTCATGTGGTGATGAAGCCAGGGAGAAGGCAAGGTTCCCCTTCTTTTGGCTTCCACTCTTAATGAAGAATCCAGGATTCCCTTAAAAATCAGTGTCTTAGTTGGCTTTAGCCACTATCATGAAAAGCTGCCTGGGTGGCTTATCAACAGGGCTTTACCATCCTACGTCTAGAGAATCCTGAAGGGAGGTGTGGGCATTTGGGTGCGGTGAGACTCCTCTTGGTTATTGGGTGGGCTTTTCACCAAGTCCCTCATGCTGGAGAAGGAAAGAGGAACCTCAGAGACCTTATCAGGTCACTCATCTCATTGATGAAGGTTGTTCTTCCATGAGCTAATCATTATCATCATCACACGCATGCACGCACGCACGCACACACACTCACTCACTCCATTAGGGATTAGGCTAACATGAATTTGGGAGCGTACACACATGACTATGGCAAGAACTGGAGTCTGTTGAAATGCTGATGGGAGGTGGGGGGAGGGAGTGATAGGGAGGGAGAGGTGTTAGAGCCAGGAGAGAAGGAGCCAATGAGAAGAGTCAAAAGAGCAGGGTGGGTGGGATTTTGAAAGGACACTGCCAACCAGCATCCTAGGCTAACCCAGCATCCCACCCCCACCCCCACTACAGCTTTGGCATTAGTCTCTGAAGTGGACTGTGGCTGCATTCTCCTGCTCTCCACTCTTTAGTAGTTGAAACAGAGGCAGAATGTTAGTTTTACTCCAAAAAAAAAAAAATCTTTGTTTTGTATCAGGCACTGTCTCAGGCACCAAGTAGGACACAGCCTCCCGTGACTTGGAGAGGAACCAGATACTACAGGGTGAATCATTTCAGGTTGTGACAGAGACTACTATGTCGGAAATGACAGGGTGGTGTGATGAGCAGAGTTTGTCCCTACCGCCTACTGTCCTTCTTCCTGCCCCCTCTCCCACACATCCATCCCAGCCTCTGGTGACTGCAGAACCTCCTGCCTTGCAATTGACTGACCCAGCATGTCCTCTTCCTCTTAGTTCCCAGCTTCCTCTTCAGAGCCCAACTCCTGCAACCAGCTCTTCTAGCCTCTGCTAAAGGTTCCGACTCTACCTGACAGCCCCTTGGGGCCATCTGCCCATCGGAGAATTGTGTTTGCTGTCCTTTCAGTCTTGCATTTTCATCAGGGGACAGGGATTGAATGACAGAAGGCCTGAAAGGGTTGGTGAGCCCCAGCACAGACCCCTGAAGCGCAGGGGGTCTGTCCTCCAAATCAGCAGGGGCAGCAGCCCGGAAACTCTACTGAGTGACACCATTAAGTGCTTTATCAGTTTGCATGCATCTGGTTCTGACAGCAAGTGGAGGTATCAGCCAAGATGCCAGTCCCCCAGACCTGGCCCACAAACTCTGTAGCCAGCACGTGCACAGCCTGGAGCAGACCTCTCTCTCTCTCTTTCACCCTCTCTGCCTACCTGCCTCCTTTCCTCTGCCAAGGATGGTTGCCCATCTTCAGACCAGACCCATTCACAATATACCCGGTCACGTCTTTCACAGTATCTATGTCCACTTGCAGTGATTCAAGCCTTACTGTACTGTGACGGATATCTGAGGGCTTTGGAGCACCGATGCCCAAGAGCGTTGGTTACAATGGGTGGTGACAGAGAGTCTGGGGCAGCCTGAGCGGAGGATAGCTGCAGCGGCTTGTTCTCTGTCCCAGGGCCTGTGTCTTCCCAGGGTTGGTGAGGCAGGTGAGACTGAGGGGTACGGTGGGTTTCCTTGCTGCCTTGTCAGGAATGGTGGGGTGCAGTTCTGTGCTTTGGGCTCTACCTGGAACATCTCACAATGTTCAGACAGACGTGTAAGAGCTTTTGACACAGGCGCCTAGGTACCTCTTTGTCTTCTGTGGGTATGTGAGGCATATAGCCAATGGCAGGCTCACAGCCATTCCAAAGTTTGGATGTACACAAGACACTACCTTCACCAAGGCACATTGTCATGTGCAGCGTATATATACATAGGTAAACATGCACGTCCACCGATAGATGGGCCTTTGTTGGGCACTTGTTTAGCTCTGGATGTTGTTCTTGGCCCTGGGAAGTGAGTACAGAGGGCCGGCATCCCCGTCCTCAGAGCCTTTGATTGCTATAGAAACTCCTGAACCAAGTCAGAACACACATGGAGCACACAAGGGCTAGGTGTGAGCACATTTTTTGTCAGGTTGAAGCTATAACTCCCTACATGGCAAGCAGGGGGGCTTGCTGGGTAGGACCTTGCACCAGCACTTAGGCCTGGATGGAGAAGGCGGGTCAGGGTAGGTGCATACAAATGAGGAACTGCAGCTAGGAAAGGCACAGTGTTCCTGCATAAGCTCCCACAGCCTTCCCAGGAGTCCAGACTTTTCACTTGCAGTTGATCCAGAAGCAGAGGGGGCAGTTCAGGAGGGCTCTGTGGGCTCCAATATTTGTCTAGAGAGGCCGGCGGAGAACACTATAGAGGGGCAGGATGCAGTAGAGCCTGGCCGAGGAGAGGGGAAGGGCTGGCTCCAGAGAAGTGGTCTGTGATCTATGTGTCCGGGCAAGCATATGTGAGTAGGCGCCCATGTGCCTGTGTTCCTTTTTCCTTGTGGATGGACTAGGGGGAGGAAGGCAGCCTGGGGCAGTAAGAAGAGGGTGACTGTGAAGCAAGTAGTTTCTTCCCTCATTTCCCCATCAGACAGAAGTCCAACCAATACTGGTATTGTGAGGGTGACAGGCATGTGACATCATCGAAGTAGACATTGCACTTAGACACAGTGGTGAGGATTTGTGTGTATTCATGGTGGGATTTTAGAATTGCTAAGGGTTTGGGAATGGCAGATGCCTGCTCCAGTGTGGCCACCTGTGACTCAGAGGACACTGTCCACTTGTGCACATAGAGGTCACAATCCACAGGGACCTGGCCTCAGTCCCTTGTCTTCTAACAATTTCCCCAAGGGAGGCAGCTTTCTAGAGCAAAGAGGTTTACTTGGCTCCCAACTCTGGTGTCTGGATAACCCATCAAAAGCAGTATGTAACCATCTTTCTGGTTGGTGGCCCCGGCAAAGACATAGTGTGGCAGAGAAACAGGTAAGGGAAGTGCAGGGTCACTGAGGTGGCTCTTTGGTAAAGGCATCCGTTGCCAAACCCGAGTTGGATCCCTGGGGCTCACACATGGAAGCAAAGAATGGATTCCCCCAAGCTGATCGCTTTGTGTGGACCATGGCCTATAAACAACAAATGTAATGGTAATAAAAATAACACAGGACATGCAGGGGTAGTGGTGGTCTCTCTTCATAAGAACCTGGAACCGAGTCTCCATATAACACTCGTTTCCTACCCCACTCTGCCTCAAAGGTTCCATCACCTCAATATTGAGCTGAAGCCACACTGTGAGCTTGTGAGGCGACATGAGGACCTCCGCCCCAATGGCTCAGCTGGGTCCTGCATGGAAGACCTGGGGTGTAAGTGAGTGGAGCCTTGGCCGGGTCCTTTGTTTTCCCTGTTCCTGTGCACTCTTCCCTCCCCTTGCTGTATCTTCCAACATCCACCGAGGCTCGGAATCCACCCACCCCTGTGTGAGTGCCTGCGGGTGATAAGTGTCTTCCCAGGGCGTCTTCGAGGTTTTCCTTGTCTTTATAACAGTTGGCTGGGTGGCTTACTACAGTGGCACTGATTTCCCAGGATTCTACATGGTGGAAGTTCAAGATTCCTGTGCCAGCACCTCATGTTCTGGGAGGACTCTTGCTACCCCCATCAGGGAGAGGGTGCTTGGCTGTGGGGTCTTGTCTCAGAGTCTTATAAACAGCTGTACCTGAGTAGGTTTTCAATATGAGAGTTCATTGACATTTATAGATTTTTGTATTTACATTCATTTCCCCTCGTGTATAAATAATTTTAAGTTGGTTTTAACCAGTGAAAACTCATGATTTTTCTGAAAGGAAAGGGAAGCGATGCCCTGTTTGGTATTGTATGTGTCAAATACTTGTATAAAGGAGCGAGCAAACCTTCTAAGCAGTGCAGTGTCTTTTAGCATTTGCAGTTTATATTCCTTTATGTGAGGAATTTTAGTCAAAAGTGCTTAAAATGTTAACAATTGTCCTTTGAAAGGATATCCAAAAGGTTTAGAAAGGTTTAAAACATCACACAGTCTATTTCTTAAGAATATTTATCAAGACATTAAATTTTTATTTTGTAAAAAGAAAAAAAAATGTAGCCTTTGTTACGTTGGAATACTCAGAGCAAATGCAGCAAATGCAGGCAGTTCATCATTCACCCGTGACGCGTGTGACCAGGTAAGAACACCTCTCTGGCTTCCCTCTTGTCCACCTCCCAGTCCCCGGCGGAGGGACCCCTTCCCTCTTTTTTTTTTTTTTTTTTTTTTTTTTTTGGTCTTTCGAGACAGGGTTTCTCTATATAGCCCTGGCTGTCCTGGAGCTCACTTTGTAGACCAGGCTGGCCTCGAACTCAGAAATCCGCCTGCCTCTGCCTCCCGAGTGCTGGGATCAAAGGCGTGCGCCACCACGCCCGGCCCCCTTCCCTCTTTTGCATCCTCCCTGACTCCTGGATTGAAGAGAATGAACGGGAGCTAGAAGTCATGCAGGGCTGTTCCTGGGGCGCAGGGCAGTGATTGTTCGTGGGTGACATAAATCTCTTTAAGGACACAGAGCTGCGTCTAGACTGTGTGCTCTCCACTGACCGGTCTCTCACCGTCATGGGTCACTTTCTTGGATTTTTGCTGCATTTGAGCTTTACACAGTTTTCCTCCCTCACCCCTCTCTCTGAGACAGTCTCATGTATCACAGGTGAGCCTTGTATTCAAGATGTCGTTGAAGATGACCTTGAACTGCTGATTCTCCTGCCTCCACCTCCCAAGTTTTGAGATTACAGGTGTGTAATGCCATGTCTGGTTTTCACTGTTTTCTCTCCATATTAGTCAATCAATCAATCAATCAGTGCTAGACAGGATCTCATTTTGCAGCCCTGGCTGGCCTGGAACTCTATTTGCTGTTTGTTTTTTGAGACAAGATTTCTCAGTGAATCCCTGGCTGTCCTGGAACTTGCTCTGTAGACTTGGTTGGCCTCAAACTCAAAGATCCTCTTGCCTCTGTCTCCCTAAAGGTAGATGTCACCACCTCCCAGCTTGGCCCGAAACTCTTACAGAGCAGGCCGGCCTCAAACAGAGATGGCCTCAAACCTTTGCCATCTTCCCTAACCCAACCCCTGTGGCATTAAGGGCACTCGCTAGCATGTCTGGCTGCCAAGCTTTCTTAAAGGTGGGTGTGGGGGCTATTTACAAAGGTTTGGAAAATAAACCCTCACTAGGAAGCAAATAGAAAGGTAGGGTTGGGTTAGGTGGGATGCTGCAGCTGTCTTCCGGGACCTGTAGCCTTGGCAAAGTCATCCAACCGCTAGGAACTTTGTTTCCATCTTTAAAATGCAATAATGTTTGTTCCTTAGAGTGGTGTGAGCCTGAAATGAGTCTGCCAGTGGGGTGGCTCCTTTGGTGGTGGCAGTCCCAGCTGGGTAACAGGAACACACTACAGTGCTAATGATAAGAAGATGCAGCCTGGCAGCTCACAGAGCACTGGTGTCCTCCAGCCCCCAGCAGAGGACTGGGGTCCTCTATGCCTCTCTGCACAGTGACATGTGGGGACTGCTCTGGACATTTTCTAGATCAGGGATGTAGAGCAACTTTGAGTTTTGTCTGTAGAAGAGAATAATCTCTTGTTTTGAGGTCACAGAGCAGGTAGCAGGCACTCAATGAAGGCTGTAGCCCCTGGAATGTACCACAGCACTGCGGGGCAGCACCTCTGGCTGCTCTGGTTGTTTTGTGCATGTGGCCTATCCCTTGATTTTCTTGTTGCAAAGTGAATTGGTGTCTCTGGCCCCAGGGCACAGGGTCAGGGAAGAGCTGGGTTTCACCTTGCTATATGGGGTTCGGGTAGGGGTTGAATTGGAGCCTTGTAGCCACTAGAGGGCACTCCAAACCCTGCAAATCCACCCCTGCTTGGGCCTCAGGGTGGACAGAGGGTGGGTGTCTGCATGCAGAGATGGAAGGAGCCTGGATACTGGGGCCTCTCACCCTTCGTCCCTGTTTTGCCCACGTTGGCTGTGGGTGGCCTTGCTGGCCTCACGCTCTGATCTGACGTAGGCTCATCCTGAGATCCAGCGCAGAGGGCTCCGGTGAGGATCAGGGATGAGTGAGGCCCCAGACAGTCACCTTGTTGACAGGTTCACATTCTAGGTTTGGGCCCTTACACCACTGGTTCCTTTCTGACTTCTTCCTGGTGCAGGGATGGGACCCAGAGCTTGGGTGCACTAGGGTACTGAAGCACAGCCCAGCCCCCATTAGTTCCTGCCAGCTACACCCCCTGCAATCATCAGAGTAGAAGTTGTTATTGAGGACACCAGGGAACACTGAGAATGAGAAAGAGCTGAAGAGCTGAAGCCCTCAGCCCTTGCTGTCAGGTACCTATGAGGGCTCTGCACAGCAACAACAACAGAAAGCCAAAATTCATAAAACAAAACAAAATATGCTCTCTGAACCCCCAAGACAGAAAACAGTGGTAGGTCACAAACAGGATCTGTGTGATCAAGAAAGCAGGGGACCCATCTGACTGGGTCAGCACCCCCCCCCCGGGGATTCTGGGTAATCACTGGGGGTTGGGTCCATGGGGGCCAGAATGTTCTGCTGGCCTTGGGCATCAGAGGCAGCAGCCGATAAGTCGAGACTAGGGTTGATGGGCCAGCAGACCACGGTGGCTCTTTGATCCTTGGAGTGATTTACTCAGCAGGAATATGTATGTCACATGAGAGGCTTGTCCTCCCAAGCCTGGCTGCTGGGACAAAGCTGCCCTTTCCTCTTTCCTAGGCTAGCCCGACTCCATGTGGGGTTGTGGGGTCCTAGGTGGCTGTGGTCAGCTCATGAATGGTATGTCAGGAGCTCCAGAGAGCGAGTCCGTGGGAGGTGAGCTGAGTGCTCCAGTGAACAGGCATCCAAGCACAGAGGGCCAACGGAGCAAGACAGGACCCGGGCCTCGGCCCTCACCCTGCTCCACTGGAAGACTCTGGTGGCTGGTTGGGGCCCAGTATGAGTGGGGCCCCCATGAGTGTATGGAGAAGGCCTACCCGGCGTGAAGCTTTCTGTCTCCACACCCAAGCTTATACTTCATCTGCTATCACCTCCCTCCTCCTCTGTCCTTTGGGCCCATTGCAGCACTCCTCTGTAGGCTCCAGGAGGTGCACATGTGTTTTCAATTGTAAAAACAATGCATGCTCATAGCAAGCCTTCAAACTGTCCAGAAGGCACAGAAAAGAGAGCGGAAGCCCCACCTTCCTCCCACTCTCCTACCCACCTAGAGCTTTCTTAGTGGATTCCCTGGAGGGTTTCGTTTTAACTGTATGTCTCTGTGCTCTGCTCCACATCAGCTCCCGTGGCCTGGGCCAGACCCAGATCCACACAGCATGCATTGAAGATGTTGCACAGGATGGCTATGGAGGGGAGGTGTGTGTGACATACAGAGAGAGAGACAGAGAGAGAGTCAGAGAGAGAGAGAGACAGAGAGAGAGAGAGACAGAGAGAATGAGAGACAGTGAGAGAATGTGTGTATGCACGTGTGTGAGTGTGTATGTGTGTGTGTGTGAGAGAGAGTATGTGTGTGTGTATGTGAGTATGTATGTGTGTGTGAGAGAGACAGAGACATAGAGACAGAGTGAGAGAGTATGTATATGCACATGTATGAGTGTGTATGTGTGTGAGAGAGTGAGAATGTGTGAGTGTGTGTATGTATGTGTGTGAACGTGTGTGTGTGTGTGTGTGTGTGTGAATGAGTATGTGTGTGCCTCTCCTTCTTTCCCAATGAGGTTCCTCCCAGCAGCTGAATCTTCCCTGTATGACATTCTGTTAACATTATTACAAGTTAAATTCAGGACGGAATGTGACAGCATATATGTATAATTCCAGAACTGGGGAAGTGGAGGCAGGAGGATTAAGAAGAGTTCAAGAGCATCTTTGACTACTTGTTGAGTTTGAGACTAACCTGGGTTACATAGGACTCTGCCTCAAAACATCAGGTCAAATTAAAACAAAACAAAAGAAATAAAAAAATCAACTTGAATTCAAAGCTGCATATATAGAGTGGCGTAGGCCTGTTGTCCTCGGAAGGAGAGCAAGGCCATTCTGGACTCCAGAATGAAACTCTGTTTCAAAGAAATAAAATCCATGAGTTCGGGTTCAACGTTTAATGTCTGAAGGTATTTGCACATTACTGTCTGTGTCTGGAGTCAGTTCTGATGGACACTAACCTGGTGTACCAAGGCTTCCTGTATATTTTCTCCCATTCTTTCTGTTCCTTTTCCCAGAATTCCCCTTTGGTTCCAGCCTGGCTCCCAAGGTCCTGAGGCTGTGACATCTGTCCTTGGCAACTTAATGAGAAAATGGACACACATGGAAATGGAGACAGACCGTGTCTCTGACCTCCTCAAGGGCACCCATGCCTGTTTGTGCCCTTTGGGACAGCACCTGGCCTGACATTTGGAGTCCCTACTGTCCTTGGATGGGACAGAGGGGAACAGAGGGGACCATCTGCCCACCATAGAGGCCAGAGGACATGCTAACACACTCAGGTGCTGCAGGACAGTCAAGACGGATGGCACTGTCCTCTTCAAGGGTGGCCACTGCTCTGCTCCTGGTTCAGGGCTGAGAAGGGCAGTGGCCTGGGTTGCCAGAGCGGAGTAGAGCTTCTAAGGCAAAGCTGGAAATACAACACACAGTGAAAACCCAAATGCACATAGAGATGGAAATTCAAAACCCAGTCACCGTGGAGCGGGTGAGAGACCCAGGGTCTGGCTTTATGACACTGATTTCTCAGATCACCCTTTCTTCAGAAAAAAAAGGGGGGGGGAGGGCGGGTTTTCCCTTAAGAAGACAGGGATGGGGGCGTTAGATAACCACAGAGCACAGGGAAGGCATTCAGAGAATACATTTTGCTTCGTAGAAAACCCATCTCTTGAGTTTCTGGTTTCCCCACAGCTTAGGAACCTTAGTCAGCCGGAACCTGAGGACTGCAGCGAGTCCTGAATGTAATGGCCCAGCGACTGCCAAACCCAGATATGATACCAGTCTGCCGAAGAATGAGGCGGGGACCCATGCAGGGGAAACCCACGTTCCATCCAGGACAGCAGCCAGGGGCTGATAGGGTTGGAGTCCTGGCCCAGGAGAGGAGGCTCCGGAGCTGACCTGCCTGCCTAGAGAAGCCCCGAGGCTTCCTGGATGTTGGCAGATTACCAGCCATCCTCCTGTATAACATAGCCAGGGCCTGCTCAGGCTTGGGGCCAGCTTGGAACATGACTGAGCGCCATGATGCTTGCTGTGCCTCAAGTCTTGGCATCTTGCCCTGGTAGGCCAACCCAGGCCAGTGTGGGTTGACGTAGCAAGCTGAGCGCAGGAGGCAGGGAGACTGAGCCTTCCTCTTGTCCATTTCTCGCTGACATCTCTTCTGTCCTTTCCCGGTTGTCTCTTCTTGGCCCCTGCTCCCCCATGGGGTATGTCGTGGGAGGCTGTTGACAATTTGAGCATTAATCTCTCTGCCTGGGGCCTCATGGTCAGGTGGCGCTTATCAGGGCCCTGCTCCTGTCAGATGGGCCTTCCGGAGCCCGTGGGTGAGGGGGGCCAGCAGAACCCCTGCTGCAGGGCCTGATGGCTGTCTCACCATCCCTGGGCCTTCACAGCCCCTGCCTCCCCCCGCCACCCCGTGGGCCACCTTCTTTACCACATCAGGATACAGAGCATTGCATGAATTCCGGTCTCAATGGAATTATTTCAGAATTCTGGTCAACCGCAAGCTCGGGGTGTTTCACAAACTATCTATCACTGCTGTGCGGTGGGCAGAACGTGGCCCGGGGGCAAGTAACGGATGCGAGAGGCCCTGTCCACTGCCTGGGGGGTGGCAGTCCCCCACCCCTGGCAGCACCCAGGCCTCTGCTGGCAGATGATACATGGTTCACTAGCCCCCTCCCACCAACCTAGCAGGGATCAGGCTCAGGGTGGGGCTCAGGAGAGGCAGCATATGGCTAGACCCTGTCGTGCCAGAGCTCTGAAATCAGCGTGGGCACAGGAAGCCAGGATTACTGTCCTTAATTAAGGGAGGCTGTGCGGTGCTGTAGACCTGTGGCACTTCCTGGGCTAACCCAGTTATTCCCTTGCCTCTTTCATGGGGACGATCCTAATAGCCTTACTACTGCTAGTGAGGTATTACCTTTGCATGGTAACACACCCAAACACCATCAGGGACTTGTATGGTCCATGCTGCTGCAAAGGTCGCTCCTCTTTTTCCTGGTAAGGGTACATGGTGGTCATATCTGTTTGCATCTCTATCATTATTACTATTATTGTTGTTGTTGTTTTGCTTTTTTGTTTTGTTTTGTTGTGTTTTGTTTTGTTTTTGAGACAGGGTGTCTCTGTGTAGCCCTGGCTGTCCTGGAACTCACACTCTAGACCAGGCTAGCCTTGAACTCAGAGATCCACCTGCCTCTGCCTCCCATGTGCTGGGATTAAAGGCGTGCATCACCACCACTTGGCTCCTTAATTTCATTTTTATTGAGGAATAAATTCAAAAGTGAAAAACTGTTAGCCGAGGCAGCATAAACGCCTGTTCACTCTTCTTTTTCAGTCTCTCTCTGTGTCTGTCTCTGTGTACAGATGTACCAGGCACATCAGGCACATCACACTTGTAGCACATGCTCTTGGGGAATGCTTGACAAACTATGCATCTGGTTCTTTGCTCTCATGGGCCCAAGTGTGATATATATATATAATGCATTGATCTCTGCTCACTACCTGTTTCTGACCTCTGATCTAAAATCCCTTTCTGGCATTTGATCCAATAATATCTATGATCATATGTCTGCATTTCATGATCATAAAAGTGAAGTTTTTTTTTGTTTTTTGGGTTTTTTTTGTTTTGTTTTTTTGTTTTTGTTTTTTTGTTTTTGTTTTTTAAGACAGGGTTTCTCTGTATAGTCCTGGCTGTCCTGGAACTCACTTTGTAGACCAGGCTGGCCTCGAACTCAGAAATCCGCCTGCCTCTGCCTCCTGAGTGCTGGGATTAAAGGCGTGAGCCACCACGCCCGGCTAAAAGTGAAGTTTTAAAAGCTGTTTATTTTTATTGTATGTGCATTCTTCTGTTTCTATGTATGTACAGCACCTCGGGTGCACAGATGCCAGAAGTGACCATCATATCTCTGGGAACTAGAGTTTCAGGTGGTTGTGACCTTGAACTCCTGATCTTCCTGCTTCCACCTCTCGAGTTCAGACGGCATCACTTGTTGGTGCACGGGCTGACGTCACCATGTTGAGTTTGAACTGCTGGCTATCAAATGCAGGCAGGCATTGTGTTGTTAGGCAAACACTGAACCACACAGGTGGCATCTCCAGCTCAGCATTCTCGCTTCTTCAAGACTCACACTAGTGTCTGTGGAGGTGTAAGAGACACAAAGTCTGCTGCCAACTTTGAACTATGTCAACACAAAAGTTAAATTAATTAAAAATTTGTTCTACTATTTAACTCCTTATCAAAGTTTCATGACAATGATCTGGGGAAGAAATAAAATTGGGAATGAGCTGAGGATGCTAAGGGGCAAGGAGTTCTGGAAGGAAGGGGCCAAAGAGTCTGGCAAGAGGTAGAAGGTGACAGGTGGTGACTGGGCAGGCTGCAGAAGGACTTAGGCTAGCTTTGGGCTTTTGTTATACTTCATTTTCCCAACCTTATGAGGATACACCGCCAGGGACCTCTGCCCATTCATGGTTTGTCTAAAAACAGAGTCTCATACTAGCATAATCTGCCCTAGAATTCACTTTGTAGCCCATGTTGGCCTTGAACTTGTAACAATTCTCCTGCCTCAGTCTTTCCACTGCTAAGAGATTACAGCCTATGCTTATTACACTCATGTTTAAAATAAGGAAAGTAAGCCCAAGAGAATAAAGAGCCAATCATCTACATGGGTGAGTGACTCGGGGTCCTGAGGTTTTAAAACCACAGTTTGGAGGCTGGAGGATGGCTCAGCCGTTAAGGGCACTGACTGCTCTTCCAGAGGACCAGGATTTGATTCTCAGCACCCACATAGCAGTCACAGTCTGTAACTCCAGTTGCAGGGAGTTCTCTGGCGCCCCCTTCTGGTCTCAGTGGACACCAGGCACACAGGTGGTGCATAGGCAAGTGTAGGCAGTACACACACACATCAAATAATAGAAGAGAAAGAGAGACAGAGAGAGAGAGAAACAGAGACAGAGACAGAGAGAAGGAAATTAAAAGGTGGAGGAGTTTTGTTGTGGCGATACAGTCTCACCCTGCAGCCCGTGTAGGCCTAGAACACATTAGCCTCAGTTTTGGAGCAATCCTCCAGCCTTGGCCTCCTCAGGGCTGGGATTACACCACACTCAACCAGAAAGGTTGGCTTTGTTAGTTAGTTTTCAAACCAGGTCTTACTCTATAGCCAAGGTTGGTCTCAAATGTACAGTAATGCCCCTGCCTGAGCCTAGGATGGGTGGGTCATAACGCCCAGTTTCAGAACGTTTTGGAAGTAACAGACTTAAGCAAACAAATCAGACCTTTCCCCACAGCCGGAGCCCCCATGGTCACTCGGGAACATTCCCACCCAGTATAGCTGAGTGTAAATTTCTCTCTCCTCTCCCCGCTCCATCTCTTCTTCCTGCTCCTTTCTCTCCCTCTACCTCTCCTTGACTCCTTTCTTCTTCTCTTTATGACTTTCTAAGGCTAGATTCCCAGAAATCGGTAAGCAGAGGAAGGGTGAACTAAAACCAAGATAATTTTTCGTGGGTTCTTCAAAGCTACAGATTGAGAGCCCCGCCTCCTTAGAAAGGGAATTCCCACCTGTGGGGGAGGAACGTGGGGATGTCGTGGATCAGTGGATCTTAGAGCACTTTGGGCAGCTTATGGGAAGTCCAGCTGCCCGGTGCTCTCATCGTCACTATCACCCACAATCATCTGGTCATCTTCGTTACATTATCTGCTCTGCTTCAGGAAACTCGGGGGGCTTGTAGAGCCCACTTTGACCCCGGGACTTTCTCAGGAGGGACGTATGCATGCGGAAGGATGTATGGGGAGAACATGGAAGGATGACCAACCCCCCTCCCCCGCCCCCATGCACATATACAACCTAGACAGGCCCTCAAGGGACTGAGGCTGGAAACCCTAGCCCTGAGACTACAAGTGTCTACCCTCCTAGGGCCACTGCTGTGCAGGTAGGAACAACAGGAGGTAATAGATGCACGCTGCTCGTATATCCAGAGGCTCTCTAGGCTGTGGTTGCAGGGGACTTCTAGATATATGAGCACTATGCATCCATTACCATCTTCAGATAGGTAATACACATAGGATGGAGATTGGCAGGCCACATTGCCCATGGATATTCCTCATGTCTATACTATAAAGCCCCTGGCCCTTGGTTTGTTTGTTTGTTTTGTTTTGTTTGCAGTTTTTGGGAGATGCATGAGTGCTAAGAACTGTCCTTATTGCAAAAAGAACAACTGTGTTGAGTGGCTATAGAGAGTGGGGGAGACTATGGAGAACCATTGGGCACAAGTCCATACCAAGAGGCAGCTGCTCCTCAGCTCCAGCCCCATGGGAGCATGTTGGTGGTTCAGTCTTTCTGTTCCTCATTGTCCCCATTTGCAAAGAGGATCAGACTAGTGAGTTCTGTACAACGCTGTGAGGACTAATGGCCACGAGCTCAGGACTTGAAGCCGTGCCTCAGTATCTGAGCGTCGCCTTAACTGTTCCATCTTCAATCCACTGAGACACCACTCCCCATCCACGGATGACAACGCAGGGGAGATGTGGTGACCCTTGGTGACCTGGGACAGTAATGATAACAGCAAGTGATGGTGCTGTGTACAATGCAGGATCCGTTCATCATCCTTAAACCTGGACTTGTTTGCCCTGGGCTGTGGAAGAGGAGCCAGAGGCACAGACATGGTAGAGTTGGCAGGCGTCAGTCAGTCAGTGTGCCGTGTTTCCGGGTCACCTCTTGAGCCCTGTGCCCAGTGGGCTGCAGAATGCGCCTTCTTTCTCCTCCTCAGCCACATTGTGGCACTGGAGATAGAATCCCAAACCCACAAATGCTGAACTGCACCCAGCCTTGGGGGGCTTATTTAGAAGTAAATCCACTATGGGACTGGTGAGACGCCTCAGTGAGCAAAGGCGCTTGCCGCTAAGTCTGAGGGCTTGAGTTCCACTCCTGGGACCTACGTGGTGGGATCAGAGAACTGATTTCCATAAGTGGTCCTCTGACCTCTACACATGTGCCACCACAGATATGTACAAAATAAATAAATGTAATAATAATAATAATAATAATAATATAAATAATAATAATAAATGCTATTGAGAGCTCAGCTGTCCTGTGAGGCATCTCCTATGTGGGGCACCACTGTGGATTCTTCCAAGTACCAGCCATCTTTCTGAATTTGTTCCCCATAAAGGAAAAGGCTCTGGGAAAGGATGGGGGATGGCCCCCTGAGACTGCAGAACTCACTCCTTCAATGTGATTCTCCTCTCTGAGCCAAGGGGAAGGAAGCTACATTTCCTGAACATCCACCACACACCAGGCACAGCCATCATGCAGCCTGCCTGCAGTTAACCCCCAAGGCCACAAGAGCCAAGCCAGGCCCCTTGGACAGTCCAAGGGACCAGGGCTCTGTGCTGAAGCTGCATGCCCAAAGGCCTGGCTGGGACTGGGGCCAGACTGCCTCAGAGGTGTGAGACTCTAATATTCCCACCGTGCTCCCGTAATAGGAGCAGACCCCTCAGCAGGTGTCTCTCTCCTGGACCCTTCCCAGCTCTTGGGCCCTTTCCCATGTGAGGTCCTGTTTCTCAGCCTGGTTCCTGTGAGCACAAATGTGGTATCCCACTCTCACCCCAGTCTTTCTCTGGGCCTTGTTTCTGATTGGCTGAAGCCATACCTACACTTCAGCAGCTGAAACCTTGGCTGAGACCACCTTAGGTTCATGCACAGTAGTGAGGCCAGTGCACATGGACTTTGCCCATGTCCCCAATAGTGGTATTTTTGGAAACTATAGGATGATGTCACAGAAGATATCATTTAGTATGCCCTAGTTTTATCTGTATCTATCTACCCACCTACCTACTTACCTACCTACTTACACACACAGACACACACACACACACAGTGAGAGTATTACCTACTTACACACGTGCACGCGTGTGCACACACACACACAAGTATTTATGTGTGTCTGTCTGTCTGTGTGTACATTATGCTTAGCTCTAAGCCATTCTGTTATCAATGCAGGATTTCCACCACAGAGAAGATAGCAGCTGGACTCGTGGCCCCTGCTCCTGCCTTCCCACAACCACATTTAACTGGCTCTTCAGTGTTGAATAGCTAAAAGTTTTCCAACAGCCAGGGGAGTTGACATGGCTGTCGCCAAGCAGGCTAATGTGCCCACTGCTGACTAGGATGTCATTTCAGGCTGTCCCTGACTTTCAATAGTTTGTCTTAGGATGTTAAAATGACATGCATCCAGTAAAAAAATTAAATGCTTTGAGTTATGAATTTGGGTTTTTCTCCTGAACGAGCAGTGGTCCTCGATTTTGCTCTCCATGTTGTACAGTGGAAAGTGAATGACGTCCATTGGCCCTTTGATCAGGAGTGGTTCACTGTGGCGTGCTGTACCACTAAGTTATGATGCTCAATTGAAGTTGGGGGTGTCCAGTTCATTGTCACTTTGAATACCTTTTTTTTGGGGGGGGGGGAGTTAGGGACCTTGCCACGATGCCAGGGCCTTAAACTTCTGAGCTCTGGTTACATATACCCCAGCCCCATGATAAAGGTCTTTGATTTGCAATCTTACAGCTTCTCTTGGTCTGGGGACAGTACAGAGAGAGCCACAGTTCTGCTTAGACAATTGCGTGATGTTTGTGAAATTGATGTCACATCAGAGAAACCGCTGTGCTCCTACGCAGTTGTCTGTTTAGCTCTGTGGTGGCTTTTGAAAAGGGGAATCAAGTGCTGTCAGTCTTATGGTCATGTCAGGTCAGGGCATGAACAGACGTTTCAGTGGCAACCCTGCTACTTAGATGGGCCAGGGGACTGGACTGTGAATTTTTAAAGCTCATGGTTTCCCAGAGTGTGGCGAGGTGATCACAGGCGACCCAACATTGGCCTCTAGCCTTTCCAGGCTCAAGCTGGGAGAAGCACGTTGTGCAGGATGGGCGACCCAACTTTGGCCACTAGCTTTTCCATGCTCAGGCTGGGAGAAGCACAGTTTCACGTGTGCAGGATGGGCAGCTGGGAGCAGGAGCAGCTCAAGAAGGACCCCTAGTGGCAGCATCATGTAGTGCTGCTGTCTACCCTGGGGCCCCGGCTCAGGTCCCTGTTCCAGGGAACAGGTCAAAAGTTCTGAGCAGGGTTACCTTTTCCTGGGGACAACAGCCTGCAAGGCTTATGTTTCTTGGCAGCCTGCTGTCTGCAAGTGTCTTCCTGATTTCTGCCATTCCTGGGTGGTCGTTCCCTACACCGAGTTTCTCTGGAGGGTCCTGACCCTGCCTCCTCCCACATTCCCCATAGACCACCCTCAAACAGGCAGCCTGGCTACGCCTACTTCATCTCCCCGGGAATCCCTGGGCCACACATCCTGATGGGTCTTAGAACTCCAGGCTTCCTTGCCGCCCAGAAACCGCCCCTTTCTTGCTCAGTTGATGGCACCGCCTCTCCCATCAGCTTTTCTGCACACAGCTTCTACCTTCGCCCTCATGGGGGCAGCCACTGCTCAGGAAAAAGACTCTGCTGCAGACCTGGCGTTCCCTGTCCAGGCCAGCCTCAGGCCCCTGATCAGTAGTCAGGGGTGTGGTTCTACAAAGAGACTTTTACCTGACTCCACTTCCTTCTGTTCGCTGGCTCTGAGAGTCTGCAGGGCCAGTAAGCAGAACCACAGCCCCTTTTGGGGACCAGGAACCCCTGTTTGGCAAAGGGACTTAGAAAGCTCTGAGATCAGTCCCAGCCCTTCCCTCTAAGAGACAGAGAGCCTTCTAACAGGCTAAACAGTGGAGACCAAGACAAACTGCATCCAGATCAGTGGTGCTGCCTAGAAAGTGTAATAGCCTCATAGGTTAGCTCACGAAGCACGCACGGGTGAGACCTTGGCTTCCGCTCCTAGCATCACACTGCCCCCAGAAGTATGTGCAGTGACTTTGACAGGAACTCAAGGGCAAGAGAGAATCCAAACCCAAGTCCTTCTGAAAGTAAAGCTATATCTCTCATGAGTCATCTCAGACCGATCCCCTAACTCTCCCTCCCTGGGACCTCACAGTGCTAGAGGGAAGCCATGGCTTCCCCACCCCCACCTTATGCTCCACCTGCTTCCCAGCATGCCCTGCTCCCCATGCACAAGGCTGCCCAGCAGCCCCTTGAAGCTACACAGCCATCCTGAGAGCCCGAAGGTAAATTCTTTCCACATTCATTCGTCCACACCTACTCTGAACTGTCCTGAGCACGTGAGGCACTGCAGAGAATGTAGCAACAGCCATCTTTGTTTGCCAGAAGAGAAGTGACATGGAAAAGCCAGGGCAGCCATCAAGTAGATGGGAGACAGCCTTACAGTTTCTTGTTATGGAAACCGAGGAAAAATTATGCACCGGCTTCTGATGCCCCAAGTGCGCCCTGCCCTGCTCTGCCACTATGCTTGTAACCTGGAACAATTGGAGAGGTTCCAAAATGTCCCCCCCTCTGAGACGGACATGGTTAGGTCTGCTTTCCACGACTCCTACTGACCACAGCACAGCTAGGGTCTGCTGCACTAGGGAACTCGGGTTGCTTGTGGATAGTGTGTAACTTTAATTATTTCAAGCCTTATTTTGAATTATGGTTCTTAAATGCTTTAACCTCCCTTGTAGCCCACCATCCACCAAAGGTAGTGGGAAAGAAAGGATACGTGGGAAATGAACCTGTTTAGTAAGGTTCTTTGGAGCAACTCCTGTCTGTGTTGTCCGGAAATCGGCAGTTCGGTTCACAGGTCAGCAGTGGCAGCTTGGTCCACTTGCAAACACTGCACGGATATACCAGCAGTTCAGCTTGGTAGAGACGGGATAGCAAACACAAATCAGCAGTGGTGGCCCTACCTAGCAGAGACACCAGGCCTCAGCTGACTTGAGTCAGCAAAAGGGAGCAGGAGGAATGCCAGGAGAAGTTCTCTGCTGTCCCTCTCTCAGGGAAGCGAAGATCAGTGAAGATGTGAACCCCACAAGCATTGCACAGCTAGCTGTGTGAGCAAGCCCAGCTCAGCCTCAGTCTCTGTTCGTCGAGTCCTGTTTATATCCTCCAAACATCATGTGTCCTTCACGTGTCCTCAGCATGTGCATCTGTCTCAACTGACATCACTCTGCTAGTCAGCCCGAGTCTGCAAAAGTGGCATGTGTGTGTGTTTAGCAAAGAATCCTTCATCACATGCCCTTTCACGTGCTTGCTTTAGCAGAACATCCTTTCTCCTATGTCTGCTTCAGCGAAATATTCCTTCACGAGTCTGCCTTAGTCTTTCACCCTTGTCTACTTCAGGAAAACACTCCTTCATGTCTTTGCCCCAGAAAAACACCATTCAACACAAGTGACTCTACTCTTCAAAGAACCCTTAGGATTCCACTTCAGTTGTGCCTAGTGATAAGAAGTATGGAGAAAGAGGTGGGGCGGGGACAAAATGGGGACGAAGGAGGAGCTGGACGCTGATGCTGAGACATCCGATTCCTCCTGGGAGACACTTCTCCAGCCGTAATTGTGACATCAGAGCTTTGACTGGTGACTGGGGTCACCTGTGATGTGAGGGATGAAGACCACGGCGTCCTCAGTGTTGGTGCTTTCAGACAGCGGAGGCCATCTTGGTTATGCAAGCCACTAAGAAGAGACTGTAGTACCATTTCAGTCTCCGGGCTGCAACTCCCTCTGGAGTCTTAAGCAGGATCTGGCCCATGCTTTTAAAAAGTTGACGCTATGTGAAGGCTGGATGAACCAGGGTAGGCTGAAGCCAGAACATCCAGATAGAGCAGGTGGCTCAGAGGGCGGTGACGGTGGGAGCAGGGCTGAGGCAGGGGCTGGAGGAGATTCTAGCAGGGGTGTTCATGGGATATAGGGGGTAAGGATGGTTTGGAAGCCATCTAGACTCTCCTCAGAATTCCCTGAGACTTCACTGCCAGCCTTAAGCCTGCAGTTGCTCTTGACTCTGTTGTGGTCATAGGCCAGGGAGCACCCTCGTCTCTCATGGATAATGGCTTTCAGTCTCAATGCTTTGGGAACTGGAGCCTCAGCACCCCACATTGTCACACCTGAGGCTGCCGGGGGGGGGAACCTTTAGTTTCTAAGTTGCTCTGTACAATTTATTTTGAAAATGGGTCTCATTTTATAGCCCAAAGTTGACAATCAAACTTGTAGCAATCCTCCTGCCTCAGCCATGTAAGTGCTGGGGATACAGGTGTGAGCAATCACCTGTGGCTCTTATCTTGGAGAGGAAGTAAGGAAGCCTCTTAGGTGTGAACACCAGTATGCCGTGGGGTGTCACCTGACATGCCATGGTTTTGCCATGACACTGCCAAAATAATTTTGAGATTTGATCCACATGGACTCCATCTGCCTTGGTGCAGGAACACATTTGTCTTTCCTGTCCGTGGGCTTCTGTAATCGATTCAGCTTGATTTCTAGTTTCAGAAGCTATGCTTTGTATAACCACCCCCTAAACTTCTGATGGCTCCAGTGCTTAAGAGAAGAACAGTGTGGGAACCACTCAGGGTAGACGGGCGAGTGCCTGAGCTCCAAGGTCTGTGTGAGTCAACTGAACTAAATTTAAAATCACCAAGAAGACTCACCTCTGGGTGTGTCTGCAAGTGAGGGAAGATCCATGCTGAATGTGGGTGGCTAGAGTATAGACTGAGTCTCCAGTCCTCCCTCTCCCACTTCTCCAGCCCTCCCCCTCCCACTTCTCCCTTCTCCCCTACCTGATCTACCCCGATGTGAACTACAGCCTCATGCTCCCCACACAGCTGTGGCTCCTTCTTACCACCGCACCCTCAGACTCTGAGCCCAAAGGAACTCTGCCTGCTTTAAACTGCCTTTGTCAGGTGTCTGGCACCATAATGAGGACAGTGACTAAGTCCTGGAAGTGTGCTGGGCAGGTAAGAGTTCTGGTTTGAGAGAAAGTGAGAAAACAAAAGATCCCGAGGTGCTGGATGAAACCCGCACCTCTGTGATGGGCGGGGCTGTGCCCTGGGCAGACAGAGGAGGGTCCCTAGGGACAGAGTAGACAGGCTGCAAGATAAAGGCTCAGTGAGGTGACCTGGGATCATATAGAATCCCAAGAGTAAATCCAGCGTAGGGCACATCTGCTTTTATAGCTTCATATGAGACCTGCTGCTCGCACCCCAGAAGAGGAAACCACCATACTCAGGGCACAGCACTCCAGCGAAATCTAAGGTGTCTGCCTTAGTCTCTCACCTGTGTCCACTTCAGAAAAACACTCCGTCATGTCTTTGCCCCAGCAAAACACCATCCAACACAAGTGACTCTCCAAAGTATGACACTCAAAGATGATCCCTGTTGATCTCTCTCTCTCTCTCTCTCATCCCAAATGCATTTATTTTACTTTTGATTAATTTATTTTTATGTGATGTATCTAAGTATTTTGCTTGCATGTACATCTCTATACCACATGCATGTCTGGTGCCCGAGGAAGTGGTGAACCTCCAAGTGGGTGCTGGGAATTGAACCCAGGTCCTTAACAACAAGAAGTACTGTTAAACATGGAGCCAACTCACCTGCCCCTACCCATTTAAAGAAATTATTGGTTCTTTCATGTAAAAAGGTGAAGCAGTGGGCTGGGGATAAAGTTCAATGGTACAGTGATTGCATGACCTGCGGGAAACCTAAGCTCTAACTCCCAGCCCTGGAGGGCCGGGCAGAGTGGGAAGTCAGGCACAGTTATAGGCATGGCTGACTCGGGCTTCTTGTGCCAGCTGGACTTGGCTCTTTTGGGGTTTCATTCTGTTTGTTTGTCTGTCTGTTTGTTTGTTTGGGACAGGGTTTCTCTGTGTAGCCCTGGCTGTCGTGGAACTTTCCCTGTAGCCTTGAACTCAGAGATCTGCCTGTCTCTGCTTTTTGAGTGCTGGGATTAAAGGCATGCACCATCACCGTCCAACCTGGTTTCATTCTTGTTGGGCATTCCCTTCAGAAAGTCAAGATAAAATTCAGAATTCTGATGTATTGTGGGAAAGCTAACCAGTAGCCAACCAACCAACTCACCAGTGAAAACCTAAGGACAAACAGCTCAAACTTGCATGTTGCTGAGCCTGGGAGTGTGGATTAGAGGCAGAACACTCGCCTGGCATTCATGAATTTTTGGGACTTGAGCATCCCTAGCACCAAACAAACAAAAGCCCCAAAAAACAAAAAGAAAGAAAATTAGAAGAGAAAAGAAGACAGGAAAAAAGATTGTTGAATAATTGGAGAGAAACCTGTCCACAGGAGGAGGCTCCACAAACAAGGGACAGGTTGAGTTGGAACATTTCCATTTAGAGATAGTTCCTTTGTTTTAAGAGAAGAGAAAAAGTCATAGCAGACTTGAAGAAGATAAAACAATATTAAAGAGGAAAAATATCAGTGGAGTTCCCTGGGTTAGAGGGAAAGTGAGTTCTTCCTGTAAACCAGTGGCTGTGACTACCTTGCTCCAATCCCAGACTCCCTTGCAGCTAGGGTGGTGTAGTCTTACTTTCGTTATAAGTGAATTTCCTTAGCTATACCTGACTGCTGCAGTTGAGCACTGGGTGAGTTATAAAGAGAAGAGGCTTATTTGCCTCAGTCTTAGAAGCTCTGGAATCCTTTGACGACCTTGTACTATGATGTAACATGAGAGTCAGCAGTGTGTAAGCTCAGATCTCTGACTCTCCTAAAGCCATTAACACCATTATAGAGGCCCTATCTTCATGACTTTACTTCCTAAAGGCCTAGCAGAGTCATGTGGATTAGAAGTATAAGAGGGTGCATTGTTTTCATTTTAAAAATTATGTGTTTGTGTATGTTATGCTTAATTGCATGAACCTGTGGATTTCTTGGAACTGGAGTTAGAGGAGGTTGTAAGTTACCAAACACGGGTGTTGAGAGTTGAATTGGGGTCCTCTGTAAGAGCAATAGACACTCTGAAGCCTGGGAGGCTGAGGAGGGAACAAGTTCCCCTCCCTGCAGTCGCTCTTGAGCCTTAGAAGCTGGGGCAGTGGGAGCCTGAGTTCCCTCATTTGCTTTGGACTGGACAAGTCTCCCAATGGTCAGCCTCCTTCCCACTGAGGGTTCAAGACCAACCTCCTCAGCCAGGAGCCAGAGTCCAAGTTTCTCTTTCTCTTCTTCTGAATTCAGAAACTCAAAGCTCCAGATTTATTATATAGAGCAGGGTGGGCTCTGATTGACTGTGTGTGTGCATGTATGCAAATAAGGTGAGAAATAGGACCAGTCAGGTGAGAGCTGTCAAACAGGGCATGGGGTGGGAGTTTGGGGGTGGAGAAAGCCTGCCAAATATTGAGGGTGTTTTCAGTTAGGTCATGTGATTTATCTCTCCCCCTCTTCCCCTATGCTGCAAGGGAAGTGGGGAGGTGGAAAAATCCCCGTAGTTTGTTGAGTTTGTTTCAGAGTTGAGCTCACTTATTGCTCCTCCCAGGCTGTTGAGATGAAAGACTCAGTCTCCACTCAGAGTTGTGGTTGACCTGAGGGCTGTTAGACAGCCTGCTTTTCAGGGGGTTCTTGGTGGGATCCATCAGCCAGGGACTTTGTATACTTCAGTTCCTTGCCACAGCAACCGCAGGAAGTATACCTGGATGCCAGGGGCAGCAGCCTGTTCAGTTGTCACAGGGGCCCTCACAACCATTGTGGATTCCTGTTGTCACCACAGTCCACCCAGGTGGTTTGCCTTTAGGGTTTCTGGGATCGGTCCCACCCTGGTCACTGAGGTGACCTTTAAGAGGTAGAGCCCAGGGAAAGGTGACTAGGTCCCTGCAACATCAGGACTGGTGGAGTAACCTGAAAGTAGACGCTATAAGGACCAAGACGGGCTCCTCCTAGCTCTAGCTTCCTATTTCAGAGTGTGGTTCTTTTCCCTCTGGTCACCTTGAAATGCCATCCTTGACGATGGGCTGAGGGAGGGAGTGGTGGGCTGTTGGGATGTCACCCCCAATACTGTAAGGTAAAGAAATCTTTTTACCTGGTTTTTTTCTTAATTTTTCTATTACTTTATTTTTTATGTATATGAGTGTTTTACCTGCATGTAAGTCTGTACACCACATTTCTGGTGTCTAAGGAGGTCAAAGAGTGTATTGGATCCCCTGGAACTGGAGTTATAGACAGTTGGGAGCCACTGTGTAGGTGCTGGGATTTGAACCTGGCTCCTCTGCAAAAGCAGCTGGTGTTCTTAACCACTGAGCCATCTTTCTAGCTCCCCTTTTGGTCTTTAAACTTTTAAAATTATATTTATTTGCTTATTGTGCATGTGTGTGCATGTGTTTGCACGTTTGAATGCATGTGCAGAGGTCAGAGGGCAGTTTGGGGGATCTGCCTCTTCTTCCTTGCTTGGTTCCAAAGATTAAATTTATGTCATCAAGTTTGGCAACAAATTTCTTTTCCCACTAAACAGCTAGTCTTAATCCAGACAGTGGATTATTACAGTGGAAAATAGACTAAAATCTCTCTCTCTCTCTCACACACACACACAGACATACACACACACACAGAGAGAGAGAGAGAGAGAGAGAGAGATACACATATACACACGTACATATACACACATACATATACAGAGACACGTGCTCACACACTTACACAGAGTCACACACACACACATACACACACAGAGTCACACACATGAGACACATATACAGACACACACATAAACACACACATCATCCTCTAATATTTTCACACTTAATAGTTGGACTTTCATCCATGAGAACATATGAATAAATCAGCTTAAGCCTCTCTCTCTCTCTCTCTCTCTCTCTCTCTCTGTCTCTCTCTCTCTCTCTCGGTTTTGCTGTGTAGCCCAAGCTGACCTTGAACTTGAACTTGGGATCCTTCTGCTTCGGGCTTCAGGTCTCAGAGTGCTGGGATTGCAGGCTTTGGCTGGGTGGATAGAGGATTGAGGAGGAGAGAGTGAGAACCAGAGGTGCCGTCTGGGGTGGGCAGAGAGCATCCAAGTTGGCTCAGGAAGTCTGGGCAGTGCTTGTGGGGTGGCAGGGTGAGACACACTCCTGGGCAGGCAATTGGCAGGGCCTGGGGTGGCAGGAGCTGACCAAGCAGCAGGTATGTCCACGTTCTGATAACAGTGACATGAAGGTGCCAGATGCAGTGCTCCATAGGACTGAGGCTCATCTCTGCTTCCGAGGTGGTATTTTCCCTCCCTCCTCCCTCTCCCTATCTCCCCACTTCCCTCCTCCTTCTTCTAGTCCTCCTCCTCCTCTCGTCCTCCTCCTCCTTCTTATTTTTTTTTTTTAATAAAAATAACTACGAAGAGTTCAAGATGCCTTTCTTTCAAGACATCACAGCACTTAGGTCCCAGCAGCACATCGGTGGCAAAGAATGTCCCCTGTCACTGTGGCTGCTTGCCTTTATTTGAAGTGTCTGGCTGAGCTATCTGCCGGTGACATGCTTCTTTCAGAGCGAATTATTCATCCCCCACAAGCCCCGTCTCCCCCGGCCTGGACTCTGCTCGTCCCTGCAGGTGTGAAGACAGGCTCGGCCTTTGTGTGCTAGGCGCTTGTCCCCCTCCCGCCGTCCCCCTCTTGGAACCCCTCCAGGCTTGTCAAGACTCTCCTGGATCTGGGCTCTGCGGTGTGCAGGGCTGACGGCCCCTGTCATCGAGGCGAAGCCGTGCAGCCTCCAGCCCGCCTCTAATCTCCCCCTTCACAAAGGGCAGCTCTGTCACTCAGGGGGACGGCAGGCAGACCTGGATCTGGGGCCATGCGATATTAGAGGAAGCAGCCCTGCAGAGGCAGCCGTGGCCTTCCATACAGTGGACTGGTAGGCAGAGGGGCTGGACAAGTCATGGAGAGCAGAGCCATCCTGAGTCACCCAAGTCAAGGAGCTGAGTTGGATGTACCACAGAAGGCAGCCAGCCTCAGTTGTGCAAGGGAGTCATCCTCTGAAAGCTAAGGAGAGCCCTAAAAGAGGGTCATCACCCTTCACCCCACCAGACACCAGCATCCTTCAGTGCTGCCTCTGGGTCAGTGGTGATAAACAGTGGGTATGGGGAGGCAGGGGTACCTGGAGATAAGTGACACTGTCCCTTAGACCCTGTCTCTTCTTCCCACGGGGAAGCACACACCAGCTGCACAGGGAAGCTGTGTCCAGCAGGTGTCTACTGTCTGCACTGGGGTGGTGTCACAGAGCAGAGGGGAAAGCTGGGCCCACAGGCACTGTGACCCCTGCAGACAGATTTCTTCCACCTGCCCAGTGTATGGAAGTATATTACCAGAGTTATTAATAGAACAACATGCAATGGGCTAGGGAGATGGCTCAAAGGTTAAGAGCACCAACTGCTCTTCCAGAGGTCCTGAGTTCAATTCCCAGCATCCACATGGTGGCTCACAACCATCTGTAATGGGATCTGATGCCCTCTTCTGATGTGTCTGAAGACATTGACACTGTACTCATACACATAAAATAAATAAATCTTAAAAAAGAAAGGTATGCAAATTCCACGTGAAAACGTGACTGCGTGGGGCTTACCTCAGCTCAAGGCCACCCCAGGCTGGCGTTAGGCAGTGGGCCTACAGGGGGCAGAGCAGAGAAGATGGCGAAGGCACTGGTCTCTCTGCTCCAGAGCATCTGTTGTGAGGCACATAGGCCAGCGACACTAAGTTGCATCTATTCTATGGAGACTTTTAGGCTTAAGAACTCAGGGACCCAGAGCATATGTCCACTGGCAACCTAAGTCATTATGGTCATTCTCAGCCACAGTCCCTGCTTCTTCCCTTCCTCCCTTCTTCCTTTCCTCCTTTCCTCACTCCCTTCCTTCCTTCTTCCTTTCCTTTCTTCCTTCCTCCCCACCCCTTTCCTTTCTTGCTTTTAGCTTCTTGAGACTGGGCCTCTGTAGCCTGGGCTGGACTAGACCTCACTATGTAACCCAGGTTGACCTCAGACTCACTTAGCCTTCCAAGGGCTGAGAGTCCAGTTGTGAAGGGGCCACTCTTGCCCTGTTTCTTCATCCGTAGAATGGATTTCCAGAACCAATCATATGAAAATAAAAGGATCGTGTCTGTTATCTGCCTAAGCCGGGGTCAGAAAAGGGATCTCTGATGAAAGAGGAGATGCCATCCTCAAAGGGCAGGAGCTTTGTTGACGGTTTTCACTTCTGTACCATGTGGCTAACCTTTCCCCTGGTTAGGCTGCCTCTTCAGAGAGCAGCTGAGATGACTGAAGCAAGCAGGCGGGGGCTCCCAGAGCCCATGCCCAGCACTCACGAGACAGGCAGTGGCTCCAGCTGAAGGCCCTGGGGGCACTGGTCCCTGAAACAGGGGGCTCCTCCCGAGAACCCCCCTGAGTCAGAAGCTGGCCTCTGGAAAAACAGGTGCAGCCAAAGTTCTGAGTTCCTTCACTGTAAATTAATCTACACAAGCAATTGGGAACAGAAAGTGCTTCCTGTCCCAGCCTGGGACAATAGACAATAAGTCCAGCCTGCTGGCCGGGGCCCTGTCCTGGGAAGCTTCAGGAAGGCACCCCCCTCACACACACACACACACGCACCTGCCCTCTATGAAGCTCTCTGCATTGTTCCAGGCTGAAGGCCAAGGAGGGCCCCTTTTTCTGGGGATCAAGCCGTAGGGAACAGCATTTCTCCTCAGCCATGTACTTCCCGGGGAAGGGGAGTTTGGGAACGTGGCCTAAGCATGCTTCCTCTGTTCGGTTTTGTTCCACAGTATTTTGGAAGCCCTTAGGTGCTTGCCAGTACAGGTTTTCAGAGGAATAGCAGCCCCACACAGAGTAGAACCCAGCTCAGCTCAGTTCCTTGGTCCTTGTGTAGTAGAAGCTATGACACCCCAGGAGAGTTGTATGCAGAAATGAACCGGGGACCGTATGCAGGCTGACCAGTGAAGGCTCAGAATGGCCATGTCTAATGGCAACAGCCAGAAGAGAAAGCTTGGAAACATAACAATAGTTGCTGACCTGAAGGACAGTAATCCTGAAAACAAGTTTTGGACCCAATGGATTGCTTTCCCCGGGCAGAGATGGGCTGGGAAGGTGGCTCTGAGGTGACATATGAGAAAGGCTTGTGGTGTCCTTGACCCTTCTGGCTCCTTCAATCCTTCTGTCCCCTCTTCCACAGGATTCCTCAAACTTCACTTAAGGATTGTGGTGGGTCTCTGCATCCATTTCTATCAGTTGCTGGGTGAAGCCGCTCTGATGACAGTTACACAAGAAAACCCACAGAATCAACTAACCTGGGCCCACAGCGGCTCGCAGAGACTGAGCTCCCAACCAGAGAACAGGCACGGGATGGAGCTAGGCCTTCTGCGCGTGTATACCAGTTGTGCAGCTGGGTCTTCGTGTGGGACTCATAAAGCAAGAGTAGCTCCTGACTACATTGCCTCCTTTGGATTCCCCTCCCCTCACTGGGCTGCCTTCTTTAGCTTTGATAGATGTGTCTAGTCTTAACTTCAACTTGATACACCAAGGCTGGTTGATACCCACGAGAGGCCTCCCCTTTTCTGAGAAGAAAGGGAGGGAGGGTGGATGAGGGGGAGGGGAAGGGAAGCTGTGATCAGGATATAAAGTAAATCAATAACTTAATCAACGAGAGAGAGAGAGAGAGAAAGGCTTAAGTTGTGCCTAGCTCTGAGGCTGATACAACAGCAGCAGGTTCTCTTGTAGCCCAGGCTGGTCTCATTTGCTATGTAGCCAAGGATGACCTTAAACTCCTGGTTCTCCTGCCTTCTTGTCCTGAGTGCATGTATGTGTGTATGGGTGTGCGCATGTGTATGTAGGTATGTATATGAGTATGCATGTGTATGCATGTGTATGTGCATATATGTATTGTGTGTGTATGTGTGTGTATGTATGTGCATGTGTGTAGTGTATAAGTGAGCATGCCGCAGCACTCTATGGAGGTCAGAGGACAACTCGCAGTAGTCAGTTTTTCTTCTTCTGCGTGGGCCCTGTGGATCAACCTCAGCTCATCAGGTTTGGAGGCGAGGCCTTTACCCGCTGAGCAGTTTTGCTTTCCCCCTGTGCTTTGCCTCTGATGATGACTGGGTGTTCTTGAGTGTGCATACCAGGTGTGGAATCAGTAAGCAAACACTTCGGGGCATCCTCAAGTCTGGTCTTTTAAAGAATAGCAGACTGACAACTCTCTTCTCTTTTGCAGTGCCTAGGATAGAAGACAGGGTCTCCAGCTCAGCCAGCCCCTGCTGCCAGTTGTACCCATTCTAGAGCATTCTCAGAGAACCAAGAGCTCCCATCCAGACAGAAGGAAGCAAGAAGCCTCCAGGCATCTCTCCGTGGCTCTCCTTCTTTTCCGAGGAGCAGGGAAGGCCAGAGGAATTGCTCAAAACCAGGGCAAGGCAGTGGGTAGGCAGCCTCTGGCCTCGGTGGCCCTGCAGCCTGGGGCAGCTAGTGCATGCAAACGAACTCAGCAAGGTTCCCAGCTTTGGTCCCCAAAGCATTACCTCACTAGACACTGCCATGTCAGCTCAGACGTGCTGGCCACCCGGTGCGTGGGTGGTGGAGGCCATGAGCTCCTTTTCTTTCTCCGGTCCTGTCCCTCTGCCCCCTAGGGAGATTCTGTGTGAAGGGCCAGTGCTTCCTGGCCCTCCCAGGTCACTAATGACCCACTCTCTCTCTCTTTCCCTTTTCCAGGACTGGGCCATGGAATCAAAGCGGCTGCAGTGACTCAGGCGTTTCCCATTGCCCAATTCTCGCATCCTCTACTCTCAGCGCCCAAGCTTTTCATGTCCTATTTGAAACTGATAGGAAACCCTCGCATTGTTTCGCAACATGGATATTAGCGCCGATGAAGGAAGCGCTCCATCAGATAATCGGCTGCAGTAAGCTGGCTTCCAGCGCCAGCTGCCCAGACCCACTTCTCTGCTTCCCAGGACCCAAGACCCAGCACAACCCTGGCTAGGACAGTCAGGGGCTTCTGGCCAGGAGACCCAGCGGCCTGGCTCCTCCCACCTTCCACTCCACGCCCATTTGAAGGAGAGAGAGCGTGGGCGGGGAGGTTTTTCTCCTTCCAGGTCTCTGATAGGCAAGGGTCTCCATCACTTTTACACATTTGCTGACCTTGCTCTCTTCCTCAGCGCACTTTTCCAGGTGATCCTTCAAATCCTCGGGTTCTCTAAGCTTCGGGGTCCCCTCTCTCTCCGCAGTTCCCATTGATGTGGGTTCCATTCTGCTCCTGTGTAAGATTTTGCCTGAACAAAGGGTTCTGCTGCTAAGCACCATCAGAACTGCTCAGAGCCAGGCAAGAGAATTTGCACACTCTCTAGGGCTGGCGCTTGCTTTCTTTTGTAGTTAGTTAGGCTTGGCAGTGGAAACGTGACTCTATCCATGGACTATAAACAGAGGACGTGCCCTGAGCTAGCAGGCACTTCATACATACCTTCAGGGTGAGCAGGTGACTGCCAGCCCCTTCCTGAGTTACAGATGTGGACGCTGGTGTCAGAGAGGGTGTACAGTTTTCTCAGGCTCACACAGCACAGTTTCGAGGCCAGGACAGCATGCTTCTCTTCCAAAGACAGACTGCAAGTCTGTGGCTAATTTTTCCCAAGATGTCAATCAGATGGGGTCGGCTCTAGGGCTGAGAATGGGGGTGGTAGAAGGAAAAACAGCAGGGGCCTTCCTATGGTGCCATTCTGAATTCTGGTAGGAAGTGATTTCCCCTCAACAGTTTCTGTTCCATATATATATATTTTTTTAAATAGCAAAACTGGCAAATTCCTGCTTAAAGATGTGACCCCATCCAGGCAATACCTGTGCATTTTGAATAGAGCTCCATGCAAGGGGCTGGCTATCCTCATATCCTGGCTCTTCAGGGTTTCAAGGCATCTATCGGTCCTGGCTCTCACATCCTAGCTAACCACGGTACCATTCTTGAGCATCTCTCACAAGTCAGGTATTTATGTACGCATTGCCGAGCTGCAAAATAGCTCATATACAAGGTAGGAAGTTTTGTGTACAGCTCACGGATGCAAAACCACAGCCTGAAGAGGTTGTAGGACACAGCCAACAGGCACACAGCTGACAGACATAGCAGTAGGTGGCAGATGGCAGTGAGGTCACAGGTGCCAGCTGGAAGCCTTTAGCCCAGGTCAGTGCCTTAGCAGTGTGAGTACTCAGAGAGGGCTGAGGGGGGCTTGTTAATCCAGAGTCCAGGCCTCACACTTGAAGCTTGGATTCAGCAGCCTGGATAACACGTTCTCTACTCCCAATATCCTGGCAGGAGCTGCCATGGCTCTCTTTTCTAGCTGAGGCAACCAAGATTGTACACAGGGCCATCTTTCAACACGAGAAAAGCGAAGCAAGAACCTACAAGGACCTTGTCTGTTCCCAGGGGTGACTTCAGCCTTGTTTAATTTGAAGTCTCGTGAATATCCTTAGGATCTCAGCAGCACCTGGCCTCATGCTCTCAGGAGACTTGGGCCTGTCTGTGGTGCATGCCTCTTCCATCCCAGGTCAAGTCCCTGGGAGACTCCACCTCTCTCCACTCTCAGTGAGACACTGGGTAGCCTCTGGTGCCAGGGAAGCCCATCTTCCCTGGTTAGTTGCTCTTCCGGGCACAGCGAAACCTCCTCTCCTTGATCCCTTTTGCTTTATCATGGACCCTGTGGGGCTTTAACTGAACACTTACTGTATACTAGAGGCAGGGCCAAGTTCTTGACCCACAAGGTTTCCTTGAAGCCTGGCACTCTCCAGGAGGGAAAGCATTCCACATTTCATGCAGGAACCCTCCAGGTGCTGCACTTTGCTGGTGAGGGTGGGGCTGCTGGCTGTGGTCTGGCTCCCAACAGCACCAGCATCCCATGTGGTGTGGCCTTTTGGTGGGACTCCTGGGCTGCTGCTGTGTGGTTCTCACAGTGAACAGAACAGCTTCGAGACCAGACCTCAGATGTCACTGCTACAGCATAGAAAGCTGCCCGGTCCTGCCTGCTACTTCCTCAAGCAGCCAGCGCCAAAGATGGATAATTCTGACATCTGCCACTCTTGGTTGTGGAAGGCCCTGAGTTGGCTCTTCTTTCTTGTCCTCCTGGGTGGGGTACCCAGACTGAAAGTAGGCCAGGCTCTAGGGGTTCTGGGGCACCAGATCCATTTATAGCCTTGTTTATGTAGGAACCATTTCCACCATCCAAACAGCACAAAGGAATCTTAGCGACACAATTAGTTGGTAAATTGAGAATTTCCTGTCTTTGTTGGGATAGGGTGGGGGTGAAAGGAGATAGTTTTAGGCTTTTAATGAGATGATGGATTTTAAAAATAATAGTAATTAAAAAGAAACTTACGTAGTTGGGGTGGTGGTGGTGCATGCTTTTAATCCTAGAATTTGGGAGGCAGAGGCAGAGGCAGAGGCAGAGGCAGAGGCAGAGGCAGAGGCAGAGGCAGAGGCAGAGGCAGAGGGAGGCAAGGTGGATCTCTAAGTTCAAGTCTCAAGGGTCCAGGTGGTCTAAAGAGTTCCAGGATAGCCAGAGCTACACAGAGACACCCTGTCTCTAACCCCTGCCTTATTTAATTATTTGTGTGTGTGTGTGTGTGTGTGTGTGTGTGTGTGTGTGTGTGTAGGGGGTATGATCTAGGGTGGTTTATACTCATACCACACTGCTTACCCCAGAATCCTTCGAATCAAACCCCTGTTGTTAGGCTTGGTGGCAGGCACCTTTACCTGCTGAGCCATCTCACAGACCTGAGGCATTTTTAAAATCCTGAAACACTGTGTGGTTAGTGCAGTATACCTAGCCCCAAACAAAAAGTCAACAGAATGAAACATCCCCAACCCTCCCCAAGATGCAGCACCGTTAACACTGTGTTTCTGTCATTATACCATGCAATGGCAAAAATCTGTGTGATACAGACAGCAGAACATGGCACCGGGGTTGCAGGTGGCAGCCTTCTCTGTATGTAAAGGGTTTTCTGGCACCACATCTGCTTAGCATGCAGGGCCTAGCAGTGAGTCCTGGTCCAGGGAGGGTGGAGCCAGGTGAGATGAGAGATGGGGACAGGGACACCCTTGCAGCTCAGCTGAACACAGGCTGCTTCATTCTGCAATGCAGACTGGACAGCAAACTAGTCAGAAAGTAAATCAAACTTGTGAGAAAAGGGCTTTGTTTTATTTATTTATTTAAGACAGGGTCTGCCCTGGTTGGCCTGGAACTCACAGAGCTCTGCCTGCCTCTGCCTCTTGAGTGCTGGGATTAAATGCATGTGTCACCATACCCAGAGACCCAAGAAAGAGACTTTGGAGCCAGCAGGCTCTGTGTTTGAATTCTGGCTTGGTCACAGCCCGGGCATTTCAGTGAAGGCAGGAGATTTTCATTTTCTGGTTTTCACAAGGTCACTGTGCTATCAACTGTGTGTCCTGGGGAGTGGCAAGTCTGGGGAGAGACTGTCTCTGTCACCCCTAGCTGGCTGACCACAATGTCTGAGGGTAGAATCCTCAACTTCAAAATAGGTTGGCACCTCCCTAGTGCAAGGTCACAGTGACATTGAATACTGTGGGACAGGCCCTTGACACAGGATGGTCCCAGTCCTAGCCAGATTGTTCCTATCTGCCTTTGAATGCTCCCCACGCGGCGTCCCCTTTCTGCTAATAACGGCTAACGTTTTAGAGGTAATAATTCACATCATCTTACAGCCCTTGGGATAGAGTCCCACTGTCTCTGAAGCACAGAGGGCAGAGGGAGGGAGGAACTTGCCCCAGAGCCCCTCAAGCCGGTCAGCAGCAGAACCAGGGTTTAGAACAACTCTATTTGACTGCCAGGGACTTGCTCAAGAGAGAACCAAGCTGTAGGCATGCAGACTGGCTGGCTGGCCATGCGCCCACGTCCAATGTGTCCCCTTTGCAATTGGCAGCAGCACCGGGATGCCTAGTACCGTCTGGCTGCAATCCTAACACACTTGTGGGCTCAGGCACTTGAAATGTATCCTTTGCTCTTGCCAATACTGTTTGCTGAAGCCTCTGCAGGCGCCATTCAAACAGCCTCTGGGAAGTCAGTGGCCACCTGTGGCACCCACACAGCCCCGGATCCTAGAGCTTCTGATTGGCACAAGGCGATGTGACTGAAAGGTCAACAGAGAGAGGTGGGGAGGGAAGGAAGGGGAGAGGGAGGGGGAGAGGGAGGGTGGAGAGGGTGGGGGAGGCATTCATAAGTCAAGGATGGCAGTTCTGTTCTAAGGCTGTGACTTCCGGCAAGCAAGTGACCTCTGACTTCTCCCTTCTGATTCTTAACATGAAGTCACTCAAGGTTCCTGGAGAGCAACTCCCACGCAAAGTTGATCTACTTGTTGTGTCGACAGCTAAAAATGCTGATTACACTGATGGGAAGTGGGTTAGGAGGATCCAATCACAGAGAGAGCTCCTGAAGGAGCCTGAGGGTGAGAAGCTGAGGGACCAATGACCAAGTCTCTCCCAGAGCCAGAAGCTCAAGTTGTCCATGAATGGAATCATGCCCTTTGGTAAGACTAGAGGCAGTGCTGGCTCCCACAGTGCGTCCCCAGAATCACTTCATGTCATGATTTGAGGGAGTGGCCTGGCTGGCAAACCAGTGCTGAGGCTATTAGAGTGACAACGTGTTTGGGGGCCCAGGTTTCCCATTTATTTTATGGCCCCTCTCACAGGGATGTGAGGTTTACATGCTCAGGGGGTTAGTGGTAGCCACTGCCTTCAGTGTGTGTGTGTGTGTGTGTGTGTGGAAAGTTCTGCATTAGCCCTTATTTACAGACTTCAAATTCTCATCTCCTTTCACATGTTACAGTCTGGAAGAGAGGTTGCTTTTAAAACTTATACACACATCTGAGTGTGTGTGTGTGTGTGTGTGTGTGTGTGTGTGTGTGTGTGCGCGCACGCACACACACACATGCCACAGCATCTGTATAAAGGACACATTGCAGGAGACCTTCTCTTCTTTCATTGTGTGGGTCTTGGAGATTAAACTCAGATCTTCAGGCTAGCCAACAAACGCCTCTACCCGCTAAATCATATTTACCCTCTTTCCCCAGTATTTTGGGGCCAGGGATGAAACCCATGGATTTGCCCATGCTAGGTCAAGCTACTGTCCTGCCAAGTTGCCTCCCAACCATTCCCCACCTGGTTAACTGTACTTTTGAGACAATTGAGTTGCAATCAGATTTTTATCTTGCCACCCTTCCACGAATGGAGTGGACAGACAGCAAAGGGGAGACAAACAAGAGGAAGATTGGCTTTAGAGATTTTATTTTATTTATGTTATTTTGTTTATGTTATTTTATGTGTTATTTTGCTTATGATGTTTGAGTGTGTGCATGTGCCTGTTTGCATTTATGTGTACCGTGTGAATGCAGGAACTTGAAGAGGCCAGAAGAGGGCATCTTATCTCCTGGAACTGGAGTTACACGTGGAGTCACCATGTTAGTGCTGGGAACAAAACCTGAGTCTTCCAAGAGCATAAGTACTTTTAACTGCTGAGTCATCTCTCCAGCCCACAACAAGGATTTTCATTTGCCATGTGGCAGTTAATTCAATCAGGAAAGTAGAACTTTCTAGAGCCTTAGTGCAACAAGATGCTAACCAAGAGAGGCTTCAACTGTTAGAGCCTAAGTTCTCAGAGAGCAGTGCTTTGCAGAACAAGTCTGTGTAAAGCAGGCCAGCAGTTTGAGAAGCCAGGTTGCTGGTCTTTGACCTTTGGCAGTCCTAAAGGCCGAAACAAGTCTCCCTGGTGCAGTTTAAAGCAGACAGTCCCAGAGGCAAGGGGAAGGAGAAGCATTTTCTGGAGCAGGAGTGTGTTCCTCTGCTGTGGATCTGTCTCTGGCAGGCCTCAGGAACAATCTTCCTCTCCAGTGAGTATCTAGGAGCCAGATCCCCAACCAGAGCTTGAAGCTGAACTGGAGAACCAACCAACCAACTAACCAACCAACAACCCAACCAACCAACCAACCAACCAACCCAACCAACCAACCCAACCAACCAACCAACAACCCAACCAACCAGCCCAACCAACAAATCAACCAACCCAACCAACCAACCAACCAACCAACCCAACTAACCAACCAACCAATCAACTAACCAGACCAACCAACTAACCAACCCAACCAACCCAACCAACCAACCAACCAACCAACCCACCCACCCAACCCACTCAACCAATGCGTGTGTGTGCATGTATATATATGTATGAATGTATGTGTACATGTCCATATATGTGTGTGCACATTTGAACTCTGTTATAAAGAACCTGGTGGGAGGACAGTTGGCAGGATGCCATGGCTGTATCTATCTCACCACCTGGCCAAGGCCACCTCTCTTCCTCCATAACCTTGTATAGTTGCTGTCCCTTTCATGCTGAGCGTTTCTGTTTTTTGTTTGTTTTTGCTTTTGAAATAATGTTGTGTTATATAAGCATTTTACAACTCCATCTGTGGTGGTTTGAATATGCTTGGCCCATGGAGCAGCACTATTAGGAGGTGTGGCCTTGTTGGAGGAAGTGTGTCACTGTGGGGGTGGGCAAAGAGACCTTCCTCCTAACCACCCCTGGACACTGCTCACATGTTTCTGCCTTGATAATAATGGACTGAACCTCTGAAACTGTGAGCCAGCCCCAGTTAAATGCTGTCCTTTATAAGAGTTGCCTTGGTCATGACTTCTGTCTTGGGTTTTACTGCTGTGAACAGGCACCATAACTAAGGCAAGACTTATAAAGGACAACATTTAATTGGGAGCTGGCTTACAGGTTCAGAGGTTCAGTCCATTATCATCAAGGCAGGAACATGGCAGGATCCAGGTAGGCATGGTGCAGGAAGAGTGAGAGTTCTATATCTTCATCTGAAAGCTGTTAGTAGAATACTAACTTCCAGGCAGCTAGGATAAGGGTCTTAAAGCCCCCCCCCCCCACACAAAGTAACATACCTACTCCAACAAGGCCACACCTCCAAATAGTGCTACTCCCTGGGTCAGACATATATAAACCATCACAGTGCTTCTTCACAGCAATGGAAACTTAACAAAGACACCATCCCATCTTTAAGAATAAGGGTATGTGGGCTAATGATTATCTGAAATTCTTTCTCTAGTCACACCCATAATCTTAATGCTCTCCAAATGTTACCAGGTGACAGTGAGTGAGAAGGATAGGAGGAAGATGGGAGTTGGGCTTCCCAGTCAAGGCTTTGGTTGCAGTGAAGAGGTGAGGCAGCATGGGGTTACCTTCTGTTGTCTTTCCATCTGTGCTCTGTGTTAAGCATTTGTTCACAACACAAACCCAGCAGCTCCTTCAGAGCTAGAATTCAGATTTTTTTCCCCACACAAGCAATGTATTTACAAACGTGCTTATTAACTTACACATCAAGCCCACACCAGCAGGTGAAGATTAGAAGGGTGCACTCCTAGTGTATTTGTTTGCAATGTTTCAAGGTAAATACATATGCCACGATGGCTAAGCTCTGACTCAATAAAACACCTAAAAGTTGAACTTTTCTTTTAAAGGCAAATAAATAAACATCACCAAAGAAAAAAAGATTAATTGCAGTTTAGATATAAAACTGAATCACTAGTTAACTAGGTTATTTATAAAGATCTAATAAAAAGCAAAAACAGTTGCTGTTTTGAAGGAAGTCACTCAGTGCCACCTTCCCATCAGAAGTGGGAGCTGTAGCCCCCTCCTTGAGGTCCCTTCCACCAAATCCTTAAAACTTTGCTGCAAGCTGTTTAAAAGGAGACTGAAGACACTGTAATCCAGTGACTCTCAACCTTCCTAATGCCAAGACCCTTTAATACAGTTCCGCATGTTGTGGTGAACCCCTCTGCCAACTACAATTTTTTTTGTTGTAATTTTGCTACTGTTATGAATCTATGTAAACACATATGTAAATACATATTTTCCCATGGTCTTATGCATCCCCTGTAAAAAGAGCATTCAACCCCAAAGGGGGGTGACCCACAGGTTGAGAAACACTACTTTAACCATTTCTAGGAAATATAATATAGGCCCCTTCTTAGTGGGTGGGTGGGGAAACCCTTTACTCTCTCTTTGCCAGTCTCCTCATCTGTAAAATAGGGAGACAGAAAGTGCCCCTACAGGGGTAGCAGTGAGCAAACCAAGCGCTCAGACCCTCTCCGGCTGGAGCCATGCTGTGGAAAGGTCAGAAGGATGCCTGTAGTTTCCTGTTGCAAACAGAAGTTCCATAGGAATTATTTGTTAAAAAGTCCCTTGGGACTGCCAGGTATAGCAAGGCTTGGGAAATCATGTCAGGTGAGTACAGTCTGCTGTGGGACTGAGTGGCTAGCCTGGCCCAAAGGTCCATATGGGGAGAGCAGGGTGGTCAGACAACAACCTGTCAGAGCAACTGCTTGTCAGTTAGGCTGGTGGCCTAGCTGGGCAGTCTGAATGGGATCCCCACTGTGGGCTGGTGGGATATCTGGGTGATGCAGGGCATTTTGGGGTGCCAGAAACCAAAGCTTCCCTCTGGATGCTTCTGTTAGCATTTGTGGGTATGTCTGCTGTGCTGCCAGCTGAGACAAAGCTTACTGGTCACTAAGTGCTCAGAATGGGCATGGCAAAGAGCTTTGATCGGAGGGACGGCCCTCATACAAAGGAAGGAAAATTTGCACCAATTCCAGCACAACCTCTCATGCAAGAACTGTGTTTGCACCAATCACAGGGGACTTCCCACCAGGCCTGGGGAAAAGTGGATCCAGAGAGATTCACAGAGATTCATGATTCAAAAAGGCTTTTTTTAAAAAAAAAAATCTGGGCTGGTGAGATGGCTCAGTGGTTAAGAGCACCCGACTGCTCTTCCAAAGGTCCGGAGTTCAAATCCCAGCAACCACATGGTGGCTCACAACCATCTGTAATGAGATCTGACTCCCTCTTCTGGAGTGTCTGAAGCCAGCTACAGTGTACTTACATAAAATAAATAAATAAATAAATAAATAAATAAATAAATAAATAAATAAAGAGAGAGAGTTTAAAAAAATAAAAAAATAAAAATAAAAAAAAATTTGTCCAAGAGATTTGAAGCAGTTGCTTATGGTATGGCACTGAATTGTGTTGTAGTGCCTATGGTTACTAGGTATGAGATGCAGGGGGTGTAAGGTGCAGAGATGGGGTGTAAAGTGCAGGGGAGGAGTGTAAGGCGCAGAGAGGCAGCTCCTAGCAGTTACAGCAGGGGGTCTATGGATCCCTACCCCCTCAAAGACAATTTGGCAACAGATCTGAAAATTAGATGGCAGAGTTTCGAGAGCTCACAGCACATTGCTCTCCTTCACCAGTTGCACTGCCTGGAGACACACTTGTGCTGGCTGGTGGGGTGAGGCCTGTGGAGCCTTGGGCTTGTCCATATTGAGACCGGCTTTGTGACCGTGTGGTCGTGGGTTTCCAGGCAGCTAGGTGCAGCATCAGTTGGGCTCCAGGGGCAGTAATCAAGAGCAAGGCAACCTTGCCTGTTCACTACAGCCCAGCTGCAGGAAGTATTCCAGAAACACCTGCTTCCTGAGGGCTCCTGAGGCTCCAAAACCATCTGGAGGTGGCTGCCATGCTGTTGGTGTGAGTGGCTGGGGCAATGGCTAAGCTGTGATTAATTGCACCCCAGGCTCTGTGAGCTCATCAGCTCTGCTTAGAGGCCCCCGGAACACAGGCACACTCACTGCCACACACTCACACATACACACACAAGCCACACATGTGTTCACACAAACATAAACTACACCACACACCTTCACATATATGCTCACCCACATGCCCCAAGCACACATACAACACCACAAATACCATACACACTATGCATACCACACACACACACACACACACACACACACACACACACGGTACAAACACACCATATAATATTACACATGGCACAACATCACATACATATCATATCACACATGCACCTTTGCACATACATACATCACTGCAATTCACACAGAACATCATACACTTTTAATATCACACACGTGTATACACAGACATACGTTCCCAGCTTATTCACTTGTACACACACCCATACTCCATACACATGCTCAACCTAAAGAACTACATATACAGACACACACACACACACACACACACACACACACACACACACACACACTGGCCCCCAGAAAAGTCACTCCCTCTTCAGGTTTTACTGGGAGGTCATCTTAGGCCTTAGCCATGTGACCACAGCGTCCGCATGGGCTGCAGTGTTAAGGAAGTGGTCCTGGGCCAGGCCTGCAGGCCGAATGCCAGGCATTCTACAGCACTGTAGCCCAAGGGATTTCTCTCTCTCCCCAGTCTCGAACGTCTTTGGTAAAGAGTGGACCTGACCACTGGCCTACCCTTCCCACAGGTGAAGTTCAGAGTAATGTCATTTCGGAAAAGACAAGGCACTTCTCTTAACGATTGCTGGCAAATCAAGGCGAAACTTGCTAGTTAAAGTCATGCATTTTCCTCCAGACTTTTCTGGAAATCGCAGTGGAGTCAGTTCTCATGGACGCCTTTCCTTCACTGCACCTAGTGGGGAAGGGGCAGAGGCTTGCTGAAAAGCAGAAGAAACTGAAGTCCAGAGAGTGTAGGTCACTCTTGGGATGTCACCCTGGCAGTTGGAGAGTGGGCAGCTTGTCAGAGTTCTCCTGGGGGACCCATCATGACCCGAGTCAGGGTGGTGTCCATCAGCTGGCGCTGGGGCAGGAATGCTGGAAGAGAGAATCTGGTAGAGGCCAGAGAGCATAGGCTGTGGTTTCTCTTGTAGTGTGGGCATGGTCACAGGAAACTGGGGGTCTACAAGGAGCTGAAGTCCAAGCCTCTCCGGCTGGATTGAGCTCAGCTCCTATGGCTCCAGGGTGGCGGGCCTGTGAGAAGCAGTGGCGCCGTGGGTGGAGGTGCTCAGGGGAGGGGGAGGGCAGCACTATGGGGCAGTGCCCAGCTTGGACCCTCCAGGGACTTCCTGAGGCCTCGCTCTGGCCACCACCCACCCTGTGCAGGTCCCCAGAACTTGAGGGCAGCCTCAGAACAAAGCGTTCTGCAGGAATTCCGGCCCGCAGTGCATTGTGGTACCGGGCATCCTGCCAGCCACAGCCCCACTGACGGGCTCTCTGTGGAGCTGAAGGCTGTATGGACCCCTGACTCAGCCACCCCTAATTCCACAGCTGCTTCCACACTTGCCTCTCCTCTTCCCTTCCCGTCCTCCTCTGGCTTTGCCTGGACCACCAAGCAGCCAGCGAGAGCACAAGGGCAGCTTCCTGATGCCCGATTTCGGACTCTTAACAGCGAGAGCTTCCTTCCTGAACATCACATCTGCTGGTCCTCCTCCTCCTCCGTGGCTCCGAGGAGTCAGGCAACAGCTGGGTGCACAGGAGGGACCTCTGCCAGGGAGTGGCCCATCCTCCACCGGCTTGGCATGAGGCTCCAAGATTCCATCAGCACAAGGGCAGGCTGTGGGAACAAGGGGCCTGTCTTCTGGGCTGTACAGCCACTGTAGGGCTATAGTGACCTTCAACACCCATCCCCCTCATAACTACCCTTATTTTCCTCTTGTACACAGCTGCCACCAAGTCACAAATACCCCCAGATCCTCTCTAGTCTTTCTCTTCACCCACAGAATCCTTTGTAGTCAGAATTCCCCCTTCGGATCCATCCTTCCAGGGTCCCGTGTAGTTTAGAGAAAAGCAAAATACCGTCCTTCTACCCAGCCAGCCAGTAGCTTCTCCAAGTCCCTCAACCTATCATATGCACCTGCCCCAGGGCCTTTGCACAGCACACACCTGCTTCAGAGCTTCTTCTTCTTGTTGTTGTTCATTTATCTTTTGCTGTTCCTTTGAAACAGGGTCTCAGTCCAGGCTGGTTCTAAACATGTGCACCAATCTTTCTGTCTTAGTCTTTCCAGCTCTGGGTCATAGCTGTCAATCACTTCACCTGGCTTGCCTCAAGGGTATTTATTTACAGCCACTGTCTCTTCCCGGAGCACTTCTGCCTGCTGGTCTAGGAGTCTGAGGTAGTGTCCCTACTAGCTGTGGATAAGCACCATCAGGGGCTGTCACAAGGAGACATACACAGCCTGTGGGGTGTTCTGTAGGCTGGACGGCATGGGCTCAGGAAATCTTGAGGGGTTGTTAGCAATACTGGAACACTTTAGTTCTGAGGGCTCAGTTGCAAGTGCTTGGTGATCCACCATTCATTTCCTTCTCCTGACTCATCCTGACTCTCTGACTCGCCCTGACTTCCCCTGACTCCCCCTGGGAGCTTAATTGCCCTTAGCCCACCCTAAGCATAAGATGTGACTGGAATGGACCTTGCTTGTCTCTCAAGGTCATTGTAGCCATAGATGTCAAGGCCCTGCTTAGTCCTGCCAACACTCACAAGCTTAGGGACAGATGTAGCTCAGTTAGCCAAAGATGTGCCTGATCCTGATTGAGTAGATGTAAGGGTTGGGCTGGTGCAGCCATCTTGTCCCCAGGAGAAAAGTGAAGCCACCATAGAAGTGAGCCAGAGAGGGAGCTGAGCCGAGGGGACGGATGGCATTTAGGTGTCTCTTAACCTGGGCCTAATGTGTCCAGTGTTCTCAGCTGCCCATTAGTTTATATAGCCAGGCCAGTCTCTGTTGCTTGGGTCAGAAAGAGCCCTTGAGCTGAAACCTGATGCAAGGTGTGTGTGTGTGTGTGTGTGTGTGTGTGTGTGTGTGTGTGTGTGTATGTGTTTGGGGAGCTCTGAAAATTTTCCTTGACTCCTGCCTTCTCTTCCCTCAACAGTGGGACCCCATGCTTGCTTAATTCTGCTCTCCACCTTGTCCTCTGTGTTCTGTGGCGCCTGATGGCAAGTGTGTTGGTCCTGCTTCCGGGGAGCAGAGGGAGAGCACCTGAGTTTGCATCACTCATCATTGGCCACGTACATGGCAAAGGCCTTGTTAGTGACCATGGACAACGGACACTCTGATGGAACATGGGCATTGGTTAGCTGGTGGCTCCCATAGCTTCTATTCCTTCTGGGCTATGACTTCTTTCCCCTGATCTGGCCCAGGATTCTGCTTGTCAGCTATACAGGAAACCTGCAGCCATGGTTGCCAGAGACGAGTCAAGTTCTGGCTCCAATTCCCTCAAGCTCCTCTAAGAAGTCTTCCCTGACCACCAGCCCTTTTCATGCCATTCTTCCTATCTTCCCCACCCAGGCCTGCCAACAGATGGATGCCACCAGGGAGCAGCTTTGTCCACTTTGTCTGGAGGTCAGCCTAAAAGGCCACTGAGTTGTCTCTCTCTCTTGCTGTATGCCACGCTCCTCCTGGAACTCAGGACAGAGGTAGACAAAGCACAGCAAATGCATGTCTGGTGTGTGCATTGGGGGTCGGGGGAGGGGGGATGTGGTGGCTCCAGGCCTGTCACTGTGGATTATGACGAGACGCTCAGAACAGATGTTGCTCAACCTCAGCTGGATCAGAGCGAGTCTGCCTTGCTGCTTTCCTCCGGAGCAGTTGGGAGGGACCTGGCTTCCACCTGCTGCCCATCACTGAGGCGAGCCCTCCGAAGCATGCTTTCTCAGTCTGTGACTGAAGTATTGTTGTTTCCTTCTAGGGATAGCTCTTTGGAGATGTCAGTGAGCTGGCACACTGTAAGCAGAAGTAGGTGACTGTGCCCAGCGCTAATTCAGGTCATCCATTCCCCCTCGGCACCTGTCACCCTTGGGCTCACTAACATATGTCTTGTCTCTGGTGCACTCGGGTGGTAGATGACAGAAGCCCAGCTTCAAACTGTGGGAGTAGAGCACTTCCCAAGGCTTGCTTTAAGTGGCGTGGACCCAGGGGTATAACTGAGATCATCAAACCAGTCTGTCCTGGTTGTTTACATCTGTCCCCCTACTGAGTCCACCCTAGGAAAGACTTTCCAAAAATGGCAAAAGGCCCTATTTGTTGTGGGGCCTTTACTACCAGAGTCAAGTCTTTGTGAGGACAGTATTTGTCAAATCTCTGATATCTGACGCCATAAGGCAAGCTGGGATGGCATTTGTGCCCAAGTGGTCAATGTTGGGGCCTGAGCACAGAACTTAGAGGCATCTGTTGAACCCTTACCTGAAGCCTGGAGGGTCCAGGGCATGGGTGATGACAGGGTGGACAGGCAAAGGTAAGGAGGAAACTCGTGAACCACTCAGTGCTAACTGTGATGAGCAGGCAGGTGACAGGCTCTCTGAAGGATCACTGTGTCTGGGGCTAGCCTAGGAGGGATATGTCCAGGGGACTAGACCCAGAGGCTATCAGCAAGCCAGCCTTTGTTGTAACAAAAAATTTTAAGAACTAGCAACGAGAGAGGAAAGTCACAGTATAGGCTCTGTGTCAAGGCTCTGTGTCAAGGGTCGATTCATTCCTCTGGAAGGTGGGCTTGGTGAGGTTGCACATCCTCCTGAACTCTCTTAGGAGATGTTCCTGAGGTCATGTGAGTGAGACCCCAAGTCTCTAGGGGCGTAGGGGATTCCATAGTCCCACTTTCACAAGGTCCCATAGCACCTCCTGATGCCACACTTGGAAAGGAGCCTCACAGCAACACTGTTCTTCCCCCTTAATCATCATCAAAGCTGGGGACAGCAGCCAGGGTGAGGAGCTGGGCTCCTCTATTTGCTCAGGACTTCGAAGTTCAGGTCTGTGCTGGCTACCCTCATCTCCACCATTCACAGGAAGAGATCAGACAACAAATTCTGGCCACCCTGGCGAGGCTATTTCAGCATCCCTGCAGTGGCTGTGGCTATGTGAGGAGCCTGTACCCCTTCTGCCTCCCCTCTCTCCTTCCTGTTGCCTTGGTGGGTCACTTGAACCACGCAGAAGGCAGAGTGGAAGGCTGGAAAAATCAACTAACTCTGAATCCAAGACAAACGGTGAGAGACAGGCTGGCTTCCCATCACTCTTGTTTGTTGTACTTTCTCTTTATTTTTGTGTGTAGTGGGTGTTCTGCCTGCATATGCCTGTGTGCACCAGATGCATGCAGTGCCCAGAGAAGCCAGAAGAGGGCATCAGTCCACTAGGACTGGAGTTAGAGGTAGTTGTGAGTCACCATGTGGGTACTGGGAATCAAACTCGAGCCCTCTGGAATAGTATCAAGTGCTCTAAACTGATGAACTATCTCTCCAGCCCCATAGTTAGGGTTTTTTTTTTCTTTTAAATGCAAACAAACACATGGAGGCATTGCCTGGCATTTTCCACGTGACACAGAAGTCTGTGGGGGTGGTCTGTCCCCAGCTGTTTATAACATTTTCTGCCCAGCATCTTTCCAGCCAGCCATACCTTTGGCATCCCTCTATTCTGTCTCTTTTTATCTCCCCATTCCCTGAAGTTCAGCTGCTGTAGAAGGTTATCTTCTATAGAGAGCAGAGCCTAGCCACCCCATAGAGCGTCTTCTCTTGGGCCACACAGAGGGCCTGGCAAGTTATATGCTATTGAGAATACTAGGTCTTGTTTTTGAGACAGGGTCTTACTCTGTAGCCCAGGCTGCCCTGGACCTCACTATATATATTTCAAGCTGGCATTAAATACATGGCGATCTTCCTGTCTGGGCCGGGAAGAGTAATCCTTCACCACAGTCGGCCACAGAAGACTCCTGGTGACAGTCTTTCCTCACAAGCCTATCCGTAGCTATGCCCTGGAGGCCTGCAGGCAACAGGTCTCAGCACCAACCGGCCCTGTGTCCGGCATGTGCCAGGAAATGCAGAGGGTTCCCCAGGTCGGGGAAGGGTAGTCCAGATGCTGGTGTGGGGGCTCCCCAGGCCTGGGCTGTCCTTCCAGGAACTCCCAGCCCCTTCCTGCCTGGCTTCCTGCCCAAGCCCTTCCTGGAAACCCAGCCCACCCAGCCCCCCATAACAGGGCCGATGTTTCCATGGCGGCTCACCCCGGCCTGCCCAGTCAGCGCCCTTCCTTTCACTTTCCGTACTGAGAGTTTGGGAAAACAGCTTGGTGGGAAGGAGATCCACACGGCCTCAGCCCAAGGAGTCCCACCCTACAAAGTCCTTCATTGTCGTTGAGGATCACAGGTACCTGCTCACGGGTTTATTTTCTTGGTAAGTTATGGGCTCTGCAAACTATGGAGCCTTCTAGGCTTTTTCTGCTCAGCCGCTACCTGGAGCCTGTGCTGGCCTCTGTGAGGAAGCTGGATGTCCTTGACGGAGAGTGGAGCAGATACCAAGACAGCGAACACTTGGGAAGTCCTGAGGGTTGGCTCTGAGCAGACAGCAGCTCTGCTTGTTGCATCCAGCCGTGTCATCTGGTTGTGTATGACAGGTTGTGTCTGGAGAAAAACAACAAAAAACCGACAAGAACCTGTTTTGCCATTGAAATCCACCAGCTTCAGGAATGGCTGGCTCCGGAGCCCCTTTGTTGGCTTCTTTCTCTGGAACATGATCAACAATTTCAGTGGAGTTGGAAGATTTTCCTTTTCTCATTAGTTCCAGAAAGAAAGAAAGAAAAAAAAAACCAAAAACCAAAAAACAAAACCCCACCAGCCCAGCTGACAGCTTACACTGGGCATGCACGCAGCCCTGATGCTACCTCAGTGACCCTGGCCAGGCAGGACCACAGGATGCAGTCTGTGCATATTGATGTTACTCCCCCGCCCTCATCCCGGTCCAAGGAATTCTCCTTGGGAAGTCTTTTCTCTGTGGAACAAGATGGGTAGAATTGGGACAGCCACTTTCCTGTACATTTGCATGGCTGATTGCAGGGATGTCTGGGTGGGAAGGCGGGGAGGGTTTTCAAACAACTGCATTCTTCCCTCCCTATACGAAGCAGAAAGGATGGGGGCTGGAGAGATGGCTCAGTGGTTAAGAGCACTGGCTGCTCTTCCAACGGACCTGGGTTCTATTCTCTCACACAGACATACATGCAGGCAAAAACACCAACATACATAAAAATAACTAAATAATTAAGAAATAAGAAGATGGGGGAAGAGCTGGGCATAATGGTGCATGCCTTTAATCGAAGCACTTGGGAGGCAGAGGCAGACGGATCTTTGAGCTCTGAGGCCAGCCTGGTGTACAGAACAAGTTTCAGGACAGCCAGGGCTACACAGAGAAACCCTGTGTCAAACAAAAACAAAAACAAAAACAAAAACAAAACAAAACAAAAACAGAAGCAAACAAACCAAAAGGTGGAAGAGAAGAAGTTGGGAGGAAGGGTATATCATGTTCTAATGCATTTTCTGTTGCTGTACCAAACTATCTGAAGTGGCAGTCTTTATGAAGAAAAGATATTTATTTAATTCACAGTCCTAGAGGACCCTCTGGGACAGAATCCATGGTTCTGTAACAACTCAGGTTTGGTTGGGTTTGTTGTTTTATGCATGTGTCTTGAGAGCATGCATACCATGTGTGTGCCTGGTGCCTGTGGAGGACAGAATAGGGTGTCAGATCCCCCCCAGAACTAGAGTCATGGATGATTGTGAGCACTATGTGGGTGCTGAAAATGAACCCAGGTCCTCTGCAGGAGTAGCAAAGTGCTCTTAACCACTGAGCCATCTCTCCAGCCCCATAGCTCATTCTTAGCTTGTGGAGGCCTTGCCCATGACTTGTGTACTTTGTCCTGGTCTCTTCTTCTTGGTGTCCCTCTATACTCAGCATGACCACTGGGGACCAAGCTTCTAGCTGTGAACCTTTGGGGAAGCCACACCCTGCAGTGGAAGTGTTGAGGGATTGGTCTAGGAAAGATTTTCTAGAGAGCAGGGTACGGATTGTGGCAGGTACTCCATGACACAGGGAGTGGTGGACACTGTTTTGGGTGCTGAGTAGAGGCAGCTGGGTTCTCCCTGGCATCCTCATCCTGGGTCCAGAGCAGTCCTGTCTCTCCACAGGGCCGTGGCCACGTGAGGTGATTGTGAACTTGGGGCTGGGCGGCCTGTGCACGCAGGTCTGGATGGGGCACAGAGTGTCTTAGTGCTAGCGGCTGGGATTGATCCAGACCCTGGGGACTGTCAGCTGCAGTCGGCAAATGCAAGACCTCAGAGGACATGGCTTGGGGACATTTTAGAAATTGTTGGAAATTGTCTTAATCCCAAGCAAAATTTTATTTAGTGATCTTGTAAAATTCAAGTCAGAAACTCAAAGAGTAATTTTTAAAATCGACGTAACTGTGGTAGATTGACTGAGAAAAGCCCCCACAGGCTTATATATTTGAGTGTTTGGCTCCCAGTTGGTGGACTGTTACGAAAGATCAGGAGGTGTGTCACTAAGGATGGGCTTGAAGTTTCAAAAGGCTAAGCAAGGCCCAGTCTCTGACTCTGTCTCTGTCTCTGTCTCTGTCTCTCCCTCTCCCTCTCTTCCACCCACTCTCTTTGCTTCCAATTTACAGATCAGCATGTCAGCTCTTAGCTACTGCTCCAGCTCCATGCCTGCCGGCCTGCCACCATGCTTCCTACCATGATGGCTATGGACTCACCCCCTGAAGCTGCAGACCCCCAAATAAAGCTTTATTTTATAAGTTGCCTTGGTCGCGTTGTCTCTTCGCAGCAGTAGAAAAGTAACTGAGATAATAATTTGATGGGCTAGCAATGTGGCCCGGGAGGGAGAGTGCTTGACCATTTTAATCCTCAGCACATTAACCAGACATGTGAGCATACACTGAGCCTCAGCACGTGGAAGGCAGAACAGGGGGATCAAGACTTCAAGGTCATCTTTGGCTACAGAATGAGTTCAAAGCTAGCTGAGGTGACCAGAGACCTTGTCTCAAAAGCACAACAAAACAACACACCCATTTAGTACACACTCAAGTCATCTGTGAGGAGGAACGTCAGTAGCGAAAATGCCTCCATCAGATTGCCTGAGGTAGGACTGTAGTGCATTTTCTTGATTAATGATTGATGTGGGAAAGTCCAGATCACTACATGTGGTCCTTCCTGGGCAGGTGGTCCTTGGTTATATAAGAAAACAGACTAAGCCACTGAGCTAAGTCAGTAGGCAGCGTCCTCTCTGGTCTCTGCCTCCTCAGTCCCTCTCTGACTTCCCTTGATGATGGACTGTGATGTGTAAGTGGGAGTGAAATAAACCTGTACCTCCCCAAGTTGTTTTTGGTCATGATGAGCCTATAATTGTGGCCCAAATGAAAAAAGTGGGCACTAAGGAAAGTTGGTGAGGGACTGAGAGCTGTGGCTTGCACATAATGCTGCCGGGAGTGTCAAACGACAGCCATTCGGAGAAAGATGCCTTTGACTTAGTAAAAAAAACAAGGGTGGGAACGATGGCTCAGTGGTTAAGAGCGTGTATGGCTTACTGCTTGTGATGGTTTGTATATGCTCGCCCCAGGGAGTGGCACTATTAGAAGGTGTGGTCCTGTTGGAGTAGGTGTGTCACTGTGGGTGTGGGCTTTAAGACCCTTATCTTAGCTTCCTGGAAGCCCATATTCTGCTAGCAGCCTTCAGATGAAGATTTAGAACTCTCAGCTCCTCCTACACCATGCCTGCCTGGATGCTGCCATGCTCCTGCCTTGATGATAATGGACTGAACCTCTGACGCTGTAAGCCAGCCCCAGTTAAATGTTGTCCTTATAAGAGTTGCCTTGGTCATGGTATCTGTCCACAGCAGTAAAACCCTAACTAAGACTGTTCTTTTAGAAGACTGAAGTTCATTTCCTAGTATCCATATTGGATGGCTTACAACCACCTGTAACTGCAGCTCTAGAAGATCCTACAATCTGACCTCTGTGAGCGTTTACACTTAAGTATGTAGCACATACATGCACACATAATTGAAAATAGATCTTAAAGCTGGGTGATAGTATTGCACACCTTCAATCCCAGCACTTGGAAAGCAGAGGCAAGTGGATCTCTGAGTTCAAGACCAGCCTAATCTACAGAGTGAGTTCCAGGACAGCCAGAGCTACACTGGGACCCCAGTGTTGAGAACCCCTAAATAAATAAGTAAATGATTTTTTTAAAGGAAAAGGAAAAATAAAATAAATCTTAAGAAAAGTTAAACATAAAACTGCTGTATGGACATCTTCTACTCCATTTATGGACCCAAGAGAATTAAAACCAGGTCTAAGAAAAAGCTTAGATGAACTTTGCAGTAGCATTTCCGAAGGGTGCAAACAGCCCAAGGAGCTACCATTGTGCAAGACTAGACAGAGCAGGTTTACGAAGTTCTGTGAGTCCTTGGTGAACGAGGCTCCACACTGAGGCCACTGGTTAGATGATTGTGTGTGTGTGTGTGTGTGTGTGTGTGTGTGTGTGTGTGTGTGTGTGAAGTGTTCAGAAAGGGCAAGTCTACAGACATAGTGAATGGGTGCTTCCCAGGGCTCGGGGAAGGGCAGGGAGAGGTGACGGCTAATGACAAGAGTTCCCGTGTGGGATCAGAATATTCTGTGGGCTGGAGAGCTGCCTCAATGCTTACTGCCTTTGCACAGGACCCCACTTTGGTTCAGCACCTTTGCGGGCCCCCTACAATTGCCTGTGACTCTAGTCCCAAGGTATCTAGTGGTCCCTTCTGGCCTCCATGGTACCCACATACGTGGATACACACACACACACACACACACACACACACACACACACACATTTAAAAAAGTTTTTGTAAGTGTTCCACAGCCACGTAGAAGCAATGATTGTACAATTCTGTAAAACTAATGACTTGAAAAATAGTTTAAGAATTTAAGTTACCAAGTTTATATTTTAAAAAACATCTCTCTTTTTGGGCTGGAGAGATAGCTCAGCAGCTAAGAGCATTGACTGCTCTTCCAGAGGTCCTGAGTTCAATTCCCAGCAACCACACAGTGACTCACAACCATCTGTAATGGGATCTGATGCCCTCTTCTTGTGTGTCTGTCTAAAGACAACTACAGCATACTCAACATATATATTCAATCAATAAATAAAATATTTTTAAAAAAATCTTTTTATGTTTATTTTAATATTTTTATGTTTATGAGTGTTTTACTTGCATATATGTATATGTACCATGTGCATGTCTGGTGCCCTCAGAGGTCAGAAAAAAGTATCAGATCTTCTGAGGCTGGAGTTACAGCTGGTTTTGAGCCACTATGTGGGTGCCTGGAATTGAACTGGGGTCCTCTGCAAGAGCAATGCGTTCTCTTAACAGCCGAGACAACTCTCCAGCCCCGGGACATACATTTTAAAACAGAATTAATAATATGTAAGTGATGGCCCAACTATTAAAATCCTTAGGGCTGAGGAGACGGGTCAGTCAGTAAATTGCTTGCTGTGAAAACATGGGGACCTGAGTTTGGGTCCCCAGCACAAAGGTAAAAAGACAGGTGTGTGCACTTCTAAGCTTCTAGGCTGGAGGTCAGAGACAGGAGTGTCCTGGGGCTCAGTGGATAACCAGTCGAGTCCTATTGAGAAGATCAGGTTCTGTGGGAGAGCTTAATGAGAGAGAGAGAGAGAGAGAGAGAGAGAGAGAGAGAGAGAGAGAGAGAGAGAAAGGGTGGGAGAGAGGAAAAAACCTCACCTGGTTCAGTGTCTGGTCTCCACACTTGGACATAGAAGTGACTGAGGACATGAGTGCACGCACACACACACACACACACACCTTAAAAGTCAAGACTTCTGTTTGGAGTATGACTATTGTCTCTGTATATTTCTGCTGCCATAACAAAATGCCTTAAGCTGAATGACAAAAGGATAGACTTCTATTTCTGACAGCTCTAAGGCGGAGGTCTCTGAGTGGAAGGACTGTAAGAGATGAACATGCTTCAGCGGGCACCTAATTAGCCCTCAAAGCCAAACCGACCCCGTAGGCATCATCTCTTAATACCAATGGCCTTGAGGTTCCAAGGTGGGAATTTCGAAAAGGCTCCTTCATGCTACCAAAGCTGCCTAGCTACTGACTACATTTTCCAACCTCCCTTGCAGCCAGGCAAGGTCACAGGACTAAGCTCAGGCCAATGGGAAGTGAGAAGAGGCAACCACAGCATTGATCTTTTCCCTTCCCACACGAGCCAGTTTGCTGGAGCTGGACAGACAGGAGCCTGCTCCTCCAAATGAGCTGAGGAGAGGCCACTGTGCCTCCTGAGCTGGGCTGTTGCTTCAGAGATAGTAAACCTTGATCTTATTGAAGCTACAGTCACCAAGAGGTCCTCTTTTCTCCCTCTGCCTCCCGCTTTGACAGGCCCCTTTCCTGAAGCAGTGAGGGTGGAGGCCGGAGTCCTTGTGGCTTTCAGGATGGAAAAGTGTTCCGTACGTGTCCCTGGAGCACCCTGCTTCTGGTTGAGTTTCATACATGTCCCTGGAGTGCCCTGCTTCTGGTTGGGTCCTGGACAGAGCTGTTGCTGCCCTCTATTCACAGCAGGCTTCCCACTGCCCACCTCTGAGGACCCCTCAATGCCCCCATTCCCCAACACCCTGCCTACCCTATTTGATTTGGCAGACATTTGCCTTCCCAGGCTGTGGATCCAAGAAAGGTGGGAAGATTCAGGAAGGAGATGGGGTGAGATGCAGTGTGGGTGGAGTCGGTGGCAGGAAAGATAAAATTGTGTCCTGGGTTTGATTTCTGTGAGAGAACATGTGCCTGGGAGGCTGAGGCGTGTACAGTAAGTGGGGAAACGTGGTTGCTTCATGGCTTTATCTAGTCTTCGCCATCCCCTTGAAAAGTGGGGAAATAATACCCTAAGTAGCAAGGGTTCCCGTGGGAATTTCACAAGAAGTAACAACACATCTGAAGTACTGTGCAAGCGAAGTGGATAGGCACGGAAGTAACGGGAGCAGGGCAGGTGTCTGGAGTCACGCTGTAAAGTCCATTTTCATTTTTATTTTGCAACCTCAGCTGTTCCTTGAACCTATCATCCTCCTTGAACCATCCATCCTTCCATCCATCCATCATCCTTCCAGCTTCCTGAGTGCAGGGGTTCCCAGGGTACCCTGCAGCTGTAAAGCCCTCAAGCATTATGAATGGGTACTGCTTGAAAGAGTATCCCTGACATTTCACAATGTCACTTTGGCAAGAAAGGGCTTGTCTTCTCTAAGAACAAGAAGCCAGAAAAGAGGACAGGGCCTGTGATGGTGAGATGCAGCAAGCATGTCCCTCTGCCTCCTGAGCTCATAGCCACTCAGATGAGAAACGATGCCTTTCATCCCCACAGAGAAGCTCTGCATCGAACTCATTGATGGCAAGTAGTCAGCTGACTCCAGGTAACCCCAGCCTACATGGTAATCCCACCAAACACATTTTTTAGTCAAGTTAAACAAGTTTTGTTTTCTGTCAGAAAGGGCTGCCTCCCTAAAGTGGGGTTTGAAAGAACAGCATGGAGCACAGGAGAAAGTGGGGTTTATGTAGCTCAAAAAATGTAAGACTAAGGTTGAGGTTTTTGTTTGGTTTGGTTCTTTGTTTTGCTTTGTTTTTCTTTCCTTTTTTAAAGGATTTATTTTATGTAACTGTAACTGTACTGATGGTTATGAGCCATCATGTGGTTGCTGGGAATTTGAATTCAGGACCTCTGCTCACTCTGGTCTGCCCAACTCGCTCGGGCCCAAAGATTTATTATTATGTCTAAGTAGCTGTCTTCAGATGCACCAGAAGAGGGCGTCAGATCTCATTACAGATGGTTATGAGCCATGTGGTTTCTGGGATTTGAACTCAGGACCTTTGGAAGAACAGTCAGTGCTCTTACCCAGTCCAGTCCCTGTTTTGTTTTTCAAGGCAAGGTTTCTCTGTGTAGCCATGGCTGTCCTGGAACTCACTCTGTAAGCCAGACTGGCCTCAAATGCAGACATCTGCCTGCCTCTGCCTCCCAAGTTCCAGGGTCAACGGCATGTGCAACCACTCCCAGGCAACTAAGGATTCTTCTAGGGCTGGGGGATTTCCAGAGGAATTTTGGTTGTATAGGAACTTGACAGAACATCTCAAAATTATTTGGTAGAGGGACTTATCTTATGAGGGTGGGAGAAGGTCAAGAATCAGTCAGGCACCGAGCAAGTCAAATTCCAGGAAGGTTCAAGTTATGGTTACATTCGAAGATGTAGAAACTTAAGTTTTATAGAAAGCAGAAACAAACATTTTGATCTTGAAAAAAAATGGCCACGGAGCTTGATGGAGTCCGTCTGGTTCACTGCACACCACTCTCCAAAAGGAGGTTTTTGGATGGCGTATTAATGAAAATGAGATTTTCTGCAAGGAACAGAAAATCCTTAAATAATACTGTGTGTAAAAGACAGGCCACACCTCGGTAGACAGAGGCAGGGGCCTCTCTGGGCTTAAGGTCTACGGAGTGAGCTCCACGGCAGCCAGGACTACACAGAGGCACAGTGTCAAGAAACAAACAAACAAACAAGAGTTGTATATTTGAGAAGTGCAGAGGTGGATAGGTCATGGCAGATACAGCTCCAAGATAGAGCTGGGCCTGATCACTAATATATAACTTACCCCTCACTATATGACCAGGGAACTCAAGCCCAGAAGGCAAAGAATGACTTACTGACTGACAGATGTCAATCAAAACAGCAGCAGCTGAAAAACCTGAGCTGAAGGAAATTGATGACCAGAGCCCCAAGGTGGGAAAGCAGCAAGCCTTCAAAGTTACCATAGCAACTGAGGGCACAGGTAACACTGACAGTTCTTTTCTGAGTGTTCCGAAGTCCCTCCTTATTTGTGTGCTCACATTCAGTCAATGAAAGCCAGCTTGTTTCTCTAAATTTGGGTTGTCTGAGGCTTCAATTCTTCAGGGCCAGGTTGCTGGTTCCCGGCTCTGGCGGAGGATTGGACTCTATGCTTCAAGACTCCCCAGCCGGTCTGGCAATCAGTTTCACCTTTTTCAGTTGTTAAATCCTGAGTTAGCAACAAAGTACCTTCCTTTGAACTTTTTGCTCTCTGCCTAGTCTATTCTTGGAGAGGGCAAGACAAGAACCCACTTGGTGACAGGAGATGCCTTCTGCTGACTCACCAAGTCATAGAGCATCCGCTGACCCGGGGCCCCAGGGAACAAAGACGCGTCTCCAGCTTCTCACCCTGGAGCGTCTCTTGCTTCCTGGAAGCTGAAGGTGAGGGGACAGTGGGATGAGGGCAAAGGTAACTTAAACACACACACACACACACAAAAGCACAGACCATGACTCCAGAGGAGCCTGCGTTTGACTGGGTCAGAATGTGGAGCAGTTCGAACCCAGATCATTGCTGAAGCCAGCAGTGTTGTCACCCCAGTGCCCTCTGTCATCCCAGTGCCCTCCATGTGGTTAGGAAATGACGAGAAAGAGACTTGCCAGGGTCCCTCCAAAGGAACCTTGGGCATGACCAAGGCGGCCATGGGGGTGGCAAGGTGACATTGCCAGTATGAAGCCTTGCCCCCGCACCCCCAAACTCTAGAGCAAACAAGTGCTGGTCCTGAGCTGAAGGGCAAGAAGGTTGTCCCTCAGAGCTGCCTCAACAAGAAGCATAAGGAAATGGAAAATGGAGGCAACAAAGAGAAGCTCTTTGGGCCTGTGCTCAGAATTTAACAGATAAGATGCTGCCCTATAACACAACACACACACACACACACTCTCTCTCTCTCTCTCTCTCTCTCTCTCTCTCTAAGGAAAACACAATTAAAGATGTCAGGAATGCATGCATGAGACAATGTCACATTAATAGGGAATGCCAATGAGCACACAGGAAATATTTTTTCAAAAGCAAACAGAGAGCTGGACCAACTGTCAGTAATAGAACCAGGGCTTTGCATGAGGCTCTGGTTTAAATCCCAGCCCTTGAAACAAACAAGAGGATATTGTGAAACTGAAAGACACAGACGACAGGGTGTCTCCCAGGCTGGAGAGATGCTCCAGTGAGTAAAAGCATTTGCTGCTCTTCTGGAGGATCAGAGTTTGGTTCCCAGCACCCACCCACATCGGATGGCTCACAACTGCCTGTGACTTCAGCTCCAGGGCATCTAACACCCTCTTCTGGCCTCTGCGGGAACCCAAACAAGACACACGTTAATAAATTAAAAATAAATTAATAAATAAAAAATTAATAAATTAAAAAGAAAAACACAAGCAAGATGAAAACGTAAAATCACAAATTCTAGGTAGGTTTTAAAGTGGTTGAGGAAAGAATTAGTGACTGTGAAGGTAGCTTGATGGGTGGTTTTACATAGCCCATAAAGAGAATGGAGAGGACTCTGAGGAGTCGAAGCACATCGGCATTTGTACAACAGAAGCGAAGACAAGTATTTTCTACAGTTACTACTGAAAACTTCCCTAGCTCTTCCTGCCACGGGGGCAGGGTGGGGAGGACAGGATGAGGGGAACAGACAGAGGCTACAGGCAACCCTGAACCTTAAGTGAGATGAGAGTCAAGCTAAAGACATTTCCACACAACCCTGAGATGATCTTTGGGTAGCAGACGCATCTTAGGAGAAAAAAAATGAAGGAAGTGCTTGAGGCTAGACCCAGGAGACTGCAGACAGTGAGCAAGACTCACAAAGCAAAAGCCAGAGAACTCGTTAAGTAATGAAGCCATTTAAGTAGAAGTAGCATTATACTTAATGTAATTAAAATTCAAATACGGTAAGTACAGATGAAAATTCCTCTTCATTTGAACTTAAGCAATTGTATAAAATAGTGTGTATAATACATAATGTACTGCTGGGCTTATACTGTATTCAAATGTTACAATTTGTACAAAGGAAAACAGTAAAGAAGAAAAAAAGATGAAAGTCTAATACCGCAACTGTGTGAAGCAGTATCGTAGCTTTTAAATCACAATTGTCAGGTGTGAACCGCACAGCTGTCCGTGCATGACAGAAGCGCGTGGCTGTTTTCTGCATGGCCTTCTCCTTTAAGCAGGACAGCAACGATTATGGAGCAGAGGTGACCTAGAGAACTCTGGGTCTAGTAGCAGGTCTGTGGGAATGGCAACGGAACTGCTGATGTTCTTGGTACACACAGGGCTAGATGGTCTCCAGGTCCACCTACCATTACCTCCAGTTTCCAGCTGCCTGCAGTTATAGGGGGTGGGTGCTCAAATATATAGGAAAAGGAAGTTAACTGAAGCTGTGATTCCATAATACAGCCTCCATGAGGGTGTCACCCATGATAGGAGTGTGACTTTGCAGTGATCTGGCTATGTTTGAGTCACCTATGTTCCTGCAGGGAACCCCTCACCCTGTGCTCCTGTGAGTGACCCCTCCCATGCTCCTGTGAGTGACCCCTCACCTTTGTCCTGTGAGTGGGCCCTCACCTTTGTCCTGTGAGTGGACCCTCACCTTGCTCCAGTGAGTGACCCCTCACCTTGCTCCGGTGAGTTATCCTTTTCCTGTGCTCCTGTGAGTGACCCCTCTCCCATGCTCCTGTGAGTGGCCCCTCACCTTTGTCCTGTGAGTGACACCTCCCCTGTGCTCCTGTGAGTGACCCCTCACCCATGATTCTGTGTGGCTTCTACCTCTCACTCATGCTCCTGTGACTAATCGCAATAAAGTCATTGGTTCACTGAGCTGGATTTGTGTAGATTTTTTTATTTTATTTTTTTGGTATGTCACTGGTGCCCTATCTGGGGAAACAGACGTTTGTTCTACGTCCTCAGAAAAAGTCGAAGCAGCAAGGCCATTACTGTCATTGTATGGGACCGCTGCTCGTGTAAGGTCCACTGTAGCCCAAATGTCAGGAGACTATACATGGGCGATACAGAGGCAAAAGGCCAAGAATAAAAGCAAACTTCCCACACCTTGGGCTGGTGAGATAGCTGAGCAGGTAAAAGCATTTGCCACACAAGCCCCACAACTGCATTCTGTTAAGAACCCACAGTAGGAGACACTAGCCCCACAACTGCATTCTGTTCAGAACCCACAGTAGGAGACACTAGCCCCACAACTGCATTCTGTTCAGAACCCACAGTAGGAGACACTAGCCACCCAGAAGGCCTCTGACCTTTGCACATGCACTGTGGTATACGCACCTGTGTTCACACACACACACACACACACACACACACACACACACACACACACTCACACACACACACACACATGCACCAATAAATAACATACAAGAATAGGCTAGTGTCCCCACACTTTAACAAGCCGGTCAGGACAACTGGAAGTGGGGCCCAGTTACGCTGCTGCGTTCCACAGCCGTCTGTAGTCTGCTCCTCACGGCCCGTGGCCCTAACACGGATGGTCGGTCTGAAGTAACACAGCCTGGGGATGGAAGGGGACTGAAGCATGTGCTGCTCCCGCAGAGGCCCCAAGGGCCTGAGTTTGATTCCCAGTACCCATGCCAGGTGGCTCACAAGACCCTGCACCTCCAGTGCCGGCGACCCAATGCCTCTGGCCTTCATGGTTGAGTGCCTGGACTCACATGGACGTACACCCACCCCACAGACACACATGCTTACATGTAACTAAAAATAACAAAAATAAATAAGACAACTTCATACTTAACAAGATTTAATGGCAGTAAAACAAAGGTCAAAATACATCTAATTATCTCATCCATACAAGAGACTGTTACTCAGATGTAGAGAGATGAGATCTGATGTATGCTGCCACATGAGTAAAGTGTTAAAGCATACGCACAAGAAAGAAGCTTATTACAAAATAAACTATGAAAAATGCATTTGTTTCTTAATGAATTTGTATCTTCCCATAGCCATTAAACTAAGAAACCCGTATCCTATTTGACAGAGGGACTCCAGAGTTGGGGGTCTCCAAGGCAACTTTTGTAAGTGCTGAAAGGTGGTGAAGACTCCATTGTCTGTCAGACTGAGACGATGGCAGTCACCTTGTGTCCAGTCCTGGGGGAGGGGGTGCAACAAGCCCTGACACATCCACTCACTAAACAACCCAGGAGCTGAGGCAGACAGAGCAGCTCTGTGTGTGTTACCAAGTTGGCCTCAGATACACTGTAGAGCAGAAGAGCAAGGTGCAGTTGTCTTATACAGTGTCCAGTGTGAATTCACACAGAATCACCCCTCAGTCGCGATGAGGAGACCAAGAGGGCTGGATTTCTACCAGGGCACTTCTCCCAGTCTTGGGGCTGGAACGTGTGGCTGGGTGGTGAGACTGGAACAAAGTCAGCTTTTCCTCTCACGTCCTTGATCTGCCTCAACCTCAGAGAACTGAGAGCAGAAAATGCTATGACAACCCAGGGCATGAGGGCGAGGCAAAGCTGGCGTCCCATTCTAGATAACTTGGGCTTTATTCCATTTAGGACCACTCTTTCCTTGTGGGAAGATATGGAGAGGCTGGGGTGACCCTCGCTTAGTTCCAGAATCCCACTGGCTAGGCCAAACAGCCTTCTCGGGAATGACTGACCATTTAGCTGTGGTAGGCATGGCTGTCCAGGACACGTCCTGACGTTGCCTTGATGATTCCCAGGATGTCAGCAGATTGGATCAGGCTTCTCTCTCGCACCATGAACTTGTCGCATCTTCATTTTATCCTGCTATGGGAGCTCTGAATAGGAGAAAGTCCGATATGGAGCTGGGACAGGGCTCTGAGGGACTCTCCCCTAAGTCTGTTTGCTACCTGAGCCTCGTTCTGAAGCTTGTTGTCTCACCCAAGAACGGGGACAACTGACCCCTGGCACGACCCTGTCTCCAGCTGGCCACCACAGCTCCTCGGACCATGCTCTCCAGCCCTGTCAATGGTTGGTTCCACATCCATAAGGTGAGCTCTGATGGATGGTCTGGGACCTATAAGAAGCCGACTACCACTTTAGGCTTGCAGCCAGCCGAGTGGCCCGGCCATCCACCTCTGCTCCGCAGGAGCACCACAAGGTGGTTTCCGTAAGTTGGGGGTGATTGCATAACTTCACCAACTGCCATGCCGGATATATTTTGCAACCCAGGCCACTGTGCCACACGTGCTAGTTGGCACAGCCAGGCTTCCCGCAGAGGCCGGAGGAAGTCTGAGAGTGAGAGGTACTGACTACACCTCCCCACACCTGGGAGCTCCTTCTGCAGGCTGTACTTAGATCTGGTTGGAGATGAGGGTCCCACTGTTCTCCAGTGACAGAGGGGAGATGGGACATCCACGTGCCAAACACAGGAGTTTGGGCTTCTGAGAACTCATCATCACGTGTCACAAGCTTTTCTTGGAGGTCAAGTGAAGATATAACTTCCAAGTCCCATTGGAAGGGTCCACCTCACCCCATGGACTAACTCCCACCAGGCCACATGATAGGGAAACACCCAGATGCCTGGGGTGAACCTCAGCCATGTTCAAGGACATGTAGAGTTCTGGGGACCCTGGGGACATGGTAGATGTTATGATCATTGGGATAAGAATGTGAGGGATCGCTGGGGATTAGAGGACCTCACTACATCCTGTATGCCCCTCAACATGGACATCGTGAGAGGTGACCCAGCTAGCAGGTTTGGCTCTTTCCACATGCTCTCCAGCCATTGTCCCAGTTGTTAGGGTCCTATGGACTCGAATAGGAGAATGCTCTCTCAGTGCTCTAAGTTCCTCTCAGAGCATGGCCAAGGGTCGCAAGGAAAGTGGGAGCAGACAAGGAGTGAGAAACACTCTCTGTAACTTTAATTTTTTCAAACTTTGTTTTTAATGATAGTTCTTAAAGGTCTTAACCTTCCTTTTAGCCCACCACCTACCAGAGATAGTGGGAAAGAAAGGATATGTGGGAAGTGGACCTATTTAGAAAGGTTCTTTGGAGCAACTCCTGTCTGTGCTGTCTGGAAGTTCAGTTCATAGGTTGGCAGTGGCAGCTCGATGCACTACACAGATACACCAGCAGTCCCGTTCGGTAGAGTCGGGATGGCAAACACTTATCAGCAGTGGCACTACCTAGACAGCTAGGCCTCAGCCTCGACTTGAGTCAGCAGAAGGGACCAAGAGGTAGGCCAGAAGAAGTTCTTGGCTGTGCCTCTCTCAGAGAAATGAAAATCAGTGAAGATGTGAGACCCACAAGCATTGCACAGGAAGCTCTATAAGCAAGCCCAGCTCAGCCTCTGTCACTGTCCATTATGCCTATGTATATCCTCCGAACATGACATGTCCTCCTCGGGTCTTGCCTCAGCACGTGGGTCTGTCTCAGCTGACATCACTCTGCCAATCAGCCCAAGTCTGCAGAAGTGACAAGAAACTGCAGTACACCACCAAAAGTTATTTGGTGTGTTTCTCCCTAAGGAGTCCCAACAAACGCAGCTCAACTACACAGTGTAAGGCGGACCAATACATGTGTGCCATTAGCGAAGAAGCCTTCATCATGTGTCCTTTCACGTGCTCTCTTTAGCAGAACATCCTTTCATCTGTGTCTGCTTCAGCTAAATGTTCCTTCACGAGTCTGCCTTAGCAAAACACCATCCAACCATCCAAAGAACCCTTAAGTTTCCACTTCACATCTCCTTCCTGGTTTGGGTTTTCAGAGGTACCTTGGACACACCCACAGATTCTTGATGTGGCTCCTCACCACTGGAAGAGATGTGTGCTGAACCCACTCTTAAAACAACACTGAATAAAAAGGGGTGCTCCCCAAGGGTCAGATATCTGCTTGGGGGCAGTATGGTTCTAGTGACTGGCCAGGACTAGGGTTAAAGACACACCTCTCACTCAAGCTTTGGGCTACACCAAGGTGCCCTGAGCCTGGTGCTCCTTCTCCAAAGCCCACACTGCAGCACAGTCCTCCCTGCCTGTCCTGCCCCTTTGCTCTCCAGGGAGATGCTGATTTCAGGGTTTTGTTTGTCCTCTGGGAGCCAACCTAGCAGGGATATTCTGAGCACAGAGCAGCCAGACCCAGGACATGGATGTTCAGTTCCAACTGGCAGTGTCTGCCTCCCCATGCTGGTTTGCTCCGGCCCTCCTTGTCCTGGATGCTCTTGCTGGGTGTCCTGTGGACTGCTTTGAGCTAATATGATGCCCTCTGGCTTGAAGGAGAACTGCTTAGACATGTCAGTGCCAAGCAGGGCCTCTCCAGTGAGATGATTCTCCTAAGATTAGAGGGCACATTACGTGGCGGAGCTTGGGGTGAGTCTACACACCTCTGTGTTGATTTTGGAAAATCTCTACAGCATGCCATGAGCAGGGAAACCTTCTGGTTACCTTTAAATTCCCAGAGTAAAGGGAATACTGTGACGTTACCTCCATGCAAAACCAAGGCTGCCTCCCACACCCCACACCTTCCACACAGCAGGAGCAATGCCATGTATAGGTTCGGATCACTGTGGAGATTAATTAGTTTTGTCAACTTGACATAAGCTAGATTCATCTGGGGATGGGAGATCTCAACTGAGAAATTGCCACCAGCAGATTGGACTATGGGCAAGTCAGTAGGGGTATTTTCTTGACTAATGGGTTGTATGAGAAAGCAGGCTGAGCAAGCCATTAGGAGAGAGCTGTAAGCAGCATTCCTCCACAGTTCCTGCCTCTGCTACTGCTTGAGTTCCTGCCCTGACTTCCACCAATGATGGACTGTGATGTGGAAGTGTGACCCAAACAAATTATTTCCTTCCTAAGTTGCTTTTGGTCATGGGGTTTTATTACAGCCACAGAAAGCAAACTAGCCTTGAAGGAAGAGGCAGGCAGATCTCTATGAGTTTCAGGCCAGTCAGGGCTGTGTAGTGAGATCTTGTCAGAGAGAGAGACAGAGAGAGAGAGAAACAGAGAAAGCAGAGAGAGAGACAGAGAGAAACAGAAGGAAAGACACAGAGAGAGAGAGAGAGAAAAAGACACACACACACAGAGAGAGAGAGAGAGGGAGAGGGAGAGAGAGAGAGAGAGAGAGAGAGAGAGAGAGAGAGAGAGAGAGAGAGAGAGAAACAAAGTAGACCATGGATGCCCTAGTATCTACTCAACCAGGAGTCACAAACCGTCTCCAGGAAAAAATGAAAAAGGACTGCATATAACTGAAGATTCAGAGCTACCAGCAAACCCTATTTGTTTTCTGTGCTTGGGGTCTGCTTCCTCCTTGGGGCCCACTCTTGGGAAGCTTCCCAACTTGTGTGATGAATGAGCTCAGTCATTCTGGCAATATTCAGCTCCACCACACATATATGTCTGAAGTGCAGAGTAGGACCTTAATCTCTTTGTAGCTGCCCAAAACCCTGGACTCGCTTGGACCAGTTCATGGCTGCCGCTATTTGATCCATCAGCCAATCCCTGTGGCTTGAATGAATTGCAGTGCCCTGATTGGTCACAGCTCACATTTCCCTCTGTTTACAGAGTATTTGTCTGGTGTTTGGTCCTGTCTCAGGTTCTGGGATTACAGAGATATATTGCGTATTCATTCATTCTCACAAACACACTTTCTAGTCCCGTAAATCGACACACAGTCTGTTTTCAAATAATCCATTATCTGATTTGATTCACACAAAGATCGTGTATAGAGACTGCTAGAGACAGTAGCTTATCTGCAGATAAGCTAGCGGAGTCCAGAAGGTTTGATAGCTCACGGACAGTAGATACCTGATAAACCCTGACCTGGGGGAGGAGTGGATACCCAGCGGTCCTCAGCTTGTCTGGTTGGTGGCTGTGGATGAGCCAAGGCCCCTGCACCCAGGTAGGAAGAAACTGAGGCCCTGGGGCTGCCTGCAGCTTGGACCCCCGCATGGCAGCAAGGATCTCCAAACTGTAGGACTTACAAAGTGCCCTTGAGTACAGCTTGCTGACCAGCTACCGGTTGTTAGTCCCATGCCACACAGACAGTCATGAGTGGTCTTATGCAGTGGCTTGGGGGTGTCACCCTGCTCCTCCTGCTCCAGCCAATCATCTCTCTCTATTCTCAGCCTGTGGGTCTCCACCCCTTTGTCAAGCTTCTATCTCTGAAAATGTTTACATTAAGATTCACAAAAGCAGCAAAGTTATAGTTATAAAGTAGCAACAAAAATAATTTTATGGTTGGGGTCACTACAACATGAGGGAACTGTATGAAAGGTCATGGCATTAGGAAGGTTCAGAACCACTGCTCTAGATAGAGTCCAGTTGTGAACAACAAAAGCCAACTGTGTATCTGGTCCCAGGGATTACAAGTGCCATCCCTGGCTTTTTAAAATTCGGGTTCTGGGGGCTGAAGAGATGGCTCAGCAGTTAAGAGCACTGATTGCCCTTCCAGAGGTCCTGAGTTCAATTCCCAGAAACCACATGGTGGCTCACAGCCATCTGTAATGGGATCAGATGGCCTCTTCTGGGGTGTCTGAAGACAGCTACAGAGTACTCATACATAAAATAAATAAATAAATAAATACATACATACATACATACATACATAATTTTTTTAAAAATGTGGATTCTGGGGCCCAAACTCAGACACTCAAGCTTGTAAGAGAAGAACTTAACAAATTGGCCTCCTAAAAATAAAAGTTTGAATGCAAGCTCATATATTATTGGCCTCTGTACCTCAGAGGCTTTATCAGGCCACAGCTTGAGTTTCATCAGCTTTCCATTGTGATTCAGGAGAACTTTGCCAGGACTGTGCCTGCCCCCATTAGCAAAGGGTCCCACCAATGAGAGCACTGCTTTTGTTAGGTCACCATGACATCCATAAACTGTTTAGAATAAACAGCTAATTTTTCCTTGCTTCCAATGGACTTACCTCTGAAGCTGATGTCTTGGGCTTGCTATCTTTAGTGGGACATCTATCCTTGCTAACCATTCAGTTTGGAGTCTAGAAGGTTGTCAGGACACCCATTGGATGCTCAGAGGCTAACTGTATCTTCTCAGCTGCAACCTAGAGTAGGTCAGTCTGGTGGTTTCCTTTCCCTCTTTGGTGCACACCTGTACCTCCAGTGTCTTAGTTAGGGTTTCTATTGCTATGATGAAACATCATGACCAAAAACAATTTGGGGAGAAAAGGTTATTTAGCCTACACCTCCACATTATAGTCCATCACTGAAAGAAGTCAGGACAGGAACTCAAATAGGATGGAAACCTGGAAGCAGGAGCTGATGCAGAGGCCATGAAGGGGTGCTGCTTACTGGTTTGCTTTCCATGGCTTGATCAGCCTGCTTTCTTATAGAACCCTATACCATCAGTCCAGGGATGGCACCACCCACAATGTGCTGGACTCTTTCACATCAAATTGTTAATAAGAAAATACCCTGCAGCTAGATCTTATGAAGGTATTTTCTCGATTGAAGTTTCCTCCTTTCCAGTGACTCTAGCTTGTGTCAAGCTGACATGAAACTCATCACCATACCCAGGAATGCCAGTCCCTCCTCTTTAGGCTTTCTTTCTCATAAAGATCAAATGTATCTCCAGAAATTTTAGGTAATGGGGAGTATGGAAGGCAAATTTGTTTGAGAACCTGCAAATTTAAAAATATCTTTATTACTTGGCTTGGTGGATAGTTTAGTTGGGTATAAACTTTGAGCAGGAAATCATGATTCTTGTTTTGCATGCTGCCCTCCTGCTCCCCGCCCCAATTTCAAGCACATCTGGTGAACTTTTTGTGCCCTGAGGGTCTACTGATGTCATCTGAGTGGGTCTCAACTTCTCCCATCACTGGTTTTAAAAATTCAGCACTTTTGCCCCTACCAGGACCTGGTTCCAAAGACTCTACAGGGACATCTTGAAACAAAGTGGAAAATGGAGTTGGTGGTCTCAGAAGTCAACAGAATATCTAGGGAGAGTTTTAGGGAATCAGAACCCAGCTTAGAGTGAGGAATGTCTTCCAAACAGTTGGAGCTCAGGAGGGTATTCTTGAAAGAATGAACCCCTAGATTAGGGAGGAATGCAAGAACTGATGGCTACCTTGTAGAAGGGTCCTGACTTTATGAAGGATTGACCACATGACCCGATAGAGCCCTTCAGCCAGAATCTGGAAACTTCTGATTAAAACTCTCCACATTCCCAGTCAGAACAATTATAATTTCATGGGTCACAGGATCTGGATCCTTGAAATTGAAAATGAAGTGACATTTGTCACATAGGGGTCAGTCAGGATGGAGACAGGACTCACCCTTCAAGAGGAGGACCAGGGACATTAAGATGGAGTACAGTTCCAGTCCTTCTGAGGGTCCTGAACAGAGCAGTGCTGGGCCAGTCCAGACCCAACTTTTGGCAAGGCCAAGTCTTCCAGCTGGCCCACAGGCCAGCTCACTAACACCCAAGATTCTGCTGTAATATTTGAAGTTCATTGCCAGGAGATAACAGCCCACTGTTCTTAGGAAAAGTGGGCTAATTGACAGGGGCTTCTTCCCTCTCCTCCTCGATGGTTCACGAACATCTACAACCACTTGCCTCTTTTGTCCTAAGAAGCATGAAGAGTGACTGCTAATCTCCCTTGAGATCCCTTGCGAAACTCCACCCCTTGCCAGTACTAGGGCTCACCAGACCTATGACTCTCTCTGGTTAGCTGCTAAGAGGCAAAGATGGAGCAGGAGATCTGAGGGTTTGGGGGAGCCTGTTGGGAATAAAGGATGAAGGTCGGTGGGGCAGAACTGAGACTGGCAGGGTTTCCCTCACAAGGTGAGGCTTCAGGTCTTTTGTAGCCTTCCCTGCATGGAGAATCAATGTCACCTGAGGGGGATGTGAATCTATATGTGGTGGTAATTTGCCTTGAGCTGCCTAAGAAGAGATATCACCAGGCAAGGGGTATTATAATTTGGCTATGAAATGTTTCTCAAAGGCCCATGTACTGAAAGCCTGGTCTGTAGCCTCAGTGCTCAGGAGAAGTTGTGGAACCACCAGGATGCAGGGCCTGTGGGAGGAAGTTAGGTGACTGAGGGGCTGACTCCTGAAGGAGATATTAGGTCTCCAAACTGTTCCTGTTTCTCTACTTCTTGACTGCTGTGAGATGAGAGGCTTTGGTCCTCAAAGCATCTGCACTGTGATGTCCTGTGCCATCAAAAGCTGTAAACCAAAACTTCCCAAACTGAGGTGAGCCCAGAAGGGTCCTTTAAGCTGTGTGCCTTCTCCCACCCCTGATGGGGCTGCTACCAGCTCCTAACTGTCCCTCTATAGGATCCCCTCCCAGCATTTCCAGCATCCTCAAGGGACGCACCTTCTGCAGCAGAGGAGCTGAGTAGCTGCAATGCAGGAAGCTGGACAGAGCAAGCACTCTGGACTTTGAGGACATCTTAGTGCTGCCCCACAGCACCCACTACATGAAGTTACTAGTCCCATTTTACAGAGCAAGAAACTGAGATGTTCAAAGGACCCATAACCACACTGAGTAAAAGGAGAGTTTTGTGGGCAATGGCATGGTGACTGCCAGGCCTATATCCTATGCCAGGCCTGCCTCAAGGAAACTGTCCACTGCCTTTCCACTCTGTAGCTGGTGACTTTTGCACCAGTGACCATTACTCTGCTTTTTGCCATGATGCTCTTGCTACTTCTAGAACTTCATATAAACAGTCATATGGCAAATGATCTTTGGTGTGACTTCTTTACCTTAGCATAATGTTTTAAAAAATCATCCATGTCATTGTGTGAATTAATGTTTCATTACTTTTCACTGTGGAGTAATATTCCATAGTATGGATATACCACAATTTGTGATTTGTGTAACTGTGTATGTGTGTGTGTGCATGTGTGCGTGTACACACACACACACACACACACACACACACACTGGCAGACATAATGAGTATTTTCAATTAGGGGCTATATCAGTTTTTTTTCCTGTTTCTATGATAAAACATGAGTAAAAGCGATTTAGAAGAGAAAATGAGTATATTTTATCTTTTTTTTTTTTTTTTTTTTTTTGGTTTTTCGAGACAGGGTTTCTCTATATAGCCTTGGCTGTCCTGGAACTCACTCTGTAGACCAGGCTGTCCTCGAACTCAGAAATCCGCCTGCCTCTGCCTCCCGAGTGCTGGGATTAAAGGCGAGCACCACCATGCTCGGCAAGTATATTTTATCTTATTGTTCCAGAATGGATACAGTCCATCAAGGAGGGGAAGGTGGGGAGAGGGGGCAGACCTGAAACCAGTCTCAATGGAAACAGATATCACATTTCATTCACACACAGGAAGACCACAGAGAGAACAGGAAGTGAAGCAAGTCAATCTATCAACCTTCAACAACTACATTTAATAATGGACTTCCTCCAACAAGGCTCCACTTCCCAAAGGCTCTGTAACCTTCACAAACAACCTCACCAACTGGAGACCAAGTGTTCAGATACCTAAGCCCATGGGGCACATTTCTCAGTCACAACATCATGGGGGCTACTGTAAATAATGTTGTCATGGATGTGCATTTATGTTCCTTGTGTGTAGAGGAATTTTAATCCAGCAACATGACTACTCTGGAAAGGGAGCGTATCCAAAGACCATCTAGGTCTGTGTGATTCAGCTGGAATGATGCATCTTTAATCCCTCTGGCTGGAATATAGACATGCCATTAGTATACACCCAAACAATGGAGGTAAAGTTAGTTTGTAGAAGGAAGTAGCTATGTTTGAAAGTGATGGCTAATTGAGGGGCAGACAAAGTGATGAATCAGAGAAAGATTTTCCAGAATGAGTCAGAGATAGAATATGCCCAACTCTCACAAGAACAGACAGGAAAGAGAAGTTGCTTAAGAGCAGTGCAGAGTGAGTCAGGAGTGGAAAGCAGTTCAGTGAGTACAATTCCGTTGACTTCAGGCAACGCAGTTGAGTTTGATTGAGTTCAGTTCAAAGGCAGTTTTTAATGGGACAGTTTTACAGAGACAGGTTGCAGAGAGAACAAGATAGATATAGGTGAAGACAAAATGAACCAGAGAATGAGGAGCCAGAAGATTAGAACACATTTCCAGAGTTAATTTGAGGCTAAGCAGAGCAATTCAGTGAGAAGCTGAGAGAAGCCAGTTTGAATCACTCAGCTTGAAGAGGAGTTTGGGCCAGAACAGCTGAGTTGAAGCAACCAGCTAGAGTTCAGAAAGGGCTAGAAAGGATGAGTTTATTCAGCAGTTAGCCTCCAAGAGGACAATTACATCTGGCAAATAAAAGATACATTTACACTTGTGGGTACACTTGTAAGGATGGGACTGCTGAGTAGCATGGTAAAACATGGCTAATTGAATAAGATGCCATCCTACTATGTTCCTAAGCTGTCATTTTGCATTCCTACCAGTATTATGTGAGAATTCTGGCTGGTGCCACATCCTCCTCCTCACTAGATTCTGTCAACACTTAACTCCAAACTTGTAGGTGTGTGCATAAGTTCTCTTGTGTTTCCTTAGAGACTAATAGTGTTTATGAATTTGTTGTTTCTATTGGCCATTCAAACACTGCTTTTTAATGAAGTATCTGTTAGGACTGGTTGTTCATTTAAAATAACCATGTTGTTTGTTGTAGAAACTCAAACTTTTTTTTTCCACAGAAAAAACATTTAAACAACAACAACGATGTAGTTGTCCTGCAGAGGTTATTTCATATGCCATAAGAAGAAGGAATGCTTTTCAACTAAATTTAAGGGACAAGTATTATCTTGATGCCAAAACTGACATCATGAATATACATACAGATGTCTCAAAGTTTAACAATTTGAATTCGGCAATGTATCAAAAGGGTAAAATACATGACCACCAGCCAAAGCTTACCTCAGGAAAGCAACGTTAATTTAATATTCATAATCAATCAACATAACTTACTATGGCAAAAGAGCAAGGGGGAAGATTTATGAAACCAGGAGGCTGGAGAAATGGTACAGTAGTTAAGATTGCAGGTACTCTTGCAAGGGCCTGTGTTTGGTTCCAAGAACCAACATGGAAGCTCAAAATACTTTGGAACTACAGTTCCAGGTGACCCAGCATCCTCTTCATAACTGCTTGGGCATTAGGGACTCCTGCGGTATATCTATATGTATGTAGGCATGTTATATAGCAGTTCCCTCTAAAATTAAAACGTTCTATCCTGCAGGAAGAATGAAGAGTCACTCTCTGATATGCTGCAAGGAGACTCTCAGATAAGCACAGCTGCCTAGAGGGAACAGAGACCAGCCGAAATGAGCAGCAGGAAATACCAGCCAAGCTGCCTAGAAAAGGCTCAGGCCAGCTGAGCCACCTGGAAGGGACACTTTCCAACCTGTGGAGCTGCCTGCAGGCTGCGCAGTGTGCTCCAGGCTCTCAGCTTTTATGAGCTGTCACTCATGCTGGGGTGGGCTCTGGTGAGGCAGCTGCCTCTGAGTCATTTCTGTTCCTGTAAGTCACCTCTCACCCATACTCCTGTAAGCAATCCCAGTGACACTCATTGGCTCACCAAGCCGGACTTTGGAGGTATCCATACTTGCTCTATCACGGGCTCCGTACTGGACTGAGTAGATGTATGTGTGTGTTGCATCTCCCCAAGAAAGGACTGTCATACAACAAGGCACATAAACACATAAATATAAATTTTAAAAGGGAGCCATTGTGAAAGACTCAGGGCTATAAGGGTCAGCAGTTGTACAAGGAGCCAGCAATGTAACAAGGCAAGAAAAGGAAACAAACGTCATAAAAATTGAAACTAAACACATGGGCTGGTAAAATGGTTCATCAGGTAGAGGCCATTGAGCCCAATGCCCTGAGTTCCATCCCTAGAACCCACATGGGAACGATTGGGCTGCCTCTTGCAAATTGTCCTCTAACTTCCGTATTTGTGCAGTGGTATAAGTACACACACACACACACACACACACACACACACACACCAAAAGGGAAAGAAACATATAAAACTACTATCTTGAAGTTGGACTGGAAGCCTTGGCCTTTAGGAGCTGAGCTATCTCTCTAGCCCTGAAAGCCATCTTCATCTATACTCAGTGTGGGTATGTACTCAAAGCACCAAGAAACTGAGAAAAATAAAAACTTCTAGAAGAAATGATCATACTGAGTTTTTGGAATAAAAATCAAAACTTAAGTCTATTATATTTCTTCAAACTAGCAAGAAATGGAAAAAGGAACTTTATTTTTAATCTTTAATGATTTATTTATCTTTATTTTATGTGTATGGGTGTTTTGTCTGTGTGTATGTATAGGAAACCAGAAGAGGGCATCAGATCCCTTGGAACACAAATTACAGATGGTTGTGAGACTCTGTGTGGGTGCTGAGAACCAAATCCAGGTCCTCTACAAGAGCAGTCAGTGCCCTTAACTGCTAAGTCATCTTTCTCCAGCTCATGAAAAAGGAATTCATTATTCCTTTATGTAGGATAATTTTATTAAGAGATGAGTAAGATCTATGCCTTCAAAAGGATCAAATTTTATTGAGGGGAATTAGATGATAAGTAACTGAATGGTAGAAATGTATTATGAATTGGAAAGCTAAATATTAAGGTGACGATTTACAAGCTGATCTATATATTCAATGTAATGTTAATCAAAATGTAAGGATTTACTAAAAAGCACTTTATAATAACTCCTGACAGGTTATTCAGTCCTTAAGCACATATGCATTTGAGCAACACTAATGGACTCACTTGTGTTCACATATACATATGTGTGTCTGTATCAACATTAATTAAATAAGAGCTGGAGAAATGGCTCAGTGGTTTATAGAACTTGCTGTTCATCCAAAGAACCCAGGTTCAATTCCCAGCACCCACAGAGTGGCTCATAACTGTCTGAAACTTAACAATGGGTTCTTTTGGTCTCTGTGGGCACCAGGCATGCACATGGTGCACATATATACATGCAAGCAAAACACCCACACACATAAAATAAAAGTGTTTAAAGGATAATAGTTAGAGACAGGCCATGGCACGAGAGGGAGTCGTGTACACGGGAGGTGCTGGGGGTAGGGTGGGAACAATGTAAGTAGAGTACTTGTGTGTGAAATTCTTAAAAAAAAATTTTTAATGTAAACTTTAAAGAAAAGGGAAATGAACTACAGGGGACAGAAAGGCTCTAGAAATGCTAAACGTTTTTGTAGAAGAGCAAGAATAGGATCAGGAAAAATGTGTATAGTCAATGTCAGGCTCCTCTGTGAGGCTATAATAGCCAGGAAGGTGCTGGGATCCCGGCAGACAAAGCACAGAGACAAAAGCAGGTGCATGCTTTATCAGTCGAATCTTTTTTTTTTCAAATTTGCCAAAGTAACTTAATAGGGGAAATACTGCCTTTTAATACAGATGATCCAACCACTAAACATCATTGGGTTAAAAAGAAAAAAGAAATGTGGCCGAGTGGGGTGGCTCAGCAGGTCAGGGCATTTGCAGCCGTGCCGGTGGCCTACCTGAGTTTGATCCCCAGGACCACATGGTAGAAGGAGAGAACCACCTCCCACACGTTGTCCTCTGATGTCCACACATGCCATGGCACATGCATACATATACTTATTAATTAACAAAAGAATGCCAATCCTTAAACTCGATAATTAATTAAAGATAATATATCTAAATGTAAGAACTTAAATTCTCAAAATTGAGGTAGAAAACAAAACAAAAACTTGACATCATTGGTTTAGGTAGAGAATTTAAAAATAAGATACAAAAGGCTGGAGAGATGGCTCAGCAGAGCATGAGCGCTGCCCTGCTGTGGGACCCAGGTTCAATTCCCAGAACCTACTTCAGGTGGCTCACAGTTACCTGTAACTCCAGCTTCATGGGATCTGGTGCCCACTTCTAGCCTCCTGGGGCATGCACACCCATGTGCACATATTTACACACACACACACACACACACACACACACACACACACACACACACACACCTTCCCAGGCCTGCTGGCACACACCTTCAATCCCAGCACTTGGAAGGCAGAGGCAGGCAGATAGATCTCTTTGAGGACAGCCTGCTCTACAGAGTGAGTTCCAAGTCAGCCAAGACTACATAGTGGTGAGACCTTGTCTCAAATAAATAAAAATAATTGTTTTAAATAATAAAATAAGTACCCAGAAGTTAAGAGCACTTGATCCTCTTGAGGAGGACCTGGGCTTGGCTCCTGGTCTGCATACTGGGTGGCCCACAGACTCCTGTAATAGTAGCTTCAGAGGATTCTGCCAGCACTGCACACCACATGCACACACACACACACACACACACACACACACACACACTCACACACACGCACAACTATAGCAGACTGTAGTGGCATAAGCTTTTAATCTGAGGACTTGGGAAGAAAAGGTAGGTGGAACTTCATGAGTTAAAAATCAGTCTGGTCTGAATAGTGAGTTCCAGGTTACCCAAGACTACCTTGTGAGACCTGTCTCAAAAAAACAAAAAGAAAAAGAAAAAGAAAAGAAAAAGAAAGAAAAGAAAGAAAAGAAAGAAGAGAAGAGAAGAGAAGAGAAGAGAAGAGAAGAGAAGAGAAGAGAAAAGAAAAAAATAAGACAAAGCCGGGTGTGGTGGCGCATGCCTTTAATCCCAGCACTCCGGAGGCAGAGGCAGGTGGATTTCTGAGTTCAAGGCCAGCCTGGTCTACAAAGTGAGTTCCAGGACAGCCAGGGCTATACAGAGAAACCCTGTCTCAAAAAGACCAAAAAAAAAAAAAAAAAAAAAAAAAAAATATATATATATATATATATATATATATGTGTGTGTGTGTGTGTGTGTGTGTGTGTATGTATATATATATATATGTATAAAGGAAAGAGGTAGAAATAGATTTCATCTTTATATTAAAATTACTCTATATATGTATATTACATATACAACATATAGTATTAGTTGTGAGCTGCCATGTGAGTGTTGGAAATTGAATCTGGATCCTCTGGAAGGGCAGTCAGTGCTGAGACATCTCTCAATCCCCATAGGCAGGTTTTTGATGAATGATAGGTATGTAACAATGGCTTCTAACTCCTTTCTAAGTCACTCTGGAAGGGGGAGGTTGGCAGTGAGAGATTTAGCCTATTACATATTATATAATTATATATTACTTTTTTCTTTCACTTTTGAGACAGAGTCTCAGTATGTAGCTCTGGCTGGCCTGGAATTTACTGTGTAGACCAGGCTGGCCTTGAACTCACAGAGATCCACTTGCTTTGCCTCTTGAGGCCTGCAATTGAAGGCATGAGTCACCACAACCAGCTTTAAAGACTTTTTAAAAGAGTGTTTTTATTTTTTAAAAGAGTATTTGCTGAACAGTTAGGAGGAAAGTAGAGATTCCCCACACATCCTTTGCTCGATACAGGCTTAGTCTCCCACCGCCAACCTCCCTGTCCAGAGTGACTTGGAAAGGAGCTAGAAGCCAATCCCACTGTCACATACATGTCTACCAAAAAAGCTGCCTGTGGGGGCTGGAGAACTGGGGGTTCAGTAGTTAAGTGTGCTGGCTGCTTTTCCTGAGGACCCAGGTTCAATTCCCAGAACCCCTTAGTGGCTCACAGTTTTCTGCAATGCCAGTTCCAGGGAGTCTGACATCCTCACACAGACACATATGCAGGCAAAACTCCATAATATAAAATAAAATATAAAATAAAATAAAATAAAATAAAATAAAATAAAGTTGCCTGGGGCCTGGATTTGATCCTCAAAAATAAATTAATTTTAAAAAGAAAAAGAATTCATTTGATCTGCAAAGAAGGGATAAGCAATCCGTGGGCCCAGTTGGAGGGACTCCGGCCCATCCCTCGCTGCTGGGCTCATTTGCTCCTGATCGTTTCAGGGAGCGGGGAAATCACGGTCTTCAGCTGTGTACCCATCTACGACCCCCAGCCTCCAATGGACACTGTCAACCCAGTGGCCACAAAAATAGCCCTGCTCAGAAAACAAAGTCAAAACAGAGGAACCAGAGGAACCTCAGAATACATTATATGCATGTGTGAAACCGTCAAAAGGCAAAATTAACTTATACATGTATGCATATGTGTGTATGTGTAAGGCTATGCATAGATATGTATATGTGCATATCTTTTGTTTGTTTGTTTGTTTGTTTGTTTGTTTGTTTGTTTTCGAGACAGGGTTTCTCCATGTAGCCCTGGCTGTCCTGGAACTCACTTTGTAGACCAGGCTGGCCTCGAACTCAGAAATCTGCCTGCCTCTGCCTCCCGAGTGCTGGGATTAAAGGCGTGCGCCACCACTGCCCAGCGTGCATATCTTTATATGCGGATATAGATATGCACTTTCTTAAAGCTGCATGGGCTGGGGATACAGCTCACTCAGTAGAGTGTCAGTTTGGCGTACATAGCCGCTCCTACTGCTACCTTCTGGGTTCTACCCGAAGCACATGAGCCAGCCACGGAGGTGCAGGCAGTCATCCCAACACTCTGGAGGGGAACCAGGGCGATCAGAAGTTCAAGACCAGCTTCAGTTACAAAAAGTCTAGGCCAGCCTGGCTACATTGTGTCACCTTATATTCCCACCCAGAGGGCATGTAGCAGAATCCCCAGATTGCTGCTGGCTGGATGTTATTATTCTTAACTGGGTGATACTTAAAAAACAACAACATCAATGTCAGCTAAAAGAGGACTAGTGTTGTTTTCAGCTTTTGTTAATGCCACCGAATATAATTGTGTTTTCTTTCCTTTTTGGAGAGTGACCTACTTTCTTCTCGGGTTGTTTGTCTTATTGATTTTTAGGAACATTTTGCATATTATAGATAACACCTGTTGCTTCATTATATACATCCCAAGTGTCCTGTCTCAATCTGTTGTTTGTTACTTGAATTTGTTTGCAGAAGTTGGAATGTGTTGCATAGTTCAGCGAGTCAATCTTTTTTCCCTTACAGCTTCTGCTTTCTGGGCAGTTGGCAATGCTTAGAAAGGCTTTCCCACCACAAACCCTGTCTGTCTGTCTGTCTGTCTGTTTGTCTGTCTATCTCTCCCCTCCCCCTCTCCTCCTCTCCTTTTGGAAACAGGCTTTCACTATGTAGCTCTGGCTGGCCCAGAGCTTGCTATGCAGTCCAGACTGGTCTAAAATTTAGAGACCCATCAGTCTCTACCTCCCAAGTGCTGGGTTAAAGGTGTGTGTCACCACGTCAAACTTCACAACATTGTCCAGCTTATCTCAGTTTATCATAAAAACCCTTTGCTTCAACAGTACCAGCCATGTTTTTATGCTCAAACCAGCTGGTGGGGATACAGGTTATTATTTTGTTGTGTTTGAGCGTGTATTGGTGAGTGTGTACATATACATGAACGCACACACTCATGTTGCGTTGGGTGGCTGTCTTAGTTAAGGTCTCTGTTGTGATGAAACACCATGACCAAAGCCACTTGGGAAGGAAAGGGTTTATTCAGCTTACACTTCCACAACAGTGTTCAATATGGAAGGAAGTCAGGACAGGAACTCAAACAGGGCAGGAACCTGGAGGCAGGAGCTGATGCAGAGGCCATGAAAGAGTACTGCTTACTGGCTTGTTTCTGTGGCTTGCTCAGCCTGCTTTTTTAAATAACCCAGGACCACCAGCCCACAGTGATATGCCTGCCATGCAAACACTAATTAATAAAATGCCCTGCAGGCTTGCCTCTACAGTCTGATCTTATGGAGCCATTTTCTCAGTTGAGGCACCTTCTTCTTCAAGACCTAGATTGTCAAGTTGTTACAAAACTGGCCAGCACAGTGTCTTTCTCATCCAATCTCCACTTCATTGGCTGAGGCAAGGTCTTCCACTCAACCTGTAGTGCGCCACTTCTGGTCACCTTGTAAACCAGCTTACCCAGGGGATCTTGTTTCTGTCTCCCAAGTGCTGGGGTTACAGGAAACTGTCATGCCTGCCCAATTTTTGTTTTCTTATGTGTATGCGTGTTTTGCATGCATGTGTGTCTGTGTATCATGTGCCTGGTGCCCACAGAGTCCAGAAGAGGGTGTCAGATCAATCCCTTGGAACTGGAGTCACATACTGCCTGTGGGTGCTGGGATCAAACCCCGGTCTCTGGAGCAACAGTCAGTGCTCTTAACCTCTGAGCCTCCTCTCCAGCCCCCAGTGTCTGTACAGTTTTGTTGATTTGTTTGTTTGTTTGTTTGTTTGTTTGTTTTAGCTTGGGTTCTTTGACAAATGTCAGGAAACAGGACATGTTTTATCCATTGAACCACTTCCCCAATCCCATACAGTTATTTTTCAAAGTACTATTCTATTTCATTTCTTCTGTGCCTAAAATTATTTATTATACTTCAAAAGAATTAAAATTTAAATTTACGTGTACAGGTATCATGTATGTCTGTGTATCACATGCATGCAGTGCCTACTGAGGTCAGAAGAGGGCATTGGATCCACTAGGCCTGGAGTTAGGGTTGTGAGAGGCCATCTGGATGATGGAAATTGAACCTAGATCCTAGAGGAGCAGCCAGTACTTTTAACTGCTGAGCCATCTCTCCAGCCTCAAAACTACATAGATAGATAGATTGATAGAGATAAAGATTAGATGTAGGTGGGTGTGTTTGTATGTGTGTATGTGTGTATGTGTGTGTGTTACATGTATATAGATACGTATGTATCTATATATACATATATATGTGTGTGTGTGTATAATGAGATCTCTAGATATTTTTAGAGAAAGAGGGTTTTTTTGTTGTTTTTTTTTTTTTTTTAAGATAAGGTATCATTGTATAGTCCTTGCTGTGGAATTCATAACAATCCTCCTGCCTCTGCCTCTGCCTCTGCCTCCTAAGTTCTGGGTTAAAGGTATGTGCACCATGGCCTACAGTCTTCTAGATCTTTATTGCCTCTGTGTGTTGACACTAAAGGTCCTTTACATCTTTGTAATATAGCCTGCATCAATGCCTGAGCCACAGAGATGGTTCAGTCATCAATGAGTTGCATAGGTGTAGCTCAATTGATAGGTGTTTGCCTACCTTGCACAAAGCTCTGTGTTTAAACCCTGACATTTTATAAAACCAGGTGCCTATCTTAGTGAACCACCAAGTTCATTGGAGTACTCTATAGGATCAGCGGTGACTCGGAGGCCGCTGAATCACAGAAAAGCCCAGCCCATAAAAAAACCCCCCCGCCCCCCCACACACACACACAAACACACACATGAATAACAGAATTATTAAAACTGCACACAGGAGCTCCCCACATAGACTGCAGGCTGTGTCGACAGTCTCTTCCCAGTAATCACTAACTGCTTTATAAATCTGGAGAGGGTCCTTGTGAGTCCTGTAACTTTCTGAGCTCCCAGAGTCTTATAAGTTGCCTAGGTCTTAAGTTTCCCTCCAAAAAGGAGTGCTTGCATTTGCTGGAAATAGCTACAAGTTGGCTTTTCCCTTCTAACTTCCTCTCTGACCTCTGTGCCAGTCAGAGAAAGTTCTCTGTTCCGTGAGCTCACCATACCCACATAAGCCGAGGTCATCTGCTTGGTCCTAGGTGAGGCATAGGGAAGAGGTTGGTCATTGGAGATATGTTTGTGTCCTCGAAGGGAATTGTGGGCCAGTATCTTCCCTTTGTCTTTTTAGCACTGGGTCTTTAGGTGAGGTCTTTGCCTTCTCACTTTACCACAGAGCAGCAGAGTGAACTGACCAAGCCCTGAACTCTTCTGACTTCTTTTTAAATACACCTGTCTCTGGCATTTGTAACTGAAGGCTGACTGATACAGCCAGGTTCCCGCTCTGGTCACAGGCTGTGCTTCCTCCTGAGTGACTGATACAGCCAGGTTCCTGGCTCTGGTCACAGGCTGTGCTTCCTCCTGAGTGACTGATACAGCCAGGTTCCCAGCTCTGGTCACAGGCTGTGCTTCCTCCGGAGTTCTCCAACCCAGGAAGGTGGTAGCGCTCTGTGACTCAGAACTGTACTGCCCTGGAGTTCCATCCCCTGCACCACGATGGCTCTGAACCCAAATTCTTTTTCTTTGCTTGTTTTTCTTTTTTTCTTCTTTTTTTTTTGTTTTGGTTTGTTTTGGTTTGTTTTGGTTTTGTTTTGTTTTGTTTTGTTTTGTTTTGTTTTCGAGACAGGGTTTCTCTGTATAGCCCTGGCTGTCCTGGAACTCACTCTGTAGACCAGGCTGGCCTTGAACTCAGAAATCCACCTGCCTCTGCCTCCCAAGTGCTGGGATTAAAGGCATGTGCCACCACCGCCTGGCTTTTTTTTTTTCTTTCTTGAGACAGGGTCTCACCATGTAATTTTGGCTGGTGTCTTGGAACCCCCTATGTAGACCATGCTGAACATGAACTCATAGAGATCTCCCTGCCTTTAACCCCCCCAAGTGCTGGGATTACAAACCTGTACCACCATGCCCAACTTAAATTTTTAACAGATTGTTCATCTTTCTTTTTAAAATTTTAAGCCTTGGAAATGTGGCTCATGGTTACTGAAACATTTAATAATTTAATAAATTATTAATTTAATAATTAAAATTAAAAATTTTAATGTCTATTGACAGGAAAGCCGTTTAGTAAATTAAAGTATATTTATGCACATGAATAGAGGCTGAGAGAAATTCTATAAAATGAGAAATTATTAAAAAGCACAAGGAAGCCTTTTAAATGAAAATACCTCATCTATATGTTTTACTTTATTAAATTTGTTTTTAGACAACTTCACACACACGTGATACATACACTGATCATTCCCGGCCCTCACCTGCCCACCATTGTCTATGCCCTGCCACACACAATCACATTGTCTGTATGTGCGTGCATGCACGAACATGTGCCTGTGTAGTATGTGTGTGCGTGTGTGGTTCATACCTGCACATAGCATGCCTGTGGAGGATAGGGGACAACTTGAGAGCAGTGGCTCCTCCTTCCACCAGTCAGGTCCTGGGGATCAAACTCAGACTTGATCACATCAGCAGACTTGCTGGCAGTACCTCTAGCCACACAGCCATCTTACCCACCCCTCTCTGGGTTTTTAATGTGGTTTCTGTCTTACAAGTGACCCTCTCTTTATACAGTCCACGTGGGATATGGAAAGTAAATGAGGGGACACATCATGATGGATGAAGAATAGGCACACAGGGGTCGCTCAGTGAGACCCGGTGCTATCTGTGTCCTGCAAATGGCCTCTGGCTGGCATAGCTGGGACCTGATACTTGTCTGGCATGGGCTTCCACATTTGGCTATGAGATCAGGGCACGTTCAGTTGTAAACAATGTAAAAGCCCGCTTTGAACCAATAAAAGGGTAAAGCACGGAGGTGCCACGTTGTCCTAGGGAACTGCAGAGTCCAGGCAGCAACCAGCTCAAGCCCTGGGGGTTAATTAGAACAGTAGGAGCTGGATATGGTGGCACACACCTTTAGTCCCAGCGCTCAGGAGGCAGAGGCAGGCAGATCTCTGTCAGTTTGAGACCAGCTTGGTCTTCAGAGTGATTTCCAGGATAACCAGGGCTATACAGAGAGACCCTGTCTCAAAACAAAACAAAACAAAACAAAACAAAACAAACAAAATAGATAGCACAGTAGGATTCTCTCTGTCTCTCTCAGCTCTGAGCCCCAGTGATTTCTGCTCTCAGCAGGTTTTGTGTGGCACGAAGATGGCACCAGCAGCTCTAGGTTTTGTCTGACCAGGAAGATGAATCCTGGGCTGAGGGATAGATGAGTGTCCAGAAGTGTTTCTCCTAGATCTAAATGACATACCTACTCTAAGCCAATGCATCTTACTCCAGGAAGCTCTGATTGGCCAGGCTCTGGAGACAGGTGCTCTGTACTGAGTGGATATGGGGTCTGAGAAGGAACACCTGTGTGCCCATAACATCCAGTCGTGCATCCCAGTCTCCACAGCTGGCCTCTGGTCCTACACTAGGCCTTGGATGTTTGTTTGTCTTCATCTTAGGTCTTTCTCTGTTCTGGTCACCAGCTGCAAGTTGCCTGTGCCTTGGGGAATCCCAGCCACTGCTCTGTGAAGTGGCCCACCTGGAATATTGCAATTCCTAGGACCCTCCAGATCCCTGCTACACCCTCCCCTCCCAGCTAAGCTAGAAATGGCCTGGGGAGGTAACACCTGGGGAGAGGGCGGAGCTGTAGGAGGGAGCCAGGAGGACAGCTCAGCAGCCTGATGGGTAACAAAGAACAAGCTTTTGGGGCTTCTTCTAGCAGGGAAGGAGAGGAGGTTCGCATAGGACCCTGGTTTTGATGTCCTGAGAGAATGTTGCTATGGTAATCTGAGCAGGAGAAGATAGCAGTAGGAGCAGCAATGCAGATGGGAAAGGTCAGGATAGACAGACTGCAAAGTAGAACCCTGGACTCACCTTACCATCCTCCAGGTCCCTCTATGTCCCCATGCTGCCAGCTCAAGTCGATTCTGTTTCTAACATGACTGAGCATTTTCCAAAATGCAAATGGACTCCTCACAACCAAGGCCAGTAAGCCCAGAGAGGAAGAGGAGGAGGCCTCCTCCTCGTCCTCGTCCTCCTCCTTCTCCTCATTCTTTATTTAACTTTAGTTTTTCTGGAACTCACTCTGTAAACAGGGCTGCCCCAGAACTCAGAGATTCTGCCTCTGCCTCTGCCTCTGCCTCTCTGCCTCTGCCTCTGCCTCTGCCTCTGCCTCTGCCTCTGCCTCTGCCTCTGCCTCTGCCTCTGCCTCTCCCAAGTGCTGGGATTAAAGGTATGCACCACTACTGCCCATGAATCCTAAGGGGGGGGGGGGCTGCTGCACACAGTGGTGATGTCCATGTCCCTTTTATTTCACGGCTTCTATTGTTCAGAGGGAGGCCTGGATATTAGAAAACATGCCCCCAATGATTGTTACCATAATCTGATGATGCACTGATCTTCGTGATGAGTCAGACCTGACTGCATTGGGCACAGTTCGCTGCATTGGGCACACACAGCTCACTGCATTGGGCACAGTTCAATATGCACCACTGGGGACTTTTGCAGTAAGGCTCCATGTGTCCCCTTTACATGTTGATTGCATTAAGTCATTGACTAATTACTAAGAGGTTTACTGGTCCTACAGAGAGAAACAAGCCTGAAGTCCCCAGTGCTGGAGGGGAAGGCAAAACTAACCCAGCCACTGGTACTCAGTGTTCCTGATCTAAGGACTGGGGTATGTGTCGGCTCCAGGTTCTCACAGGGGTATTCACAGCACTCCAGCATTCCCTCACCATGAAGAACTCAGGCACAAAGTGGCCAGTCTTGAAGTGTTTCACGAGATGCAAGAAACGAAATTCTTTACATGAGATCCTCCGCATCTAGTGCTGGCAGACATTGGGTGTGGTACCAGCTGGAGACTTTGGCTGCCAATTGTCAAGTCAGGCTTACAAAAATGCTGTTTAAAGGCAAGCTCACACACAAGCCCCACAGTCCACGATCCTGGATCCTGGAAGGAGAAGTGCAGAGGCAGAACCAGAGGCTCCGAGTGGGAAAGCAACTTGTATAAAGCTGCCAAGCTAGGAGGCTTGGTCTGTGGATGACCATGTGGGAGGGGAAGGTCTGTGGATGGGGGAGCCCCCACTCAGCTCCTCTTCCAGGACAGTGCTGAGGAAACTGCTAGAACTTAAGGTAACTCCCAGCACTCCTGGCCAGAGCTACTCCCAAGCCCCAAGCCCCAGAATGGAGCCTGCTAAACTCCTTTTGGCAGTATGCCGTCCCAGCTCCACAGTCAGCAATGGACCACCAAGGCTGGGGCTGCTCTGTCTAATTAACCTAAATAATGAGGTTTCCTGTGGTTCAAGTACCACTCGGGCCACAGGTCCCACTGCTACCCAGGACCAGCTCTAGGAGAGCAAGATGGGGTGAATTCACCTCCGCAGGTGCAGAGAAGGGAGGGGCCATGTAGCTCCCTCTCATTCAGATCAGGTAGGCAGGTCCTGGGGTGTGGCTGCTGGGTAACTCTTGTACCTCACAGCCAGTGACTATCCTATGTTCAGTGAAGCAAGGAAGGCTTTGTAACCCGGCCCGTGGGGCTTACAGACCCCTTAGGTCCTCAGCCACTCCTTCCCCATGTTGTGATAATCCCAACTAGTCGTCAGAATTCCACAGCCCTGCCGTTGTTCAAAACATCACAGACCCCTGAACAAGCAAATGTTATTAGAGAATTCACTAGAAACGATAAAATTGACCATCAGACAGAGGAGGGGAGTAGAGGAGGGGAGAAGAGAATAACTACCGTCTAATGGATGCTATTTGGCCATAGGCAGACTTCTTCGGGTGGAGGGACCAGCAGACAGGAGGGGAGGGGGTTCTTGTCCAGAGACTCCAAAGAACCGCAAGGCCTCAGGGCCGCTGTCCCTGGAGGAAGGAGGACGGAAACCTGGCCTGGGCGTCAGCAAGGCCCCTACCATGGTTGCAAAGGAGATTGGCTTTTCTTCAGTCATAGGAATGGGTTTTTGTTGCCAACACGCGGTGGCCTTTGGCAGTCAGCCCCTGTCGAATTTCCTGCCGGTCCATCCTTCCAGCAAATGGTTGTGGGGCACCTACTGTGTGCTAGCCTTTCCCTTGGAGTCGCCCAAGCAACCACACAAAGCCAACGCGTCGGAGGGCACCTGCTGCCTCTCGCGCAGCGGGCCTGGGAACGCGAAGCCGCCAGGTGGCGCTCTGAACCCGCGCACCGGCCCAGCCAGCCGCGGGGGTCGCCCGCTCCGGCTGCAGGGGAGGAGCGGTCGGAGGCGGGGCTCACGCCGCAGGTTGTGTGACTTTGGGTTTGACCTGCCTGGAGATGAGCTAATCCCGCTGTATAATAGACTCCGGGGAGATAGGAAAATGGCCGCGCGCTATCTGCGTCGCCATGGGGACCATCGCCCGCGGGCGGGGCGCGGGCCTGGAAAAATACAGCCTTTGTGGCGGCGCGTGTCACTCACGGCCGGGACCTCGGGCGGCGGGCTGGGCTGTGTTGCCCCAGCTGCAAGGCCTTGGCCGAGGGGCCCCAGAGCCAGCACCAGGACCCCTGGGCTGTCTCAAACTCCACAGTCACTTGCCCGGTGTCGCTCTCCAGCACTCCCCGACCGAGCGTACAGCCATCTCATCCTCACAGCCAATGTCCAACCCAGAGTCTGCACAACACAGGCTCAATCAAGGCCCGAAAAAAAAAAAAAAAAAACCGGTCCTTACCTTCGCGCATCTCTCTGCACACCTAGTCGTTCTGGGTCCACACTGTCCCACAGACCCGTGCGTGTTCCAAAGGCCTGAGTCCCCGGCACAAACGTCAGCTACCGCTTCCATCCAGCAGCTTTAGGAAGACACCTTGTGGAGTGCAGCCTGCAAAGTGCTACACATACTTGGAGTGGCTTCGAACCCCTCTGTTCCGCACCCTCAAACAACATCCTCCAAGGCTAGGTACTTGTAGGCCCTCAAAGTAAATTGTCTCGTGCACTCGGCGCACATTAGCCGCATGCTTCCCACGAGGCCACGTGCAGCAACCCTACCCGCCAGCCTCTTGGTGGCCTCTGCTCTGGCACTCGCCACAACACTCACCATGCATGTGCGCAGGGTCTCGCACACGTGAACTTTCTCGAGGCACACTTACTCGCACACTCACATCCTTGCGTGCTCAGGGTCCACGCGCTGCCATACCCACGTGTTCCTCCAAACACACCAGGCAGAGCCGGGGCGCACACTCGCCCCGGCGAGCCCCCCGCGGACTTTATCAGCCTGCCCATCGGCGCGCGGATCTGTGGTGGTAAATGCTGCATTCGATGGCGGGCGCATTTGTTGTGTGCGCTCTGAAAGGGCTGCGATAATCTGGAAGGCAGAGATAAGAAACACCATTTATTCCGCGGCACTTTGGAAACAATTCCCAGCCCTGTACAACCCCATTCTCGGGCAGCCTCCGGGAGCCGGGCAGATAACGATTGGCTATTCATTATCTTCGCCGGGAACAAAGATTAGCCGGCCGAGATGAAAAATTACCCGGGACAGCGGCTCAGGCCCACTCAGACCCCCCTGCCCGTCTCCACCACCAGGCGATCCTTGCCCTGTCCGGGGTCCCAGCCCTAGCTCATGCCTTGCCGGGTCTCCAAGGACCTAGCTTCCCTTCAGCCAGGCCAGCTAGGCCTCTACATCTTTGGTCCTTACATTTCCCTCAGACCTGCTTTCTTTCCCTCCGCCCACGCCTCTCTGGGCCCTTCTCTCCTTGCTCCTTGCTCCTTGCTCCTTGCTTTACTCATCTGTTTTCTTTAGTCCCTCTCCAGTCCGGCATCTCTTCCTATGTCCATGCCTCTCACTGGCTGATACTTTCTTCGCCTTTATGCCCACCTCTCTGATTCATTCTGACACTTGCTAATTGTTTATTTCAGCCTAAGTACCCCAGTCCCTAGGCCCATCCTGCCAGCACTTCTGCCCCTTTGCGTGACTACACTAAAAAAATAAAATAAAATAATAATAAATCTGTTCCCAGGACCCCCTGCTTCTTGTTTCTCCCCTTTTCTCTAGAGCTTTCTGTCACTGTGACTCCAATTCACTCCATCCCAAGTTCTGGGCCTCATACTGCCTGCCTTCAGAAGATCAGATTGAGTGGCTCCTGTCTCTCTAGTCAGCCCAGTCCAGGGAAAAGAGAGGACTGATTGTCTCAGCTGCAGTTCCTAGGACCTTCCTCTATGAAACAAGGCAGACCTAAAAATAAATAAATAAATAAATAAATAAATAAATAAATAAATAAGGGTCTCTGGGGACACAGGCTCTACCAGGTCTCTAGTGGATTGGCTCAGTGCTCCAGGTCTGGCTGACCATATCCCTACCCAATAGGAAGGGGGCCTGGGAGCTGGTGGTCCCAGCGAGGCCACCTCATTAGAACGGTTATTCAGCATGGCCCTGGTAATAGCAGATAAGGCTTATCAGCTCATCTCCCCCTCCCACAGACATACAGAAAGTGCCAGAGTAAATGGCACCCCGGGGCTCCCCTGGCTGCCTGCCCTGATGGTTAGGGAAGGTGCGGCTGGCTAGGGAGCCTGCAGGGTACACATACTGTCTCCACACCCCTCCCCTTCCAGACATAGAGTAACCCTGGCTACAGAAACACAGATCCAGGATGGAAGGATGGTCAGAGGTGCCCACCCCTCAAGCATGGCCACAACCATCAAGCTCCCCCCCAAAAAAAACCATCAGTGTCAACCAAAGCAATAGCTCCGCAGACATATGTTTGCCCCCATCTACCTTCAGCTCCAAGTTAGACATCAACACCTGCCATTAAGACAAGCTAGCCCCGAGTGGCAGGACATGCCTTTAATCCCAGCACTTAGGAGGCAGAGGCAGGCATATCATTATGAGTTCCAGGCCAGCCATGGTGACATAATAAGACCTTGCTTTAAAATAACTGTATGGCCACACAACTGTATGGCCTCAGATACACAGACCCCCCCCCCACTGCCCCAATGAATTAATACAATTGTCAGTAAGTATCCAGACACATTGCAAACATCTCACTTGTGTACACACACACACACACACACAGAGAGAGAGAGAGAGAGAGAGAGAGAGAGAGAGAGAGAGAGAGAGACTATTAAAGATGGAAACAAATGCATGCCTAGATATATACACAAATGTACAAAGGTATTACACTGATTAAGACATACTTATAGATACCGACTGCCTATCACATGATTCCTGAAGCTGATGGTCTATCTCAGAGAGATAGGTGCAGATGCAGAGACATTCACCCAGTGCCACAGATACTCTCTTGTGTGCATTTGTGGGGCCACACACTGGTAGCAGTCGTGCTGTGACCTTCAACCCAATACAAATGCTTAGGGACACCCTTAAGTTTTGCAAACACTCCCGTGAACTCCCCATGGTGAATACATAGGCCACTGGGCACATAAACTGAGCTGCGTGTAGACGGTACATACACAAAGCAAAAGATTCAGAAAGATCCAAAACATCTGGTGCTACAAGGATGTGGTTGCAGGGACTGACCTACTCCCTGGATGGGGCACGCCAGCATGCAAGGTCTTTCCGAGAAGAGAGAGTCTGTAGAGTTCTTTGAATTTCTCAGAGGGGTTTAGGATAATATAAGGAATGAATTCTCATTGCTATCTAGCTCAGGTGCCTCCTTAAGTTGTAGACTGCCACGAGGCTTCCTCCCTTCTAAGGACAAACGTTTTGCTCTTCTTGTGGCTCTCTCTGATGCAAAAGGTTCACCAAGAATGGGCCAGAAACTCCATTCCTAAAATGCTTCTGAGTTGGGAACTGGCATCTGTGGGGAAGAATGTGGGAAAGCATCTACACATAGCCAAATGTGCAGGAAGGATGGGAGGTGTGTGTGTGTGTGTGTGTGTGTGTGTGTGTGTGTGTACATTATATCTATATGTGCACCGGTGTTTGTGTGCCAGAAAGCCCCTGTCTGGGGACATCTACACAGTGCATAACGGTGTGTCTGAAAGGAGGGGCAGGTGTCTGTGTACTTGCTTGTGAGGGAGAGTCTCAAAAGAGAGACATCGCAGGCTTTCAGAGATTACATCCCTGAGAGCAGAAGTGCTTGCGTGGCCCTGAGAAGGCGGGAGTGGCCTGCAGGGTGTGCGCGCCTCGACTGACTAGTGGCCCAAGCCTGGCCAGCCCGGCGGCTGGACCAGGCAGACAGGGCGCAGAGCCCGGGCACCCTCCTGCCCCCCTGCGGCGTTCCCTCCCCCCCTCGAAGTGATGTCGAAATAAAAAGCTGCCGCTCTGCGGCCGGGAACCGAGAGACAGCCAGAACCAAGAGAGGTGGCCAGGCCAGCGGGGCGGTAGCTCACTGCTCAGGTCTCCCTGGCCTAAGATCACCTCAACCATAGCCGGTCTCGGGGGACAAAAGCGGCTGCCTGCGCGACGAGCTTGCGTTCCGCGCCGCGGGGGCCCCACTGGTGACCGCCGCGGCCGCGCTGACTCCCGCGGGCCGACCAGCCACGCCGCTCACACCGCTGCCTCCCTGCTGAGCCCTGGCCGTGGCCGCCCGAGGGCGCCGCCCACCGCGCCGCAGTCGGTAAGTTCCTGCACTCGGCCCGCGCCGTCCCGAGCCTCCCGGTCTCAGGCTGGGCCTCCCAAAAACCCGATCGCACGATCCTTCTAGTGGCTCAAACCCAGGTCATCCGGAAACCCAAAGGCCCGCCTGGGGGCTCCTGCCTTCCGTTTTTCCGGAGCTCTGGACCTGGAGACCCGGCTTTCCAGAGCTTTGCGACGCGCCCCCCTCCCACCCCAGAGCTGGGGCCTTTGTCTCCGCGGTTCCCCACCCGCGGGTAGCGGCAGCGGATGCGCCCAAGCCGGGCTGCCCAGGCTCTGGCTGCACCTGCCGGCTAGTCCCGTGCACCGGCTTTGCGCGGCTTAACCCGGCTCGCTCCTGCTTGTGCCCCCCGCTCGAAGAGCCCCGCGGCCCTTTATCCTGTGTGGCGAGGGTGCAGGTGGGGGAGAGCGTAGGGTATGGAAGTCTTTCCATGCCCAAGTCGGAGTCGGAATCTTTTCAGTGGGATTTCAATAAGAACGAGGCCGACGCAGGCTAGGGGATCCGCCGTGCATAGGCGTAGACGGCGCTCTGGGCCTGTCTGGACGCTGGGCATTGAACCATTCGGTGGCGGCCGGGCTCGAATTTGAGCTTATCCCAGCGGTGAGGGGAAAGGTCTTGTATTCAGAAGGACCTCCCGAGTGGCATCTTCTCCTTTACCAGAAAACAGGGAAAGAAATTCGTTTGTTTTTGAAAAAAACTTGCCTCCCAAGGTCGGGAACATTTGGGGGGTGAGTTCTGGGTCTACACTGTGGTTCAAATCGAGATTCGTTGATAAGCAGGCAGGATCCAGGAACCAGGTAGAGCCAAAGTGTCTGCCAGGCGTCTGGAGAGCGTTCCCCAGCCGGGTTGACAAATTGCAAGCAAATTGCATCTAACGAAATGCATTTAGCAGTTGTCAAGTCGCTGACCCCCAGGCCTCTGAGTAAAGCATAGCTGTTGGCAAGGAGGGACAGCCCCCCCCCCGTCTGCTGATGGGGTATGGAGGCTAGAAGTTAACCAGAAATTGCAGAGCCCTAGGCACCTGGCACCAGCGGGCCAGACACCTGGGACATTGGGTCCCAGTCCGTGGATTTCCAAAAGACTCAGAATAAAATGGCAGATGCTAAGCCTTCTGATTTTGAGGCGCTGGAAGCGAATTCCAAAGAGCAAGGAGCACCGTTTAGAGGCCCTCTGAATTGATGGGTGCTTCCAGGGACATATCTGAGTCCTTCACCTAGAGGAGACCCTGACCAGTAATGGACAAAGCTCCTCCACTTTCTTCCCAGTGTCCCTCAAACCTTGTGACCACGGATGTTGGGCTGGAGGCCTCCGGGTTGTGAACGACTTCTTTTTGGAAGGCAGCCCTAAGCTAGCCGACCACTTAGCTGCCCTTAGGAAAAAGGAGAGAATTAGTGTGCAAGGAGAGGGTAACCCTGTGATCCTAGAGGATGGCTTGGAGGAGCGAAGTTTAAACAAAGGGCAAGTGGGGGGGGGGGGACAGCGTGAACTGGGGGCTCCCAATAATTCCACCCCTTTCCAGAATGGTTTGCAGGAGCCGGGCCACACCCAGAACAGGGCCTGGATCCCAGAACCCAGCTCCCACACAGGAGCACCCCTTGCACTGTCCCCTCTCTGTAAACACTTCCAGTTCTCTCTCTCTCACACACACACAGACAGGCACAAATGGTGGTTAGAAATTTTCGTTTGGGAGCCAAGCTCCCTCTGGTCTCCGTGGAAGGAAAAGGACAATTTAGTTCAGAGAAGAGCTCTGGGTATGCTCCAAAATGAACAACAACAACAACAACAACAAAACATTTAAAAGGCAAGTGTCCACCTGAAGGTATCTTAGGAACCTCAGAGTGGGCGTTTGTAAGTTGAAATAAATCTGCTTTCGTTGGGGGGGGGCGGTGGGGTTGGGGAAAATCGAATCTAAGCCATCTTGGGAACTGACTCGGACCTCCCTGTTGTTTGTTTGGACTTTTTAGTGGTGGTTCATTTTTGGCCTAGTAGTGGCTTCTTGGCTTTGTGGATCTACCTGATTCACACACGTTCATCAGCATCAGCACAGGCTCCCCTCTATTCGCCAACTCAGTGCTCTGCTATCCTAGCCTGCAATTTTCCCTTTCAGACGGGTTAGTTCCTGCTGGAAAACCCAGCAGACCCGCATCAGACGCAGGGACTCCAACCTCAGCAGGGGCTCGGCCCAGCTGGCTGGTTGCTTGCAGTTTCCAGAAGGCAACCTTGGGTCCTCAAAGGACCTGGCAGGACCACCCTCCTCCTCTCCCATGCCCAGTCTGTGGGCAGGCTAGGCTGTTGCGGGTCTCCTGAGGCCCAGGCTCAAGCATAGCTTAACCACCCGGTTAAGCCCTTGTTGCATGGCGATTTTCTGAGCTGCCGAACGGAGTAATTAAATCCCCCTCTGTACTCCGCTCTGCGCCAGCACCGTGAGAAACCCCGGGCTCTCGTTTCGAGTGGGAACCCACCAAGCTTGGCCATTTTCACCTCTATGACAGGCAGGACGCTGCCCGGTCCGCAATGTGGCATGGAAAAGACAACCCCCATCTCGTTCAAACAGGGAGATAATTTTAATTGCGACTTTGGGAGAAAAGAGGGAAATTACCTGCTCCGGGCGAGGGGGAGGGTATCTGCTCGGAGACCCCCGCCTTGACAGCCGCCGCGCCGACTCGGTCAGGGCAGTTTCCTCTGCGCACCGCGTTCTCCTCCTAGAACTCTGCAGGGCCATGGAATTCGGCCGCATGGGGTACCGTTGTCGAAAATGGGGTTATCGCCGGCTTTGAGAGGCCTTTAGAATCTCCTGCTAGGTTCCAGGGACATAGAACAATCTGGAAACTCCACGACGATTTCGCCTTGCTCGTTAATGGAGAATCATGGGCTAAAGGCTGGGAGAAGCCGAGAAAGCCTTCCCGAAAGCGGGTCCTAAGTGAACCGCGCAGTGGGAGCGCGAATCTGGCTGGCACTGAGACCACCCACCTGCCCAGCCGACCCCGAGGCACTGCGGTCTCGCGCCCCTCTAGCCCCTGGATCCCTCTTGCTAGACCTCCCGCCTCGGCTGGGCGCGGACTCCCGAGCCTCCTGGGCCCCTGATGGCTCTGGAGCACAGAGGCGCGGGGAATACAGCGGACAGCAGGACCCCCCCCCCCCCGCGCCAGGGAGCAAGAGGCGCGGGTTTCCGGTCCAGTGGAGTTCTGCACCCCGGGCCCCAGGCCTTTACCTGTTCCAGGGCCTCGGACAGACAGATGGACGCCAGCCGCAGAGGCCAGAGGAGGCCCTGCCGTGCGCGCGCCCCCTCAGCGCTGTCCGCAGAGGACCTGGGAGGGGGTGACGGGGGCGCGCCCGAGAAGCTGAGCCCTCCTGGCTGGGCGCCCCCCGAGCCGAGGGGACCGAGGGCTTTCCACCCTCCTTGGATTATTAAAAAGTTCATTTCCTGGCGAATCGGGTGACGTCAGGGGCCCGGCGTCGCGGTGGCGGGGCCGCCGGGCCGGAGAAGCCGCCTCCAGTTACCCAATTACGGACTGTCAATCCTGCCGCCCCTCCCCCATCCTTGGGGGCGGCGGGGACCCCAGCCTTTCCCCAGCTCGGGACCAACCTGGGACTCCTCTGGAATTATTCTTTAGGGGTTTCGGTCCCTGCAAAGATAGAGGAGCTATGTGGAGGGCTCCAAGCTTGGCCAATCCATCGCACCTGTCTAGATTCCCCTAAAAGTCTTGGACTCACAAGCTTCTTTCTGGACTCTTGGAGTTTAGGTCTCCCATCTATAGCCAGGGAGGGAGCTAGGTTTGTATACTCGCCACTGAACTCACTTGTCTCTCCAGAATGGAGGTGTTGTGGAGAAAAACTCCAGGTGACTTTGGGGAAAAAGTGCTCACAACATTGCTTCCCTCTCCCTAAAGACCGTCTCGGGGACCCTTAGAAAGAAAAAATATATATGGTTAATACCCCGGGAGTCTCCCTTCAGCCGACTCTGGCGCCAGTTTCCCGCTCCACGGCCTCGCCCCAGGCAGTTCAGCCTGGTGGTCTACTAAGGCCCCGCCCGGAGCCCTTCCCCCTCCCTGGGCCACTGGCTTGACCGCGACCATTATTGGTCTAGCACAGCCTCAAGTGTCTTAGTGCTCAAAGTTCGGGTGCCCTAGAGAAGTCCACAATCCCTAGACTCATGTTGTCCAGCGGATCCTACCAGCCTCTTGCACAGCTATCCCTGATAGAAGGACAGAGAGTTTGGGGAGTCAGTTGGATTTGGGCTGGCCGTCGTCCGTAGCAGTGGAGGTGGGGCTCCGCCCGAGAGTAGAAAGCTGTGGTCCCAGCAGAGAGATACCCAGAAGGTGCACGTCTCGGCTCCTGGGAAGTCAGGGACCCTATTCGTGCCTAGTTGCTGGGAGGGCAGAGGTTGGAAGACCTGAGCGTCTGCCGGAGGGGTGCAGGGTCTGCCCACGGCGAAGGTCCCCTGGGGGGGGGGGGCGTTGGCATCAGAGGCCGCAGAGAGGGCGCTGGTAGGGGGCCAGGCAGCCTAGGAGGCCAGCTTGCGGGTCATTCCCGAAGTCCAGCGGCCAAAGCGGCGGGAGCAGCCAATGGGGGGGCGGAGGCTGGGCGGCGCGCGGCGCTGATTGGCTGGCGCCGGCTTCATAGGCGTGCGCGGCCCCCGCTTCACGTCTGTGCAGGAGTCGGCAGCTGGCGCCAGGGCGGCCGGAGGATGCAGAGGGGCCGGAGCCGGGCGGGCCGGAGGCCGAGACGCGCGCTGTCCCCCACCCCTATCCCGTGAATCCGCCGGCCCTGGAACGCGCTGTCGCTGGGCCCGCCGTACCCGGGCTCTCCTGGTGTCTCTTACTCTCTACTGCTGAGCCCTCCCCTTCCCGCGCCGCTGCGAGTGTAAGTTTGAGGTTCAGGGGGCTTGTGGACATTCCTAGGTTGGAGGGATCTCTGTGGAGCTCAGACCAGGATCTCCTGTGGGCGATTACGTTCTTATGCTTTGGGGAGAGGTTGGCTGACTGCTAGAGAGTGCATTGGGGACCGGCTCGCAGCCCCAGGAACTGCGGGTGCGTTTTTTGGGGTGGCCCGGGGTGTTGGGGGTTAGTTTGTGTATATATTGTCAAAGTGTTACGGGGGCGTGGGAGAGCGTGTGCCCCAGAGTGGATGTCTAGGCAACTGTCTCTAACTTTTAGTCAGAGTTTATGTGTTTGTGTGCCCAGAGGACAGGGGCACGGTGTGAGAACCTGATTTCAGTTCCGCGTGCGTTTTGGGGGGGTCACCGATGTCAGGACCTATCCGTGTGTGTGACCTCGTGTATGTGGAGTTGCGTCTGTGGGAACGCGAGTTTCCCTGCAAGTGTATGAGGCTGAACCCCTTCCTTCACCTTCCTTTCGTTTTAAACCTTGCGCTTTCCTTCCACCCGGGACTGGTCCTCAGTGAAGCTCCGATGGAACGTCTTTGCTCTCAAGACACAGACTTTGGGAATGGGGGTGTCAGAAGGCGGCAGTGTCCTTCACATTCCCTCTGTTATCCAGGGCCGCCCCACCTTCGCCTGGTTCCCAAGACACAGTAGTGGACCATGGAGGTGGCGCCTGAGCAGCCTCGCTGGATGGCGCACCCCGCCGTATTGAATGCGCAGCACCCCGACTCGCACCATCCGGGCCTGGCGCATAACTACATGGAGCCAGCACAGCTGCTGCCTCCCGACGAGGTGGATGTCTTCTTCAACCATCTCGACTCGCAGGGCAACCCTTACTACGCCAACCCGGCCCACGCGCGCGCGCGCGTTTCCTACAGCCCGGCGCATGGTGAGCTTTGGCCCCCGAGGTTTCTGGAAGCCTGGCGCCCGGGCCAGGCCTTGGAGGGGGGACGGCCTGTTGCTGCTTCCCGGATGTGGGATCCACAGGAATCTGAGCAGCTGCGAAATCGGGCCTAAGAAGATGGAGGCAGGGACTTCTTAGGGAGGGTCTGGGACCTGTAGGGTTTCGGTCCATTTCCAAGTGTCTTGGCGGGGGTGGGGGTGGGGGAATCCTTCTGGGCCCTGTCCGGTGGGGCTGCTGTGTCACTTGTCCTTCGGCCTTTCACTGACATTGCTGATGATTACAGGCTGAGGTGTTACGTTTCTGATGTTTTAAAGGGTGGGGCTGCTGATGGTAGTTCGCTGAGTTGTGATCCTGTGTGCCCGGGTCATGGCTCTGAAGCCCCTGGTCATCCTCACCCCCTTTCCCTCTGCACAGCCCGTCTCACCGGAGGCCAGATGTGCCGACCACACTTGTTGCACAGCCCAGGCTTGCCGTGGCTGGACGGGGGCAAAGCAGCTCTCTCTGCCGCCGCTGCCCATCACCACAGTCCCTGGACCGTCAGCCCGTTCTCCAAGACCCCGCTGCACCCCTCAGCTGCTGGAGCACCCGGAGGGCCTCTGTCTGTTTACCCAGGGGCTGCGGGTGGGAGCGGGGGAGGCAGTGGGAGCTCCGTGGCCTCCCTCACCCCCACTGCAGCCCACTCGGGCTCCCATCTCTTCGGCTTCCCACCCACGCCACCCAAAGAAGTGTCTCCAGACCCCAGCACAACAGGAGCTGCTTCCCCGGCCTCTTCTTCTGCAGGGGGTAGTGTAGCCCGGGGTGAGGACAAGGATGGCGTCAAGTACCAAGTGTCACTCTCCGAGAGCATGAAGATGGAAGGCGGCAGTCCCCTGCGCCCGGGCCTAGCTACCATGGGCACCCAGCCTGCAACACACCACCCGATACCCACCTATCCCTCCTATGTGCCCGCCGCAGCTCATGACTATGGCAGCAGTCTCTTCCATCCAGGAGGCTTCCTGGGTGGCCCCGCCTCCAGCTTCACCCCTAAGCAGAGAAGCAAGGCTCGCTCCTGCTCAGGTAAAGGCAGGTGTGGGACTTCAGGGCCTGTGGGTGTGGTGTGCCTCTGTAAAAGGGGTCCGTGGTCTGATAGAGGGGCCATGCTAGGGCGCCTGATTTAAGAATGGGTGGTGGTCATCTCTGATAGTCCACAGGCATTTGAAGTTCCCTGTGGGGAGGAAGAAACCCCTAAAACTTTCATCCTGCCGTTAAGTGCTCCTAGGAACCCCCATGTTCAGCTCCTCTCCGCACCCCTCCTCATGGCCTCCTCTCCAAGGTTGACAAGTATCAGCTAAAACACAGAATGAGGTTCCCTGTCTCCCTCCCCAAACGTTCAGCTGAGACCGAGCAGCCTCGTGACTGGGCGTGGGGGAGAATGGAGGCTGTAGGTGAGGGAAGGAGTCAGTGTGTACTTATGTGTACGTGTGTCTGTGAGCGTGTGTGCATGCCGTGGGCACTGCAGAGATCTAGGCCCTAGAGGAATCTGGTTCTCCAACTCTGCTAGTCCAGTTTTAGGATTGCAGCGGCTCCAGATCTCCTTGGAGATTTCCCCAAAGCAAAATTCCCAAGGCCTGCTTGCATCCTAGTGACCCTGATCCCTCTCCCTGGGGGTAGGAGTGAGAACCTGTGCGGGTGCCTGCACCCCTTTGCCAGCTGCAGCTGGATCCAGCTAGGTTTGTCCAGCCATATGGCCCTCAGGCAATAACCCGTGGCTCCGAGGCTCCTTCCCATAGCTTTTAGCAAGGGAGGGGGGAAGGCTTCCTCCAAAGTTTATTTCTGAGTTGAAGAACCAACTTCTCATAGGTGACTTAGTTCCAACTAGATCAGGAAGAATTTCCATGGTACTGAGCTACTAAGCCCTCGCTCCGCTGAACTCCAGCCCCAACTTGACTCTTGTCTCCTGCTCTACTAAGACCAGAGACTTTGCCCTTTTTTGCAAAGTCTTGGCCTGTTTGTAGCCCTCTCTTCCGTGTTTGTTTTGTATTCTATTTAAGCTCCAGATGGCCAAAAACAACAACAGAAAATAAGGCCACCTAGCCTAAAGTGAAAGAACTTATTTATTTCATTTTAGAAACAACTTTGATCATTGAATTCTAGGAGTTTGGCTGAAAGGGAGCCCAACTGGAGGAAGAGAAAAGGTTTCCTGGCCTTAGCCGGAGCATAAAGACAGCGAGGGGCTGATGGGAGAGATGAGAAAAAGACTTAGAGATGCTGGCTCAGTTGGGCAAAGTGATAGAGCAGCAGAGAGGCTCCCCCAGACCCCAATCCTGGACAACTGTGGCCTGAGCTGAGCGAGGGACAGTAGCCTGTGCTCTGTAAAACCGGCCTTCAGTTCCTTTTCCGGGTAACTTGCTGCTGGCTCTGAGAACCCCTGGCAGCCTGCATTTGCTGTTTCTCTTTGCTCTTCCTCAGCAACATCAGAAATGAGAATTTATCCTTAAAAGACCCTGGACTTCTTTTAAGGGGACTCCTTGAGTCCCTCTTTCTGCCAGGGGTGGGTCTCCCTTAATACAACCTTGATCCTCTGGCTCTGTGTAGAGGCTAAGCAGGCCTTGTGTCTTTCCTTGTTCCCTTACAGAAGGCCGGGAGTGTGTCAACTGTGGTGCCACAGCCACCCCTCTCTGGCGACGAGATGGCACGGGCCACTACCTGTGCAATGCCTGTGGGCTCTACCACAAGATGAATGGACAGAACCGGCCGCTCATCAAGCCCAAGCGGAGGCTGGTAAGAAAGGGCACATCATGGGGCAGGGCAGGGCCACGGTGGCCAGTGGCAATCTGGGCAGAGCGGGTTAGTTAAGTGAAGAAAAAAAAACAAAACAGAGAGGGGGAAAAAAAACGAAAACAATCCAACAGCAAACCTTCAAATGCAGACACTTCACCACCTGAAATCCTCTTATCAGTCAAATCATTTGGGGGGTCAGTCAGGTCGGTCTTCGTTCTGGCGGATTCTTTCCTGCCAAATTTCCTGTCCTGCAGCCTCCCTGGCACCCCCCTCCCCCCGCAGCTACCGGGCACCCCCTCCTCTGGACACCCCCCCACCCCACCCCCCGCTGAAGGATTCCCAGAGCCCATGGTCTAGCAGCCCACCCTCAGGCTCTGGTCTCTTATTCGCTCTTTTTAAAAATAGGGCCATGAAGTACTTTTCCCTATGGCTGCTCTGGCCGCCCTCCCTCGCCTCCCAGCTCCCGGTCTCCTCCGCTTATTTAAATAACACACAGCGGCCACCAAAAAAACCTGCCCTTTATTATTTTTCCATGGAGTCACCTATACTGTGTATTTTCATTTGAGTGATTTTTTAAAAAAATGTCCTTTCGGATCTCCTGCCGGAGTTTCCTATCCGGACATCTGCAGCCGGTAGATAAGGAAACTTCGTGTATCTGTTTCCGGACCGGCAAGTTTTCAGAGCCACCTCGACTCAGTCCTGCCTCTTGCTGGGCTGTTTTGAAATTTCTAATACCCTCCACTCTGCAAATAATGTGTAAAATGCTAAGAATAATAAATATATTTTTTCAGGGCGAAGTGATTTATGAGTTTAAATCGTTCACCCGCTTTGGGGCCCTTTTTCTTTTTTTTTCTCTCCCCCCCACCCAGCAGTGTGAGGGCGGTGCAGGCTGGTGGGGGTGGAAGGAGGATATGCTGCTGGCCCCTGAGTCAGAATTCCAGCTTCAGCCTGCTTACTCACCCTCCCTGCCCCCGCGGGCAGGCCAGCTCTGGTCCCCTCCATGAGCAGGCTCAAGCCCGGGGCCTCTCTGGACTCGGCTGGACTCGGCCCCCTCCCCACACTGGCTGCCGAGGGAGTTCAGTGCTAGGAGTTGCTGGGTGGAGGTGGGGTGTGAGGGGAAGAACACACAGGAGTAGCGCTCTGTTTACCTGAGGCAGAAGGGATGGCAGGGGGTGATCTGTATTCTAGGAAAAGCCCCCCTCCCTCTTCCTCCCTCCCCACATTTCAGTCCTTCTAGAGACCAGGCCTCCCCTCTTCCACGCCTCACCTCTGGCTGGCATTTCCTGGGGGACTGGGACGAGGGGCTTGGTAAAAGCAGCAGGTGAGCGCTCTCAGGGCATACGGCTCTAGGCCGGCAGGAATGGAAGCGCCTTTGCTCCAATAGTCTTTTTGAAGCCTCTGGCTAGTATGACTATTGATTGCTAGGAATGCTGTTAGTGCAGTAAAAGGCACTGAGTGTTTAGATTTTAAACTGTAGTTAAATTCAATTTAAATCTCTCCTGGCGACTCCTAGATCCTATATAGGACAAAGCAAGAACACACTTTAATCCTGGGCTCCAACTTCCTCAGGGCTTTCTGGGTTCTCCTGGGCAGTGCAGGGTCTTGTTGCCTTGGCCTCCCAGCCATGACTCACCAGGATTCTGGATTTCCAGGGGAACAGTGGGGGAGGAGGCATGCAACTGGAGACAGCAACTCAGGATGGTCACAGGACTAAAGTCTCCGTGGGACCTGTTTCCTTACCTGTGAAATTAGACTGCTGGGCGGTTAGGGGAAGTGGTGCTTTTCCCTTCTGTGTCGACAATCCTTTAGGTTCTAAGAACTCTTTATTCCAAAGTTCTGTGATTCCCAACTAGTTTCCATCTCAAATTCTAAAATTCCTCGGTTTGAGATGCTTTGATTCCCCGGTAGGACCTATCGCTCCAGGCTCGGCGGTGGGGCTGGGAGTGGTGCTAAGGGCCCAGGAGGAGGTCAAGGTGGGGCGTGGGAGACAGCCTCTGACGCTACCCCTCCCCTCCTAGTCTGCTGCCAGAAGAGCGGGCACCTGTTGTGCAAATTGTCAGACGACAACCACCACCTTATGGCGCCGGAACGCCAACGGGGACCCTGTGTGCAACGCCTGTGGCCTCTACTACAAGCTGCACAATGTGAGTGCACCCCACCCCTCCCCGGGGACCTCAGCTCTTTGTGCTGCCTGGCCAGCCAGCGGCCCCAGCCACAATCTCCAGCTTGGCTTGGCTTGGGTAGCCGCAGCCGACAGCCCAGAGTGCCAGAAGGACGATACCTCTGTTTCGGAGGTGGGACCGATGGGGGCAGGGCAGGCAGGGACCGGGTACCTGTGATAGGAGAAGTTGGGGACAGGGAAGGGTTAGAGGTGTTGGAGGACGCAGGCTGTGCAGGCATTTAGTGATCTGGGAACAACCATGTGGACTGTTAGACCATTCACTCTTTCTTGAAAAGATGACAGTGAGGGCTTAAGGGGGCTTTGGTGAGTCACATTGGGTCTGGGCTGAAGGTACAGTTCCTGTCACCCTGGGGATACAATTAACTCAGCCTGCCTCGACCTGTGGAGAGAGTTTGGAGGGATTTGTGTGGGAGGCAACTTCTCCTAAGGGCTCCGTGGCTGTCCCCAGGTTAACAGGCCACTGACCATGAAGAAGGAAGGGATCCAGACCCGGAATCGGAAGATGTCCAGCAAATCCAAGAAGAGCAAGAAAGGGGCTGAATGTTTCGAGGAGCTCTCCAAGTGCATGCAAGAGAAGTCACCGCCCTTCAGTGCGGCTGCCCTGGCTGGACACATGGCACCTGTGGGACACCTCCCACCTTTTAGTCACTCTGGACACATCCTACCCACGCCCACGCCTATCCACCCTTCCTCCAGTCTCTCTTTTGGCCACCCCCACCCGTCCAGCATGGTGACTGCCATGGGCTAGGCAAGCCTCCCACTGGACAGACATGGACATCAAGGGTGGTTTGGCAGAACCAGAGCGAGGCTGGGCACTCCCAGGATGGGTGGAACATACTCTTGGCTCCCGCCCATCCCAAGAGACCCACTTCCTCCTGCCAGCCTAGCCTGGCCGAAGCCACCTCTCCTTGGAGGACTCCCAGCCTTGTGCCGCCATTACTGTGAATATTTCTAACTGGGCTGCAGCTCGCGTGTGCCCGGGGTGCTGCCCAGAAAAGTGTTTTCACGGAGAGTGTTTGTTTGGAGAGCAAAATGGACAGGTTTACAGATTTATAGCAAGAAGAGACTGGGGATAGAAAAATGAAACCTTTTTTTTTCTTTTTCTTTTTTTCTTCTTCTGTTTTATTTTTTTGATGGAGAAAGGAGTAGGCAAGAAGAAAAATAATTTATTTTGCTCTTATTTCTTACAAGAACGTGAAGACATGGAGGCGTGTGCTATTTGTGTTCTTGGGGTCCTTCTTTGGGACCTCCTGCCACCAGTCAGGGCTCTCGGGGGCAGACTTAGAGGTCCTCAGCCTGAGCCTCCTTCACCCCAGCCTGCCTGCAGGGTAGCCCCTGCCCTGACGCAGCCCTAGAGGGCAGAGACAATTGCAGGCGGTCCTGCGCAGATTCCCAGGCCAGGGCTGGGTCACAGGAAGGAAACATTCTCTGGAAAGGGGAAACGTCTCCCAGATCATTCCCCTGGCTTCCAGAGGCCAAAGCTGGTGTGACCCAAATGGGCCAGAGCTGCAGCCTGTGCTCTAGGCCAGTCGGACCCCTGTAAATACAACCTTCTTTTCTGCTAAACCCTCGGCCCCCTCCCCCTCTAAGATAAATAAGAAAATACTCAAAGCGAAAACCAAACTGCATAAGCTTAACCCGCTGATGAGTGGTTTTATTTTGAAACTCGTTTTTTGGGTCCAGTCAATTGTACGTTGCCACAGAAGCCCCGCTATGGAAAAAAATAAATAAAACCTACAAACCAGGCCTGAGCTTCACAGTCCTTTGAGTGGTTCTTGGGTCCCACAGCCCTGGCAGGGGGCTCGGGACAAGGGGGAATCTTATGCTCTTGGTTTCTGGGAGACAGGGGGCAGGCAGGCAGTGGCCCTGTGATCCCAGGCTTCTGTTCTGCTGTGGCTGGCTGAATCCTTCAAGGTACAGTTGTACATAAAAAGTGTCCCAAGCTTCGATTCTGTGTGTGGTGGTGGCAGTGGTGCAGCAGCCAGCAAGGGGGCCCCGAGTGAGCCCAGGGAGACGATTGTGCTGAGTCAACCAAGTGCAATATCGGTGTCCAGTTGCTGCAGAGCACCCTAACCGGAAGTAACTTATTTTGTGCTAGTACCCGCATAAGAGAAGAATCGGCAGTATTTTCTGTTTTTATGTTTTGGGCTTGTTTTATTTTGAATTAGTGACCTAAGTTATTGTTAACTGTGTACAACATTTAAATATTGTCTGTAAAAATTGTATGCTACCCTCTTATTCCTTTAAAGTGAATACTGTTAAAAATAATAAAATACTTTTTGTGAATGCTGTCGCCTGTTGAGTGGGTCCCTGGGACCCCTACACCCCTGCTGGGGTTTAAGCTGTCAGGTGGCCTTGTGTCTGCTGTCTCTGTCTTTCAGAGAAAGGCCCATTTGGCTAAAACCTCCTCCCCTGGGGCCCATGGGGATGGGCAGGACTCTTCAGCCTGTGCTCTTCTGAGAACCTAAGCAAGGAACCTGATTGGGTTTTTTATAGAACCAATAGCCGAACTGGCCCCATTCAGGTCCCTCCAGTGTGGTCATCTCTGGTTTCTAGGGTACCAGGTTGCCAAATCTGTTCATTGACATACTCGATCGCCCGGTCCTGATTGCTGCCTTGGACCAATGATCCAGGAAATCCACTGATACCAATATTCCTAACGAATGCATCTGCCGTCATGCCCTTAGTGACTGCTAACCGATCACCACTATGTATCTGGTCGCTAGCCTGCACACAACAGGACCACCAGTCATCCCTGGCAGTGATGTTGGCAATTGTCAGTAGTCACATGCCTAGAGTCTGTCTCTCATCAAGGAGGTTTCTCATGGCCACTGTGTGGACAGATGCAGACTACCAATGGTGTCATTGGTAATGTGCATGCACGCATGTGTGTGTGTGTGTGTGTGTGTGTGTTTGTATGTGTGTGTGTGTGAATCGTGGGGTTTCTATATTGCTCAGGCTGGCTTCAAACACGTAAGCACCTTCCCTCCTGAGAAGTTGGCATGTGGCCATTATGACTGGTCACTCAGTGTCTCTTTAACAATGACTGGCCCTTGGTCACTTGCCTCTGATCATCTAACTACCCTTGTGCCTAGCAACCACACCTTCTCACAACCACATCTTCTCTGATGCCCTGGTACCAATGCCCCTGAGGGCTCATCTCTAGTCACCATGATCTTGTTACAAGTGTCAAAGTCTGATCCGGGCACCCCCATTCCCCCACGTCTCTTAAGCCCCACACTCCTGACCACTTGCTTCCCTAACTAGTCCGTGGTTAAGAACCAGTAATTGGTATATCTGGTTACTGCACTTTAGTGTCACTAGTGCTGTTGATCCTAACATATCCCTTAAGTTTCTGATCAACAGTCTCTCTTCTACCCTCAGCTCTCAAGCACTGAAGACCTCATGATCCTAGTAACCCCTGTCCTGAGTCACCCATGTCCCTGACCAGTGGCTCATAATATGTCCAGTCAACCATAGTCTTGCCTGAGACCTCTGAGCTGACTCCTGGTCATAACTGTATGTCTGTCTACACCTTCTTGGATAAAAGAATCTCTTTGATTCAAGTCACTGAGCATGTGTCCCTGGTCAGTGGCTTCTCTCTGCTCATCATCTCTAGCCACTTGGGTCTCTTGGCTGGGGTCCCCATTGACTACTATTGCTGTCAACATTCTTGCTCCTCAACACCCATCCACACCTGGAGGCTTTCTCCTGAGTCAGACTGCTGTGCTAGCTCACATAGCAAAAAGCAAGTCTCCTAGGAAGAACCAGCACCTTGGCCATCAGGGTGTAGTGAGGTTGTATCTCCAGGGCTTTGGTCTCAGGACACTGTCCTGGCATGCCACCATTACCCTGTCCTCATCTTTCCCTGCAGATCGGGCACCTGAACCAGACAGGCGGCAACCTGAAGCTTAGTCGGGCTGCTGTGCTTCCCCCACAGGACCACCACACTGGCCTTCTGGCCTCCTGCTAGCTACAGGCACAGTGAAGCCCAGGAGCAGCTTTCTGCCTTGTCCCCAGGTGTGATAGCAGATGTATTTAGGAATGGGTTATGCATGGGTGTGTGTGCATGCGTGTGTGTGCTGTTGACAACCCCCTTTTGTCAAATACAATTATAGGCGTTGGAAGACTCATCTGTGAAAACAAATAGGAACCCCTACACCCTTCAGAGGAGGTAATGTCCTTGGCTTGGAGCAAACTTGTCAGGCCAAGTCCAGGTTCTGAAGGAACCATCTAGAACACTGGCTCTCAACCTGTGGGTCACGACCCCTTTTGGAATTGAACAACCCTTCCATAGTGGTCACATGCCAGATATCCTACATATCAGATTATGTTTTCTAATAGTAGCAAACTTTTCCTTATAAAGTAGCAACAAAATATTTTCATGCTTGAGGGGTCGCCCATAACATGAGGAACTGAATTAAAGGGCTATAGCATTAGGAAGGCAGAGAACCACTGCTGTAGAACCTGTAGTTTAAACCCAAGAATCAAGAACCACAGCTCTGCACTCAAAAACAAGGGACCTATAGCTCAAAGACAGTGTCTAGAGCCTGGACACTCACATCCAAAATGAGCAGCTCGCAGCACGGGGCCCTTGCATCCAGATCCACAGAGTCCAGAGCTGGGTTCTACATCTAGAGCTCTCCTGGCTCTAGCTCATTACCTAGAACTTAGCAAGAACCCCGAAGTAAGGCCCGTAGCCCAGTGTCAGAATTGAGATTCCCCCCAACCTACGAAGCCTAGAACCTGAAATCTGGAATGTGGCACTCCCACATCTAAGACCTGGAGCTTTCCAGAGGACCCAATGGCCAGGAGCCAAGCCCAGAACTCAGAGTTTACAAGAGGCCACGATGACCTGGCTTATTTCCTTTCTCCTGTTAGCCCAAAAGTTGAAAGCATTCGTCCCAGGTACAGTCTCAAGTGCTGGGAGGCAGGCCAGGAGGAAGCCAGCAGGTAAGCGGCTTCCCTCTGTTACACTCAAGAACACCAAAGCATTCTTGAGAGAGGTGTTCCCCTCTGTGTTGAATAGGTCCATTCTTCATGCATCCTTACCTGTGGAGCTTAGAGGCTACCTGTGAGGAGGAGTCATCCTCCGGTCAGTGTGAGACAGGCTGGTGGCATGAGAGGACCTACAGGCTCATGGCTCAAGCAAGCTACTTGGAAGTCTAGGCTCAGGGGGCTCCTGGTCTTAGAATGTATTCCCTCCTCCATACAATGTTTAGACCATTACTCGTCCCACCACTCAAGTCTTTATCCGGTAAAGAATTAGGGTTCTGTGGACAAAGCACCCAGGCAGACCAGGAATCACACTAGTGGCTGCCGTAAGCAGGGTGACCACTGTCTTTCCAATTCCTGCAGGATCCACACCACAGCAGCCAGGGTGGAGCAGCTCTTTGTTCCATCCGTGTGCACCCAGGTGGGGCTGGTCAGCGCAGGCCCTCCCTCCCTTCCTCTTCTGGGATACTTCCAAGTCTGGCTTCTTACTCCCATTTTCCATAGTAGAAACCCAAACCTCTTGTGTGACCTTTAGGGACCAGCTCTGTCCTTCTCAGCCAGCTCCAGTCTCCTGGTGAACTGTCCCTGCAGGAGGCGAGGGGAGGGGTCTCACCGATCAATCCAAGGGCCTCTCAGCAGGGAACACAGCCCCAGGGAGAATTTGGGAGGAATGCCAGCCATCCACCTCAGGATAGGACCAGCTCACCTGAGGCAGGGAAGAAGACAGACAGAGTGGAGCCTTTCCCAAGGTGGGTGGATCCTCAAAGAGTTTATGAGGCAAAACAATTTGATTTTTTAAAAAAGACAACAACAGCCAGGCTGTGGTGGCGCAAGCCTTTAATCCCAGCACTCGGGAGGCAGAGGCAGGCAGATTTCTGATCTGGTCTACAGAGTGAGTTCCAGGACAGCCAGGGCTACACAGAGAAACCTTGTCTTGAAGAAAAAAAAAAAAAAAAGAAAAACACAAAAGATACAACAATAATAGTAACAACAACAATAAAAATAATAATAAACCCCAAACAATTCCAAACTTAATCTGGAAAAACAGACAAGTCAACAGAATCAGTCTGAGGTTTAAGGTAAAATGGAATGTGTAGCTTGTGTATGTGTACATGTGAGTGTATGGGGAGGGGTTGTATATTGTATGTGAGTATATGGGGAGGGGTTGTATATTGTATGTGAGTGTATGGGGAGGGGTTGTATATTACATGTGAGTGTATGGGGAAGGGTTGTATATTACATGTGAGTGTATGGGGAGGGGTTGTGTATTGTATGTGAGTGTATGGGGAGGGGTTGTATATTACATGTGAGTGTATGGGGAGGGGTTGTATATTACATGTGAGTGTATGGGGAGGGGTTGTGTATTGTGAGTGTATGGGGAGGGGTTGTATATTACATGTGAGTGTATGGGGAGGGGTTGTGTATTGTATGTGAGTGTATTGGGAGGGGTTGTATATTACATGTGAGTATATGGGGAGGGGTTGTATATTACATGTGAGTGTATGGGGAGGGGTTATGTATTGTATGTGAGTATATGGGGAGGGGTTGTATATTACATGTGAGTGTATGGGGAGGGGTTGTGTATTGTATGTGAGTGTATGGGGAGGGGTTGTATATTACATGTGAGTGTATGGGGAGGGGTTGTATATTGTATGTGAGTGTATGGGGAGGGGTTGTATATTACATGTGAGTGTATGGGGAGGTGTTGTATATTACATGTGAGTGTATGGGGAGGGGTTGTGTATTGTATGTGAGTGTATGGGGAGGGGTTGTATATTACATGTGAGTGTATGGGGAGGGGTTGTATATTACATGTGAGTATATGGGGGAGGGGTTGTATATTACATGTGAGTGTATGGGGAGGGGTTGTGTATTGTATGTGAGTATATGGGGAGGGGTTGTATATTACATGTGAGTGTATGGGAAAGGGTTGTGTATTACATGTGAGTGGAAAGTTGTCTAGAATCCTCTGTCATGGCCGCTGAACCTCTGCTTTTGCTGTGAGGACAGGCAGATCTGCAGGGACCCAAATGAGCCTAAACATATACTATGATTTACAAGGTAGTAGATGTACAGAGGTACCGTTACCCCAAATCTGTGCAAAAAGCTTTGGGATGAGGAGATTCCAATAAAAATACCCAGAGTCTAGCCTGCTTCCTCCCAGTCTCTCTTAATGAAGGATAGCCACGCTCAGACCCCATCTCCAGCAGGTTCCTAGGTCCTGTGCCTATCTGGATCTTGGGGACATTGAGTCTTGACAATACCATACATATTGTATACTTACTTTGTTGCTGATTTTTAAGATTGGATCTTTTTCTTATGTTTTGCAGTGCTGGAGATGGAACTCAAGGGCTCCTGTGTGCCAGGCAGGCCACACCCTAACCCTAAAGATAGAATCTTGAGACCAAGGATTACAACCCACCCAGCTGGATCACCCAGTTTGGTTCCCCCTCCCCCAGATAAACTGTCAGCAGGACACTGGAAACAAACATAAAGGTTTTCTTTTACATCAGAGAGAGAAAGCAGGATAATAAAAAATGGGATGGGGCTGTGAAAAACGGTGCATAGAGTCATTCCAAGGCGCGGGCACTCACGGCTGTCTAAATACCTCTCACTTTCAGAACAGTCTGATAAACCTGAGATCATGCACACTCGAAAGAGAGAAGGGGAAAAAACCAAATCAATACTGACTGCAACAGGAATAAAAATAGTAGTAATAATAACAACAGTAATAGTAATTACTACTACTACTACTACTACTACTACTACTACTACTACTACTACTTTTAAGAAAAAGGCTGGGCGTGCTGGAGCCATTGTGGCTCAGAAGTTAAGAGCAGTTGCTACTCTTGCAGAGAGGCCTGTAGTGAGCTACAGCATGGTGGCTCACAGCTGTCTGATGCTTTCTACCAGCCTCCTCAGGCACTGTAGAGATTCAGACCTGTGTGAACATGTGTGCAGGCAAACACATGTATAAAACAAGTGTTTTTAAAAAGTAGGGGGTCAGCAAGAGTCGACAGCCCGTAGAAAGCAGGGACGCAGGCAGGTGTCTCCATGCCACATCCACAGAAGCACTCATTGTAGCTAAAAGGTAGCAGCTACCCAGGGGTCCACTGAAAGGAGGGGCGATAAACTGAGCTATCCAAAGAAGATGGCCGCTCAACTTTCAGAAGGCACTGATAATACATGCTACTGAACAGACACTAATGCCAGGAAAAGCCAGCCAGCCACAGTGCAGTGGGGTGACCCCGTAGGCCTGAAGGTCTCCAGAGCCAAGGGTTCACAGAGACAGCACAACTTGGTGGGTACCAGCATCTGGGAAGAGGGTAGTGCTGGCTTGGGGCAAGCTTTGGTGGAGAAGATGGGAACGTTCTAAAGGTTTATACGTATTTTAGATGGGGTCTCATGTAGCCCAGGATGGCCTTGGAATTCCTGCTCCTTGTGTCTCTACCAAGAACTCGGCGTGCACACCATAGTGGTCTGGGAAGTTCTGGACCTGGCTGGTAGGGATAGTTTTGAGGCATTGTAAATGAGAATCACAACACTGACTGAGCTGCAGTCACCATGACACTTTCCTGAACGTTAGTTAACAAAAGGTAACTTCTATGGGATGGGATTTTTCCTTCTATCTCCCAAATGTTCCATAATGGAGTTAAATAACGTCAACGATAGATTTATGTTCACAATTAATTATTAATGTTTAAAGTTATGTTTGCAGAACTGGAGACAAGTTTGCAAAATATGTAAAGACCCAGAATAAAAAATATAGCATGATAGGGTCATTTAATCCCAACACTCAGGAGGCAGAGGCAGGCAGCTCTCTGTAAGTTCAAGGTCAGCATGGTCTACATAGTGAGTTCCAGACCAGCTAGGGCTACACAGTGAGACTGATACGGAGAAACAGCAACAACAACTAGGATGAAGAATGCAACAAGTCGCCCACCTTCCAAAGGAGAACATGAGGAGTCACCCCACAGATGGGCAAGTGCAGCCAGAAAGCAATCTTACAAGTGTGGAAGCTCAGTGAGGTGTCTGTGAGCCACCCCCACCCCTGGCCGCAGTACTGGCTCCCCAGGGGTCACTATAATGGACCATGCAGAAACAAATCCCCTGCATGACTGCATCCCTAGAAGTGACCAGGATCCAAATGGTCCCTGGTCTTGCCAGCATATGTCAAAATGCTAGAAAGCATGAAACAGGGCCTATTGTTCTGTATACAGCAGGCTGTGGCGACTGTCCTGTTCAAGTCTGGAGTTTAAGCCCGAACCCTGGCATATTGGAGGGACGATGCTCTAATCTTTATCTCAGCCATTCCTTTTTTTTTTTTTTTTTTTTTAAAAACAAAATCTCACTGTATTGTTCAGGCTATCCTAGAACTTTTTGAATCCCCTGCCTCAGCCTTCTGAGGGGTTAGGATCACAGGTATGCCCCAGTAGGCCTAATTATGATGTTTTGTTTTGTTTTTTATTTCAACAAACCTGTTGTGGTAACACAATCCCATCCTGGAAGAACAAGGCAGAAGTTCCAGGCCAACTGCTACAAACTGCTACAAAGCAAGTTTAAGCCAACCTGAGATTTTGATAACCTGTCTCAAAGAAGCCAACAAACACAGGGCATATACTATATGCTCAACGTCTGTATCTTCATGTATGAGCCAAAATGTCATTTAAATTAAAAAGTAAAAAAATGATTGTGTTGGACTAGGGGTATAGTTCTCTAGTGGAGTGCCTATCTATCATGTGGGAAGTCCAGGGTCCAACCTTCTGCTGTACAACAGTTTCTGCTAACATTGAAATATTCTGTCTTGTAGAGAAGTTTCTTAAGCAGGAAGGTAAACAACTCAAAATACATCTCAGGAAGTCCCTAAAACTGACCAGATTCACTAGGCCGCTTTCTGCCAGAGTAAGCAAGAAAAGCTGAGAATCCCTCTCAGAGGGGCAACACCAAGTTATAAGGAAAAGTAGGAGACCAGACTAGCTGCCAGGAAGAAGCAGAAACCGGCCGAGCTGCCGGGAAGGTTTACACCTCTTCCTGGAAAGGACGCCCTCCACCCTGTCCAGTGCCTGTAGGCTACGCAGTGAACTCCTGGTTCCCGGCTTTGTGAGCTGTCACCCTTGCTGGGGTGGGCTTTGGTGATTCAGCCGTCTCTGAGTCTTTTGTGCTCCTGTAAGTAACCCCTCACTATCCTGTAAATAGCCCCAGTATAACTCTGGCTCACCAAGTTGGACTTTGGTGGTATCTTTAGGTCAGTCCATCATGGGCTCCCTATCTGGGATAAGTAGATGTGTGTGTGTGTGTGTGTGTGTGTGTGTGTGTGTGTGTGTGTGTGTTGGGTCTCCCCAGGAAAAGTTTCATCACAAAACACCCTCGGCATCACATATACACACACATAATAAAAGTGGAAACATGTCCAGGAAGATACCTAGCCAAACAGAACAGTGACTCACTGAGAAGTGGCTACTGCTCCTCAGGAAGGGCCATTTTACTTCACAGACATGCTAATACTTTGATGTGTTCCCAGTACTTAACCACTCTGTCATTTAAATAACAGAGAATTGCCTGCAATAGTTGCTGGCTGTCCTTTCCTTTAACATTTCCAGAAGAATCTCTCTATAACCCTTGTAGCACCTCCGTATGGAGGTAACTTACCAGACTTCCTCCTTGGAGGCTCTGAGGGCCACCCTGGTACTCTACAATGTCACTCAGAATTGCACAGGTCTGGGGGAGCTGGGGTGAGGGGTCGGAGGTGAATACAGACAAGACTCTCCTCTTCCTTGCTGTGTACCCTTGAACAAGCGGCTTAGCCTATTGGAATGTACATCAGTAAAACTACACAGAACCTTCCAGGCCTGCTGTAAGGGTGACTGGCATGAGGCAGGTATCGGGTCCCCCGAGAGGCCGTCCAGCAAGGAGACTGACAGGTAGGTAGTGTGTACACTGTGGCGATATCCTTCCGGTGGTCCCAGCCAGGCACCTTCCTTCCAGATCCTCTCCCTTTGGGAAACAGTAGGATGGGCTGGGGCATTCAGCAAGCGCATCTGCATCTTCCCATTCCTGCCCGCACCACCACCACTCCAGCTTAGATTGGGATCACAAAGCTGGAGAAACTGAGGCTGATGGGAAAAGGGGGTAGTTCAATTCTTGGACAGAACAGGATAGCTGTGGTAGGGTTGTTCTCCTGGAGAGGGTGGAGGGCCCTGCCAGCTGCTGACCTAGCCCATCTGTCCAGGCCCACGGCCACGCCCAGCGTACACTGGGACTCCCCAGGGGGCCCTGGGAAAAAAACCTCCCGCTGCTTTCCCCCTCCCTCCCTCCCCTCATTGTGGGTGGGTGGAGCTACTCTGGGCTAAGCAGTAGCTGCAGGCTGTGAAACAGGTTCTAACTCTAAAAGGATGCTGGTACAGCCCCCACCCCATCCCTCCTCCGTACTCAGAAGACCTTGTCCTTCATCTTCTAGGCCTATTCTACTCCACTCTCACAGGTAAGATCACCACATATTCTTTCTTAACCCTTTAATCTAAGAAATATTTCAGACATCTTAAACATAGTAGGTGACATAACCATTGCGGTCTTGGTATGTTTCACGGTACATTACACCTCATGGTTTCTGTTGCCAGCAGCCAGGTCCCCAGCCAGGTTCCCTGCTGTCCTTACCAGGCTAGACCTGAAGGCAGTCCCTGCCTGGCACTCCCTGGAAACCAGAGCTCTGCTGGGGAGGAATTATGAAATCCTTGCCAGGTCCCTGAAGCTCGACCCTGCTCACTCTCCACAGCTGTGGAGATCCTGTAGCTTCCTTCAGAGACATACCTGTGTCACAGTGGCGTCTTATGTAACCAGCAGTGACATCATCAAGGACATCTACCCTCTTGGCACAGTTTCCACCCACCCTCTGGCACACAGCAGTGGGAGCAGGAGAATGGAGGCTGTATAGAACGTCTGCCCCCCACCCTAGCTACCCTGACTCCCTTCCCCTCACACCCTTCTGCATGAGAAGACAGGGCAGGGGAGGGGTGGGGAGGGCAAATCAGGGGTGGGGGTGGGGAGGGGAGACAAGGCTTCCTCATTCCTGTGCCAGGTTTCCTCAGTAAGGTGGACTTGCATTTTTCTGCGTGTTTTCAGATTTGACAAATGTGGTAGATCTCTGCTTACCTGCAGCATATTTGTCCCAAGACTCTGATAGGCCCTAGAAACTGTGAGTACTATCCAGTCCTGCAGGCAGTATGTTTTCCCTATTATAAAGTTCAGTTTATAGGTGAGGCTCAGTAAAAGACTAACAACATTAATAACAAAACAGAACAATCCCACAATAAAATCATCACCAGCCTCTCTCCAGCCATTAATTAAATGGAATGCATATATCTGAATACAATCAAGGTTCTGAAGTCAGCTAAGTGACTGCCAGCACTTACTTAGTGGTGGGCAGCACACACCGTGGATCACTGGATGAAGGATGTAAGTGGCTGATGGGTGGGCAGCACACACACACTGGATCACTGGATGAAGGACATTTTATGCTCTGGACAGAATGGGAGTAGGGAGTGATGATATCAAGCAACCCAGAATGGTACTCAGTATAAAGTCTATGATTTGTTTATTTTTGGAATGTCCCATTAAATATTTTCCAAGCAAAACATCAGGTAAGTGGGGTGTGTGATTGCAGCATCAGATACTAAGAAACCCCTTTCTTACCATCACATTTGAGGTATTTATTCACATTAACATATAAAGTTCTGATTCATTCATTTTTCTGCAATATGGATATAGTAGGTCATGGTATAATGTGGTATGGTTGCTCCTTTTCCTTAACATGCTTAAGTGAGCGAGCTGGAGAGATGGCACAGCGGTGAAGAGCACTGAGCGGGATGGAGAGATGGCACAGTGGTGAAGAACACTGGCTGCTCTTGCAGAGGACCCAGGTTTGATTTCCAGCACCCCACATGGTGGCTCACAACCATCTCTAACTCCAATTCTAGGGAATCTGATGCCCTCTTCTGGCCTCTTTAGGTACTACACACATGTAGTGCACAGACATACATGCAGGCAAAATCCCCAAACACATAAATAAAATCAATTAATCCATTTTTAAAAGGACTTATGCAATCTGTTCTATTTACTGCTATACACAGAGCATCAAGAAGTGTTGGTGTCAGGCTGGTGAGATGGCTCAGTAGGTAAGAGCACCTGACTGCTCTTCCGAAGTTCCTGAGTTCAAATCCCAGCAACCACATGGTCACTCACAATCATCCATAACGAGATCTGACTCCTTCTTCTGGAGTGTATGAAGACAGCTACAATGTACTTACATATAATAAATAAATAAATCTTTAAAAAAAAAGAAGTGTTGGTGTCCCTACACCCTATGGGGTAAGAGTCTAGAGGTTTACCAAAACAAGGGTCTTCATACACTTGAATCTATTAATTCAAAAATTTCCCACCTAATGGTTTTGTTTCATATTAGCCACCAGAGAATAGGGATACCACGTGTCTAATTCCATCCGCACTTGGTCATGTCCAGCCTTTACATATCTGCTCCCTGGGTCTCACACTCAGTATGATCATTGCAAAGAGACTCTCCTAGAATCTACAGCTGACTGACACCCCCCCACACACACACACACTCCCAGCCTTCTGAAGGCCTCCCAGGCTCTGCAAGCTTAGACCTGGCCCTACCCCCTCCTCTCAGCCTCTGTGCCCATGGCCCCTGCTCTCAGCCTCTGTGCCCATGGTCTCCTCAGGTGCCTGTCCTTGCCTCTCTGCTGGGAACACTCACACTTCCAATCTTCCCTTCAACTGAGAAACGAGCTGTCCCCAGGTCCTGTGTGTCCCCAGGTCCTGTGTGTCCCCAGGTCCTGTGTGTAGTCTCTGTGTCTACAGTGAAGAGAGCACATTGCCTCTGCACAGAACAACAGTGCAGAACTGTGTTTAATGGCTGATCAGTCTAGGGCTTGGAACAAACGCTCAGCCTGGGCACTGCTGAACACTGGGGCTGAGTCACTGTGCAGGATGACATGGCTACCTAGAATGGGGATGCCAGCAACAGTCCTCCTCAGTCACTGACCAATACCCCTGGGAGAGGAGATATTCTCCCCATTTTTCAGGTGAAATGAAGAAACTGAATCACAGCAAAGTTGGGCAACTTTCCCCAGAACATACAGCTGTGAAGTGGCAGAGCTGGGATTTGAACTCAGGTCATCTGACTTGGCAGTCTGCACCCTTAATCACTGTATAACCTTATCTCTCAGTCTATCAGCTCTCGCTTTCATCTATCTATCATAGCTGCAATCCAAGCCCATCACTCACCTGTCACTGCCATCCCAGCAGCCCATCCATCCATCCCTGTCACCCATCCACCCTGAAGGAAATGCAGTTGGCTACCTCGGGCCCTGAGAGGAGAGGAGGCCCCTCAGCTGCCCATCTGGTGGGGTGGACGGGTGGGTGGGCTGCCCCCCTGGGCAGGACTACAGAGGCTGGAGGGAATTAGGCAAGTTCCTGCCAGGACCATCTAATTAGGAATTCTGGCGATAAGCAGATAGCATCGGGGTGATTAGAATCCTTTTAAAAAGCCACTCCATTAATTAGAGAGACAGAGGGGCCTCTGGCTGCCTAATCAGCCTCCATCAGCTTGCCTGGGGAGGGCTTTCTGGGGCTGCTGTGTGACCTTGGGTGTGCCCTGCCCTCTCTGGGCCTACTTCTGTACTGAGCTGGGCTCTGCTGACATCACCCAGTTATCTGAGGTCCTTTCTCTTCCCAGATTCCTTTCTGAGACTCTAGACTGAGACATCAGATGTTGAATCCCCAGAGAGGAGGAAGAAGGGGACTCACCATCCCACTAGTGAAGGAGGATGGAGATTTACAGAATGGAAGTGACCTCAGAGTCAGGGCATGCCTGATGAACATGCTCTGCCCCTCAGATGCTATGCTTCTCCCACTTGGACCCCAAATACTGTTCAGACTTTGGGACCCCAGGATGCTAATTGGGACCTCTTTGTAGAAGGGGAAGTCACCTCGGCATGCTGCCACCAAGTGGCTGTCCAGTTCTAAGTTCTGTATCTTCCTTTATGGCCCACCTAGGGGGCCTCCATTGTCAAACCCAGGAGGCTAGGATTTGCTCTGGATGTGCTGAGGCCTCCAAGTTATTGTTGTGTTCTCTGTCCTGGGCAATTGCTGTACCTGAGCAGTGACAGGTCTCCACATTGTCTCCCTTGGGCAGATAGACTCCATCTGCCTGAAGAGGGCAAGGAACCTTACCTACATAGGAGGGACCAAAAGGTTCCTCCTGGGAGATAAACAGGACAGCACCAGAGATGCCAGCAAGACAGGAGAGGAGCCTGGTTGGGGCTGGGGGAATGACAGGATTTTCAGGCACATCATCACCCTGAATCCCTTGGACTCAACACTGTAAGTGCACTGCTGTCCTGATGACATCAGTATGGGTACCTCAGACTTCTCCAATGGCTACCTGCATTATCCGCATTATCGTAAACAGTGTTGTGCGTTTCAGTCTCCTCCATTCCAATTAGCATCAGAGATGCCCTCTGACCCCGCATCTCTACTACTGCCATGGTCTCTACCTCCTCAGTCACTGTTGCCATGGCCCCCCTTTACCTTTATCACCGTCTCCAGCATCATTGCCTCTGATGGTGTCACACTGTCATTGACTTCCTTCTCCATGATCACTCTTTCACCATCACCACCACCTCGACCATGCAGACTGAGATTCACCACCACCATGGTGGCTACCATCATCACCTCCATGGTTACCATAGTCACGACCACTACTGCTACCACCTTCACTGCCACCTCCATCACCACCACCATCTCTATCCCCACCACCTTCTCCTCCTCCATCATGCGACCTCCAACATTACTTCTACGTGACCCACTGTGGCCACCTAACGCTGGTGTGGAGTTGCTCCCTCCTTTCCTCTCTCTCTCCAGCAGCCTCAGGCCTCTCCAGCAGTTGCCTTGAGACTCACAGAGTCATAAAGGAGGGTCTTTCCCACCCAGCAGACACCAACCTTCACAAAGAGCCAGGTGAGGGCTGTCCACAGCACACCACCAACAGAAGCCTGCAGTGACTCTGGAGCCTGGTGCCTCTGGCCCCTCCCTTCAGAGGTTCCACTAATGAGGCCTGGGAGGCTGAGCTCCAGCAGCCCCTGCAGGGTGGGCAGATGAGGAGGGCACATGCTGGGTGTGTGTCACCATCTTAGCTGAGCCACACACTTGCCACCTTCATAGGAGCACCACCCTCATCAGCATCATCCCTGTGGCCTCTGTCCCATTGATCGCTACCTCCTACCCCTTCCATTATCTCCATCCCTAACCACAATGGAGCGGGTTAGCGAGCAAGTGAGTGAGCAAGCGAGCACTGGTGTGGAGCATGGAGCCTGTCCTGCCCTTGGTGAAATGAATGTGGGTGTTGGCGACTGTTACCTGAAGTGTCCCCAGAATCTGTCGTCCTTCCCAGCCTGTGGGACTCAAGAGAACTATTATGGCCCTTGCAAGCTGTCTGCAGCTGGGAGCCAGGAGCACTGAGAGATGGAAGAAGGAAAGGGAGGATACTGGAGCAGGGAGAGGTCAGCGCTGGTCCAAACAGGATCCCACAGCACAGTACGAGTTGAGGACCACAAATCTGGAGGGCCTGGAGGCTTTTCAGGGATGCTTGACAGCCAGGCCAGTGACACCACAGAACTTCCTGTCCATTAGCACCCCGCTATGCTGTGCTCCCACCCACAGTATTGGCTTTCCTTGGAGCTGTGTCCCTCGGGGTCTGTCCCCTCCATACTGCCTACTCAACAGAACAAGTGTCCTCCGGGTCTAGGATGAGCTTGTTTCTACATTTTCCCTCCCGTGAATGAGAGCACATTTGGTCTCCAGGGATTAAGAGGATGCATGTCTTTGGGGGCATGCCTGTCCTCATCACCCGTACTTTGTATTAATGGTTTATATCTGAGTTAAGCGAATGCGTCTTATCCTTGCTGGCTACCACCGCTCAGACGGCCCCAGGTTCCTGTGTCCTTCCCCCTTCACTGATTTGCTGCATGACCCCGAGCTGTGGCTGTATGTCTCTGAGTCTCATTCATTTTAACAAATCTTTACTGATCATGCACCGTGGGCTGGCTGGGTCCCACACACGCCTACCTTTACAATGCCTCTGAGAATCTAGCGATAAGAGATCTCTGTCCCCATGAACTTCAAGTTACCCGGGGCCTCCTCAACCCATCACAGCAACCCAGACTCAACTCAAGAGATGAATCCTGGGAAGGCCTTGCTCCTTGTGTTGACCACTGCCCCACCCCCCTCCGACTTTGGTGTCACTGACTCCTCAACCCTGTCGCTGACCCGACCCCGCCTCTCCTCTTTGGCTCCCAGGGAGTCAAACAAACAGCCAAACTCACTCTGCAGGCCCACCACAGTGATCAGCCTCACCACAGCTCTGTGATGTGTGGTGCTCGGTTGAGGGGGTGGGGGAACTGGATACCCCGTGCTTATGTCACAAAGGGCCCTGGCCCCAGCTTGGAAGGGGCCGCTTCGGCCTGGCCCAGAGCGGCACTGTCCCTACCCCCAAGCCCCTCTCAGTGGAGGCTCCACCTGTCCCTGAGAACGGGGAGGATGGAAAGCTAAACTCTCACCACCCAGAGTCAGAAGATTCCAGCAAGTCCCCCACCCAAAGGAGGACCCCAGCCACTCACCTCAGCCCTCCTCAGTCCTCCATCTCATCCAGTCCCCCACTGCCCTTACCATGGCCAACTACTATGAAGTGCTGGGTGTACAATCAAGCGCCTCCCCTGAGGACATCAAGAAGGCCTATCGAAAGCTGGCTTTGCGTTGGCACCCTGACAAGAACCCCGACAACAAAGAAGAAGCTGAGAAGAAGTTTAAGCAGGTTTCCGAAGCCTACGAAGTCTTGTCAGACTCTAAGAAGCGTTCTGTGTACGACCGGGCAGGCTGTGACAGATGGAGAGCAGGTGGCGGTGCCAATGTCCCCCATAGCAGTCCCTTCGGTGCTGGCTATCCCTTCCGAAATCCTGAGGATATTTTCCGCGAGTTCTTTGGGGGACTGGACCCTTTTTCCTTTGAATTCTGGGACACTCCGTTCAGCGGCCGAGGCCGGCCCCATGGTTTACACAGAGTCTTCCCTTCGGGCTTTGGTGAGTTCCCAGCCTTCATGGAAGCCTTGTCATCTTTCAATACTCTGGGCCATGGTGGGGGCAGCCGCTCCACCTTTTCATCTGCTTCGTTTGGTGGCTCTGGCAGCTCAGGGTTCAAGTCAGTGATGTCATCGACTGAGATGGTGAACGGCCGTAAGGTGACCACCAAGCGAATCATTGAGAACGGCCAAGAGCGGGTGGAGGTGGAAGAAGATGGACAGCTCCGGTCAGTAACTGTCAATGGCAAGGAGAAGCTCATGAGGGTGGACAAGTGACAGCCACCTAACCCATCCCTGGGCCAGCCTAGGGGGCCACAAGGGGACATAGTAGTCGCAACCTAACTGGTTAATAAATGTGCCAAGTGAGTTTGTGTAGAGTCCTCTCCCATCCTTAGGAGTGGGGTGTGTCACTGCAGGCCCACTGTGTGGCTGCCACAACTCCACAGACACACTCAGGAACTTGTGGCCTTCATGTCCAGCACCAGCCATTTCCCAAAGGAAGCCCAGGGCCAGGTCTTTGGGAGGTTATTTATTCCGGTCACCTGCACCATCCTGTTACCCTCATGTCCTACCTTATCTGCTCTTCCCATGTCCCTTCTCCAGGATGACCACTGTCCTCACAGGCTCACCCGCTCAGTTCCCATTTTTCCTCACTCACTTACCAAGTAGCAGCCATCTCAGGCCCAGGCTCTCGTGTCTGTCTTTCCTGCCCTGCTTTCAACCTCCTGGCTCCTCCTCCTCTGATCACGAAGTCCTCTGACCTCATCTCCACCATGAAACTCTGTAGCCTAACAACAACTGCATCCCAGGCCTCAGTATCCCCCTCCTGCCCCCTGTGACTCTCCCACCATGCTGCTTGCTGCTAATACTTCAGGTCCCTTGCATGGGCATCAGGCACAGTTCCTTGTCCACACCATGACTGTGCTCAGGGTTGATTCTGGGAACCATTGGACAAGGTGGGGACAGCAGTGTCATAGCTGAGAGATGGTCATGGGGATCCTGGGCCAAGTTGCCTGGAAAGATCATATGAGGGGCTGACAGCTCATGAAAAACATTCTGGGCGATGGGAACAGCATGTGAAAAGGGCCTGGGGCAGGAACAGGCTGCCCCGCTGGAAGGACCAGAAGAGACAAGTGAAGTAAGTCAGGAACTTCTTGGATGCGCCCAGTTTTTCCCTACCAGGGTCCTTGACTCCACATTATGCAAGAGAAACTGAGGCAAAGAGAAGGATGCACAACTGGCAGACAATTGAGCCAGAGTTCCATCCCAGGTGTTAGTGAGGAGGGACTTGCCGTTAAACAGTGCCCATGATGACCACTGCTGCAGTGAAAGGAGGGCAGGTGTGTTTGGACAATGCTTGGCTTCCTGGGTGTTGCAACAACCACTAAGGACCCCAGGCTTCAGGCTTCACACTGGCTAGTGACTGAGTGTGGCTCCCAGGTAGGGGACAGGTCCTATGGGCCGAGCAGATGATGACCTGAGCAGAGATTGCTCGTATGTAAACTCCAGCATTGGAAGGGGTCCAGCCCATGTTGTAGGGAAGAAGGAAGTAAAGTTCAGAGTCCCGGGGACAGCAGGTCCAAGGGATGTCCAGTGCTCATGGTGGAGAAGCAACAGGTCAGGGGTCCCTAAGGGAGCCTGGTTAACTGAGAGGCCCAGGGAAGGACTTCTCCCTATTTCTCCACACAATACTAGGAAGAGGACCATTTGGGTAGGGGTGCAGGCCACTGACAGAACCTTCTATCTCTAGAAGCCAGGTATCCCAAGATCGTCAGGGCCAGCTGAGTGCTGCAAGTGTGAACGCAGAAGCTGTTGACCCTGAGCTCCTGGCTACAGCTCCCCGGAATACGCCTCAGTAGTTCTCAGCCAGCTGGCAGCTGCAGGCAGCTAACCACGTTACTGGTTAGGGTAAGGGAGCTGGAGAATACAGAGGGCAGAGCCTAAGCTTCTAGCCCAGCTTGGGGACAACTTTATCAAAGTCCCATGGCACTAACCACCTGACCTCTGCCCCTGTTGACCTGCTAATGTCTCCGATCACTGGCCAGCTACAGCAGCCTCAAGTGGGCCTGCTTAGGGTAGCCAGCTGCTGGGCAAATTCAATTACAGCCTAGCAGCCTTGAACAGCCACACACTCCAGTTGGGTGCCCAAAGGAAATCGGGGTGCTTGTCAAACTCAGGGGTCCTAGTATCCCAAGAACCCTGGTGTCAGGCACCAATGGACTTTCCCTTCTTGGTCCCATGCTGTGTGTTCTCTGTCTCCAGCACAGATGAGATAGGACATTCCCAACCCTCCCTGAGGGCTCCCTCAGGTCCTCGACCCTGGGTCTCAACATTAACATCTTTGCCCATGTTGCAGAAGGAAGATCTGAGGCCCTGAAGGCTGGGGCACCTGCTATGATACCACAGGCTAGAGGGATGCTTCCAGAGAATAAAACCAGAAGCTTAAACTGGTTCTCTCTCCCCAGAGCATTGTTTGGCATCACACTGTCCTCTCTGCTGGGCTACACTTCCTGGGAGCCATGGGCAGCATCCATTCTGGTTTGTCTGTGGGAATCTCATCTCAAGGTGCTCCTGTGCAGGAAGCAAGCCCTGCTAGTCTCTTTCCGGCTCACTAAATTCCTCCTGAAACATCCACTGCCTGCCTGTCTGTCTGTCCTCTCCTGGATGGTTTCAACAAGCCTCTCTCTGTAGGACATTTTGCCCAGGACAAATGTCTCCTAGACCCAGGACTGGTTGCCCGTGCCCCATCCCTGTCTTACCTCTCTGAAAGGGCCTCACATGGAGACTAGCTAACCACAGACCATGCCCACCATGCCCTCTGGTACATGAGTGTTTGGGCACAATGCACACCTATACCCTGCTGCCTGCACTGCTCCTGGATGCCCCACCCTTTCCTCTGACCCTGTTTGTTTAACCTTGCCCCATAGCCAGATGAATTTGTAGAAACCTAAAAGTGAAAAATCAAGGGTGTTGTGAAGTACTCAGACTGGTAAAAGCCTGGTGGCCTTGTGAGGCCTTGTGTCACTTGCCTCACAACCTCTTGCTTCCCTTCGGTTCTGTTCCAGCCTCGCAGGCCTCTTCACTGCCCTCACCAGCCCCCTGCAGAGTCCTGCCCCAGGACCTTTGCACAGGCTGTGCCCAGCATCCCAGCCTCTTTCCTCGGCAGGTCTCTTGCTGCCCCGCCCAGTCCTCTCAGTGCTATACCTCTTCCCACTTCAGCTTCTGTATAGTCTACCCTGTTTGCCCCTCTCCACCCCAGCTCACCCATCTGGCTTTCTCAGCCTAAAGTTCCTTTCAGGCCCAACAGTTGCTGTCTGTGCTCTCCACTCCCAAGCTGCTGTGCCCTGCAGAGGCCCTGATTGTCCAAAGAGGCCTAACCCTGATGCAGAGATCTGGCCAGGTAGGCTTTCAGAGGGCTGAGGTCCACCTGGGCTGACGGGCATCAGGCCTGTCCAGTGCTCCCAAGCTTTCCACCAGCCTAAGCAATAAATATGGATAATCAGCCTGTTTTATAGATGGGGAGACTGAGGCTCCTGGGGCAAGAGACCTGGCTAAGGTCACCTGACCCCACCGTGAGCCAATCTGCCCCCTGGTCCCCTTGCCTGAGCAGGAGGGGTGGGTGGGGCACAGGCAGCCTCCCTTCCCTCTGGCCCTTGATGTTATCACAGCTGATTTAATTTCAAAGACGGATTGAGCCTTGGTGGGAGGGAGAGCCACTATCGCAGGGCCATCTGCCCTGTTGTCATGGGGATGGGCTCCCTGGATTGTGCAGGGACCCAGATAAGGGAGTGGGCTAAGGGGGTGTGGGCTCTGGGACTGCAGAGAGGCTGAGATCAGAGAGAGCCAGGGTAGAGAGGGAGATGGAGGGGAGGTCCAGGGACAGGAAGGGCCCTGTAGAATGGAAAGCCGAGCAGGATTCAAGCAGGGCCAATGGTCGCCACCTGGGGACCAGCATGCTAATTACCCACATCCTGCCTCCCAGCCTGACTGAAGCCACTGCCACAGGCCCAGAGGTATTCCTGCTGGGGTGGGGACTCCTCTCTGTCCACTGGGGAAGGGTGAGAGGCAGTGCCAGATACCTCCAGTCAGCTGTCCACGCTGACAGGCTGACACGCCCCCGGCCAGGAGTCTAGCTGATTCCCTCCAGAAGATTCTAGTGCACCATGAACATTTGCATAACTGAGAGAGACTGTATCTTGCCAGTTAAGAGACAGGATGATGATGATGGAGTGCCAAACAGCTCTAGGCAGGAACCTCTCACCCCCACCTTGGAGGATGGGGCTGTCAGATCTCTCCCAGAAAAGACCTAAGCAGAGAGTCCCAGCACCCATGCCGCTATAACTGTCACCTCTGAGGGCACTGCCAGGGAAGGTGCTAGAAGGAGACCTAAGTCTTTCTTCAGGTCTGCTCTTGAAGCAAAGGCCCAGAGCATCTATCTTAATATATGATACCCTTTCCTCATGGGCGCTGGAGTAGGGGCAGTTCCATCCCAGTGGTTCTGGGGCATCATCTCTGCTCTCTGTGACAGGCTCCAGCTCACAGGGGCCACTCTTTCTCTGCTCCATTATCTTAACCATGGAAAAAGTACATGCCCCATAAAATCTACCACTTCAACCAATTTCTCAAGGCGCAGGTCAGTGGTTTGAAACCTATCAAGGGTCCTACCACTCATCCCACCAGACAGCTCCAGAGCCTCTCCATCCTCCTAAACTAATGCTGTCTCATTAGACATCAATCTGTCCCCTCCCTGGCCCCTGGCACCCACCGTCCCACATCCTGTCTGGACCTGGAGCTGGCGGCTGGGTGGAACCACGGCCTTTGTTCTGTTACCAGGAGGACTGGCCTCGCCTTCCCTCTCCTTTCCAATTGTGGGCCACAAAGGACCATGAGTTTCAGTGACCAGGGAACACTGACCCCTCCCCAGGCTAAGCAGAGTTGGAACTGGTCCCCATTAGTGGCGGGGCGGTGTCACAGCCCCTCCCATGTTTGGTGGTTCCTGAGTTGAAGCCATGGCGAGACTGGAATGTCCCAGCTCCTAGTCCTGGCAACATCAAAGCATACGAAAGAGCATAAAAAAGAACAGCCACAGTGTGTGCCCCCCACCCTGCACCAGGGGCTGTGCAGAGGACGGCTACCTACTGATGGAAAACTCATGTACATCTATAACTTTTCTTTTATAAAACTATTTATTTATTTATTTAGGTTTAAAAAAAAGAATCTCTTGAGATAGTGTTTTGCTATGTTGCCTGGACTGGTCCGGAGCTCCTGGGCTCAAGTGATTCTCCTGCCTCAGCCAGCCTTGTGAGGGGCTGGGATAAGGGCAACCACAAGATAAGCTTGATCTAGAGGTGGCCGCAATCCCAGTTGCAGAGCCTGTATTGCCAAGGCTGACTGCTTACCTTCCCTTGCTTCTGTGACAAAGAGCGATGAGCTTTTATGTAACACAACCTTATCCTGTCTGCCCCCGGTGTGTTGTCAGCCTGGCTCTCCTGAGACCTAAGAGTCTGTCCTGGCCTCTCTCAGCTTCAGAGCTGGCATCCAGCATCCTTGGGTCTCTGTGACTCTGTGCCTCCTTCTCACAAAGCCCTGGAGATGACAACGAGGGTCCTCTCAGATCACCCAAAGCCATTTGCCCACCTGAGTCCTTCATTCAATCCCTTATTGAGAGTTCCTTTGTCCTGTGAAAGACCAGGACAGGGATATCTTGGTGGGGGGACATGACTCCCCTCCCCTCCTCACAGGACCACACAGAAGAGCTAGTGGAGTGACCAATTGATCCAATGGCTCCATGCCCAGGGGGTCCCATTTTTCGGGCAGCACAGAAAGGGACACTGAGTGCCTGGCCTGGGGCAGGACCTGGGCAGATGCAGGTCCCCTGAGTGGATCTAAGGGTGGGTCCTGTCTGGGATGCAGAGCACAGGAGAGACCAGAAGGTGGAGGCTGGAAGCAGGGCTGGAGGGTGGTCCTTTGTGGTGTGGACCTGACAGCAGCACTCAGACTATAGAATGTCACACAAAAGGCTGACGCCAGCAGCCTACGCAGCCCCTGATGGAAGTCTGTCTTACTGCTGGAGATCACCAGCTTGTCTCTTCCCCTCTGGTCTCTGTTCCTACACCTCTCCCTGTTCTCTTTCTCCCTGGCTCTGAGAACACTCTGATGGTCACTCTCAAGACCCTTGTGTCAGGGTCTTGGTCATAGCAGTGAACCCAGACAGTGAAGAACAGCCACCCCAGGAAAGTGTCTGCCATAGGGGCAGACAGCCAGGTGGATGTGGCTGTCCCTGGGTCCCTCCCATAGGTCATAGATTCCACCACAAACTCCACATATCTCGGGCTAGACCACCCAAGCTCCCCCTGACTGAGCTGACCCCCCGTGTCTCAGGCCCTGGTTCCCCTTGGCTTGTCCCTGGGACTGGTTCCGCTCCATAAGGTCTGTAGCATAGGCTCTGGGCAGCACTGGCCGGGGCCACCTGCCCGCCGACCACACTAAGCTGTCACACCCCAAAGCAGGAACCTGGCACCGCCAGCCTCTCAAGCCCCCAGGCGCCGTGGTTACGCCTGCGGTCACCCAAGCAGCCGGTCAGGAAACCCCTGGAGTAGTTTGTAGGATCTGGGTTGGTGGCTAGGGTGCAGCCATATTCTCTAGACACCAGGGCTGCATGACCTCCTCCTTCTCTTGGCTTCCACTCAAGATTTAGGACTTGCCCTTCCCCACCCAGGCCAGCCAGAACCCCATCCCTGTGTCTTCTCCTTTGGGGACCATCTACCCTGGCTCTGTGTTCTGAGGTGTCTCCGTCTGATTTGGCCCCGTCTACTCACCAAGGGCACAGACAGATTCATCCTGACTCCAGCTTCCCTGACCCGGCATGAGCCTAGAATAGGCTTGGAGTTAAAGAGAAGAAGCTCTGCCCTGTGTGACTGGGGATGTGTTGCTGGGTCCAGATCCCTGTGGCCACGGATGAGGGACGCAATGGACATCTCTTTGCCACAATACTCTCCAGCTCTCTCTTCAATCCCTCCACCACAGAATCCTGCCCCCCCCCCCAACCTCAACAGACTCTCTAGGGAAGGAAGGGCAAGATATTAACTGCAAGAGACAGCATGTATGTTGCTTTAAATTGATATTTAATTAAAAAGTTAATTATTAATTAGACTTGTCGGCCAATATCATTGCTGGCTGGGAAAGGCTGGTTTATGGCTACCCACTGCAGGGTCTTTGTGCCTGTGGCTTGCCCCAGGTAATTGCTCCCACCACAGTTAGGGTACTGGTCTCACTGTCTATGGACAGCTCTCCTCTGGTGAGCTGGGTACTCATTGGTGTGGGATGCTTGGCTGCAGGCTGCCCAGTGCCCACAGGGCTTAGCTGTCACTCAGCAGTCATTAGTGCCGTGCCTCAGCCCCGGTCTTTGCTGGTCATGTCGTGGAAACCATGTCTATATGTTCTGTGATGTCAACACCTTCTGTGGGAATTGGCTCCAACAGAGGTGTGCTAGGACCTGGCACAAAGTCTATATAGTGGGTGGTGTGTGCCTTCTACAGCATTTTTCAGGGTTGCCTGGTATTTGGTCACATCTTTCAGTAAGTTTAAGGCTGAGTGCTGGCTTCAAGATCTCCCACTCTGGCTCACCCATCAGTGTATCTGTCAGCTTTTTACCAATGACCTTGGTAGTCATTGATGACAGTGCCCAGTTATATAGTCAGGGGAGCACATGGAAGTGACATCTGTCTTTCCTATGTCATGATCTGGAATTTTGGCCGTGACCTCAGCAAGATTAGTTTCTCTTTAGCCCTTGCTTCATGGTGGCAACTTCGCTCACCACACGCTGTACATGAAATAGGTCTTCCTGTGGGCCAAGGCCACTCAGGGGATAAGGACACAGGAGTGGGTCGGGGTGTTTGTTCATTTCCGCTGTCTCATATTTGTTGAGAAACCTATATTTAATCTATGGTGGCTCATCTCTAGATCTGCACTCCTGCCTCAGATGTGGAGACCTACAACTTAGGAGCCCCTGTGCTAACCTTAGAGGGCTTTTGCTATCCACACCTGAACTTGTAAGTTAACCCTTCCCGGAGCAGTAAAACCCTTGCCAGACCAGTGTCGGCTCTCTGATGAGAATTCCAACTTGTTTCCCTTAAACCCTGTGTGGCAATCTGTTTAAAGTTGTTTTATCCCACTGTTAATCACAAATTGACAAAAAAAAATCGCTTCCTGTTTGTGCTTTGTGCTGTCTGCCCTCTGTATGTCTGGAGGAGGGTGGAGTGAACCTGGTTAGAGACAGGAGATGATCTTCACTGACCACCTCAAAGGCATGGACCATAGAGCTTCATGTGACAGCATGCCAGTTGGCTAGGGAGCAGCTGTAACATGTGTCCTTGTAGCATGTGTTATGTCCTGGGTGAGCACTGTGAGGCCCCGTGGTGTGGGGCATCCTGGGAAAGCCCTGTGGGAGGAGAAGCCACCCCTATTCTACTTGTCAGAAGGCAGAGGCCCTGGCCTTTGGGGCTGCCTAATAATTGACACAGTGGGATCAGCCAGTTTTGATGGGGTGTCTTTTGCAGGAAGCTCTGGCTGGCTGTCATCATGCTGGAGAAACCTGGACACTGACATCACGGGCAGTCATGGGAGGAAGTGGTAATGTACATCCACAGCCCAAGGTAAAGATCAACTCCTGCGCATCAGGGGCCTACAGTGGGCTGCAGGTGGCCAGCAGGCCAATGAGTACCAAGGGCGTTTGTCATGTGTGGCAAAGGGACTCAGATCCGGACTTGAATGAGTCTTGAGAGGTCCATAGTGGGGCAGCCTAGATGCTCAGGCAGCATGTGACCTACCAGGGTGACAGGACCTGATGACTGTCATCATGAGGGAGGAAGACAACTTCAGGAGCCCACGGATCCCTTAGGCTTCCTACTTAGTGACAGTGACACGTGGCACCTTGCCTGTGAGAGGTGGGGCAGTGGGGGCTTGGTCCCATGACGCTCTGGCCATCCTATTGGCTGATCACACAGAGTAGCTCTTCGCAGACTGAGGCAGAGTGGGGGTATGGGGGAGGGCCAGAGTTTAAAACGGGAGCTGGGATCATGCTACTACTTGTCATGTGAGAAACCATCCAAGGTCAAGGCTGGGATCTGGACATCCGAGCTCAGCAACACCTACAGTGGAGTTGGCTGAGGACGGCTGGTTTTGGTTGCTATGACACTTGAGACTGTACTGGCCTTGGCTGGACATCCCTTCTGAAGTTAGGAAATCCCAAACTGTATGGAGTAGCTCTCATGTGCAAGTCACCAAATCCAGGGCGACACCAACCCCCGCCACTTCATTCACACACACTCCACAGCCCTCTTTCCAAGTGTCACCTGCTCCAGGCCAGGAGAGCCACCAGGGCAGCCACAGCCTGACTCCTGAGACTCACGTGGGTCTCTCTCTCCCTTTCTCTCTCTGATTCAATAAGGTTTTATTTTCCCAAATGCACAGCTGATTGAACCCTGCTCATTCATCTCCACCAGCAGCTGGGGCGTCTCCACCCTTTGCGTTTCTGGTGTAAATGACTTGGGCTCTGTGCTTTGAAACCAGCTTGATGAGTCCTTTACTAAGGAAGGAATTATCCGGAAGGACTGCCCTGGCCTAGGAACCACGAGTCTTCAGTCTCTCAGAGACCACAGAGGGAGCTTACAGTTGGGAACTTCCTTACAGACTTTGTCAAACAGGACGAGATTGTTCAGCTTGTCCTGATTTTTGCCTTTGGACCACTTCTTTTTGGCCTTGCCACCAGATTTATTTACTGGGTCTTTGTCTTTTTTGGCCGACTTCTCCGGCATTTTTCTTCTTCTTGTCGTCTTTGGGTGGCATGGCGAAGCTCAGAGAGAAATGTGGACCACTGCAGCCTCATTAAGATGTTGGGGGGGAGCTCTCTCTCTCTCTCTCTCTCTCTCTCTCTCTCTCTCTGTCTCTCTCTCATCTGTCCCTTTCCATAGAACCACAGTGCACACCTTTGCCATAGACCTCTCCACTTGCCTATCCCATACCTTCCTGGCCCGCATGGCACACATGTTCTGTCCTCAGAGAACCGGTGGCTGCCGTCCCAATCCCTCTCCTGTGCCCTGGCCTCATTATAGCCACATATCCATTGTTATACAGTTATTCCTATCAAGGGCTGCATTGAATGAATCCCTGCCCACCACCAAGCTCCCTCCATCTACTGCCACCACCAGTCATGGGGCACAGGGACCATGTGACCAGCTCTGCACTGCAGCCTATGGTAGGTAGTTTAGCTGCCTCCTCCTTCAACTCTCCACGGGCATATTTCGAAGACCACCTTCAAGAACTGTGCACAATGCACACTAGGAGTCCAAGGAAATCAGCTACCCATGGGCGAAGCCTCTGCCTGTTGTGTCCTCTTCTGGTCCCTGTGTGGTTTGTGTCACCTTCTCCTGCCTGCTCTTCCCTGGGGTTACTTCCCAAAGACATTTCCAGCCAGTGAGTCCCTCCCTCAACTTCTGCTGCTTTCCCTGAAATAGCAGTGACCAGAGGAGGCGCAGCTGCCTCCTGGTCCAGGAAGACATCAGTGATGCAGTCCTTGCTCCTGTCCTTCCATCTTGAGACTATACCCTTATCAGGGGCAGATCCAAGGTCAAGGACCAAAGAAATGCTCTCCAGAGGATGAGGGAGCAGAGGGGAGGGGCCAGGGCCCTTGTGAGCAGGTGAGGTGGTGGGGTGAGCAGAGCTCGGTTGGACCCCCTCAAGTGGCAGCTAGTAGTTGCCTACCTGGGTATCTGCAGGCCACAGAACCCATTAGGAGGTTGGGCTAGAGCACTCATGGGACAGACCTGACCTCCCCAGCCTGGCAGAAACAACTGGGGAGAGCATACTGATGAGGGAGAAGCTACTGGCCCAAGAGTCTGGGGATACACAACCAGCCGAGTGGCTTCAGTCCTGTGTCAACATCCAGGCTGCAGAGAGGCAGCCAAGGTGGTGCCTGTTGGAATGTAGACTCTTCAGCAACCTCACCCTTCACAGCCTCTGTCTAACTGTGCTCTGGAGCCTTAGAACTCCTCAGGTAACACCTAGTGCAGACAATCTTGAGCCTGCATGGCTCTCCCCAGGGTCACCGTCGGCCATACTTCTCCTCGAAGGCAGGAAGAGGGGCTTGGAAGGGGAGCCCCCAAAGCTGATGATTGCAGTTTGAATAAGGTATGGGTTGACTCCGCTTCAGACAGGGACTAGCCCCGGTCTTTGCCCAACATCTCTAGTCAGCCTGGTCAATCTGCCTAGGCCTTATCTTCCCTGTCCATCGAAGGCTACCTGGACAAACCGGTCCTACCAGAAACCAGATCTGGCTGAGGTGAGGGAGGCCCCTCCTGGGTTGAGAGACAGCCCCCACCTCTACCCTACAGCCTAGAGCTGCAGCCCCGGGTGGAGTTGGGGAGCCTTGCTTGACCCCTCTCCTGTGTAGAGCAGGGTTGACTCTAGGTGAGCTTGACACACAGCCCAACAGACAGAGGAGCAATGCCCTATGCTACCCACTGCTCACTCTGAGTCAGAGGGACAGCCTGTTTCAGCCAGCCACAGCCAGGGCCAGCAAGAGCAAAGGGCTTGGGGGGGAGGTCTCTTAGGGATCCAGGTGTCACCAGTAGGCACCCAAGGCTAGTATATTCATGAGGGTGTGCCTCCCACCTGGGAGGTCTCATGTTGTCTCTAGTTGTCCCTGATACGATTCGTTTATTATCCCTCCTTAAACATATATGAGAAAACTAAGTCCAGAAGGGTTGAGATCAGTCGCCCAGGGGCTCACAAGGGGGACTTGGCTGAGCTGGGATAAGACTCCCATGTGGACATCTTCCTATACCTCTGTGGGAAAACTATTTGGCTATGTAGTCTCTTTGCCTACTCTTCCTATATATATAGTTGTTTTAAAAAGATCTATTGTATTATTATGTGCCTGTGTAGGGGTTGGGGTATATTCATGAGCATGCAGGTACCTGCAGAGGCCAGGGTTACAGGCAGTTGTGAGGTACAAGGTGGAGGCATTGAGATTTGAATTTGGGTCCTCTGAAAGAGCAGCAAATATTCCTCACTATGCCCTGGAATGTTCTTCTTCTGTTTTGTTTTGTTTTGTTTCTTTGAGATAGGGTTTCTCTGTGTAACAGCCCTGGCTGTCCTGGACTCCCTTTGTAGATAAGGTCAGCCTCAAACTCATAGAGATCTGACCGCCTCTGCCTCCTGAAGGCTGGGATTAAAGGCACGTACCACCACACCGGTTTGGTGTGTTCCTTTTAAAGGTTAGTTATCAGTCGAAACTACTGTGGAATTCTGAGCAACCTGGTGCTCCCCACCTGTCCCTTCTTGAGTCACCAAGGTTTTCCCTGTGGTAGATAACAACGTCACAGGGTTAATTTAGCATGCTGGGTCTGTCTGTCCTGTTCTGCTGGCCTGAAGCTCTGTCATCCATTATCTGTGGTGTGTGTGGAAAGCAGTCTGGGTGGTCACTGCTCCTTGCAAACAGGGCAGAATGCCCAAGAGAGGAAGAACACCAACAGGTGACATGGCAGGACCACCCTTCCCACAGGATAGCTCAGACCTGATGCCTATACAGGGCTGCCAGCAAGTCTCCACTAGATCGCCTGTTTTAGAGACTCTGCTTGGGGTGTGTGTGTGTGGCTGAGAGGAGTGCGGGGGGTTGAGCCTGGGGACAGCACAGCCCCAGTGAGAACCCCATAGCTGCGGCAGGATGAGGAGCCTTGGCCTTCTAGCTGGAGAACATGTCCTCTGACACTCTCATCCCGGGTACCCAGCAGTGGTCAGGCTGTAGAGGGAAGAACAGGAGACTGTCCTCTTCACGTCTAGATTCCCTGTATTTTGCCCTGTCCTCAAAGCACACTGGGAAGACACCGGCTAGGCTGGGGTGGGATTAGATCTCTGTTGTCTACCATGAGAAGTCTGAGGTCTGAGCTGTACCTGTGGATCGGGGACCGGTGCTGTTCGCCCGTGTATATCTGCAGCCTCCACCGGAAAGCTCTGGACCTGTGTTCTTGGAGGCGCGGTGCAGAGATAGATGCCCAGTGATCTGACAGGTCACTGGCAACAGGCATGGAACCCCTCAACCCCACTCTCCCCTGCAGCCTGAAGCCCCCATTCCTAGGTCAGCTGTGAGTGGAGGTCGCCCAAGTGAGCAGCCCCTAGGCAGCAGCCAGCGGGTCATCTGCATGACAAAGGCACACAGTGGAGAGGCACGAGGGGCCTCGGTGAGCCCAGCCTAGCCAGCCAGGCAGCTGCCTGCTAAGCCTCCGCCCCGCAGCCCCGGAGATTTGGGGGGCGGGAGCGGCACGCGAGCCCGGCACTCAGCTGTGTTTGCTCCCGGGGCACCATGCGGGGCACGGGGCTGGGTGGTGGGACAAAGGCCTGGATCTGACTGACCTGCAGGTGGTGAGGGGGAGGGGAGAGGAGGCCCAGCACAGTGAGAAGCTCAAGCGCAGTCCCGGGTGTCCCAGAGCCTTCAGGCCACTGGGAACTTGGCCTGGAGACCCTCCCCATGCTTAGCACTCAAAATGCTCAGCAGAGGCTAAGGACACTTTCTGGCTTCTTAGGGTTACTACCCTGCTGGAAAATTCTGCTCATCTATCTATTCTTGCTTCTAATGGCTCGCCCACCTCGGGGTGGGGGTTGGTAGTGGGATGGGCCTGAGGCCATGTCCTGAACCGTCTCCAGTCTCTCTCCCATCATGCATTTCCCCAGGTCTGAGCTTGCCATGGGCTCCATCCTAGGACCAGCACCCCTGTGCACACAGGCCAGACTCTGGTCCTTGACCACTGCCTGTCCTCTAAGCTAACTCAGACTCCGGAGCCCAGACAGCGTCCATATCTGTCAACAGCAGCACCTCTCTCCAGCAACAGCCTCCCTCCTGGCTAACTGCCACCTCCTCTCCAGCGGCAAGCAGAGCTCCTAAAGCCATGGTTCTCAAACTGTGGGTCGTGACCCCTATGGGGGTCATCCAACAACTCTTTCACAGAGGTCACTTAAGGCCATCAGAAAACACAGATGTTTACATTACAATTCATAACAGTAGCAAAATTACAGTTAGGGAGTAGCAACGAAGATAATTCTATGGTGGTGGTGGGGGGGGGGGTCAGCACAACATGAGAAACTGTATTAAGGGATCGCACTTTTGGAGGGTTGAGAACCACTGGCCTAGAGCCAACACAGGCAGTCTTCTCCTCTGATCCCATCTGAGGAGGAGGATGGGGCAGCGCCCACAGGACCTCCACCCCAGCCCACGCGCACTCTCCTCACCCCACTCTCCACGCTCTCCACACAGCTACCCTGTCCCGTTGTCACTCCTTAAGCAGAAGACCCAGTGTGCCGTCTCAAACTGGCATCACTGTGGTGCCTGGGCTGCTGAGTGTGGTGGCTGCACGCTCCCTCAGTGCCTTCTGGGCTTGTCTAAATGTCACCTCTGGTGAGGCCATCATCTTATGTCAGGTCCCCACCTTCCTAGTTGCTCTCCTTGGTAGCGCTGGCTTCTAGGTGTTTTTCCACAGCACTGAGTAAATCCTGTCACTTAGTTCTCTCTCAGATTCAGCAGTGCTGAGGTCTTTCATTGGCTGTGACTCCCCAAGGCATGGTCCCTGGTATATGGAGGGTGTCTTAATTCTGACTCAGTGGAGGCGTGAGTGCATGTAATCACGTCTGTCTGCCCAGCCTTGTAACATTAGCATCACCTTCTCCATGAAGAGAGAACAAGAAACTAGCCCCTCGTGGCCCAGTTGTGCAGTGTGGGGCATAGGATTTGTGCACAAGCCTATCCCTCCTGTAATCTCAGCACTCCAGGTGGAGGCAGGGGGATCAAACATTGAAGGCCTGGAGCTTGAGGACAGCCTTGGACTATGTGAGGCCCTGTCTCAACAAACAAACAAACAAAACAAAACTACAAACAAACAAAACTATGACTACTTAAAAACTAGGAGGTTGGTCTGGAGTCAGCTGTTATGAGAGAACACACGCTGTCTAGCAGAGGACCCAGGTTAGGTTCTCAGCAACCATGTCAGGTGGCTCACGACTCTAACTCCAGCTCTGGGGGATCTGGAGCCTGTGGACTCTGAGGAAACTGCACTCATGTGCATGTAGCCTGCACACATGCAGGTGTACACGGGAACACACACACACACGCACACGCACACGCACACGCACACGCACACACACACCCTACACATAATTAAAAAGGAAAAAAATCTAAAAGACAAAGGATCTAGGAAGACTTGTACAAATTCAGGCTTCCAAGTTTCCTTGCAAAATTGGACCATCTGGCCACACTTATCTTTAACCTCCATGGGCCACAGGCTGGGTCTGCTCCACTGTCAACTCCCACAGGTAGCTCCCCTGACCAGCCCTGCAGGTTCCCCACCCCCACCCCCACCCCAGCGTTTGCTCAGCTCTCCCAGCCTGGGGTCTTTTGTGTCAGTAGGCTCCTCGGCTCTTCTTGCTGCTCAGGGCTCCGCTCAAACGCAGAAGAAGCCCCTCACCCACACCTGTGATGAATGGTATGTTCAGAACCTACTGCGCAGCGAGCCCTCTGCCGGGACACTGAGTCTTGGGAGAGCCTGTTCCAGGAGGGTGGAAGCCAGGTGCTTACGCCCAGCATCCGTCTGGGATGGCACCTGTGTCTTACCAGGTGGAGTGATGGAATCAGGGAATAAGAGTCCACGCCCCAGCTCCCCACCCCCACCTGACAACCATGAGACCCTCAGTGGGTCTCCTTCCCCTCCAATGTCTGCACCTCCTTAGCACAGATCTGGGGGGCAAGTTCTTAGGGTTAGCCAAATCAATTAAGGGCCCTTGGTGGGTCCAGATGTAGCCTGGGCCCAACCACCTGTGAGCCTTTGGCAAGCCCTAGCTCCCCAGAGCAGTCCTGGGAGTCTTCAGATCAGCCTGGAGTGATCAGAGTGGAAATGGCCCCCTCCTCTAGTTACCTATGCTTACTTAGTTCATTTACTCAATCAAGAAACGCTGAGGGATCAAACATGCTCAGTAAACATGTTAAGCCTGTGGTCCAGGAGGATGACCATGAGAGGGGTCCCCCAATACATGCAAGGAGGCTGGCCATCAGAGGCCATCAGGGGACATTAGATGACCTTCTGCCAGGGGTAGGGGGGGCACACAGTATGTGTAAGGACTACACACGTTATTCACTGTTATGAATTTCTCTCTTCTCCCTCCTCCTCCTCCTCCTCCTCTTCCTCTTCTTCTTCCTCCTCCATCTCTCTCTCTTCTTCTTTTTAGCTTTTTGAGACAGGGTTTCTTTGTGTAGCCCTGTCTGTCCTGAAACTCACTCTGTAGGCCATGCAGCCCTCCAACTCACAGACATCTGCCTGCCTCTGCTTCCCAAGTGCTGGGATTAAAGGCATGCACCTCTGCCACCACCACCACCCTGTTGTGGATTTCTTACTGTATGATTGAGTTTTAATCTCCGTCTCCCTCTTGTGGGATCACCATCCCTTAGGACTTGTAGAATCTCAGGGCTCATTCCTGGCCTCCAGGTGTGGAGGACAGACCCTGACTCTACATGTGGACTACCTGACCAGACAGAAGGACAACAGTGGGAACTTACGCAGGTCCCTTGGCTGTGGGAGTACAGCCACCTGCTTGTCTAGGTCAGGACTGTGTGCTGTGTATCCACCTGTATGTGTGACTTAGGCACCTGTGTGACTTTATATGGTCACATGAGTGTGGGTGTGTGTGATCATGTTTGTGACACCATGTATGGCCACACATGTATACCCATGTGAATGCCTGTGCCTGATAACAGTATACAAGTGTGTGTGGAATTACCTGTAGCTTTGAGTGAGCATATGTAGCTTTGTGTCTATCTGTGTGAACCTTCATGGTTGAATTACCATGCACGACTGTGTAAGTGCCTGTGACTGATCACATGTGTTTCTGAGTGACTACATGTGGCCATGTGTTTACCTGTGTAAATGCCTGTGGCTGATGACTACGTGTGTCTCTGTGACTGTGTGAGTGTCACATGGCTGTAAGCATCTGCTCAAGGAGAGTGGAGCCTGGCAGTAGCTCTGTCAATGCTTGTGCACAGCTGAATGTTGTGTGAGATGGAGACGGTGTGGTTGTGTGTGTGTGACACTTGGGGTGTCACCCAGCTGGTGCTTCCCAGCCAGGGTGGCAAGCAGGAAGTGGCTGGCTACCCCTCCAGCAACCCTTGGGCGGGGATGCTGGTTGTGAATAACTGCTGCTGGCCATTCTGAACCAGAAAAGAGCTGGGTAGTGAGGGGAGGTGGGCTCAGTGCACCCCAGGGTGATAGCTCCCAGGACTTGCCTCTCTTCAGTTTTCACAGCCCTGGGAGCTTTTTTGACCCCCTGACAGATGCCATCTAAATCCCTTGCTGCGTGTCTCCTGCTGGCCACCCTCCTCATGGAATCCGACATTGGTACCCATTGAACAGATACGTGGGAAAAAAAACACTCTCAGTTTCCCGTGTAGGTCATAGGCTTAACGCATTTGTAGAAACATGTTTGGACCCTGCATATTTGTTAACTGAATAAATGACCTAAACATAGGAACTGAGAGGAGGTGACAATTTCCACAGCTGGCCAAGCTAATCTGAAGACTCGATAGGGGAGACAGGAGCTCCTAGGACCTCTGAGGTCTTTCCACTTACACCTGGCTGTGCCCTCTTTGTCCTGAGTATCTGTGATCTACTTCAGATCTAAAACAGTCTCCGCTTTCCCCTCTGAGACTACAGGCTGAGAGGGGTCTGTCTTGTACCCTCTCCCTTGGACTTGCTAGATAAGTTTCTGAGCTGCTGGCTGAGGAGGCCACCCCTTAGTCATCTCTGGAGGAGGAGATGGTCTCCCAGAGTGGAACAAGCAAAGGCTCCTAGAAGCAGCAGGCCTCTGGAGCAGAAGAGGATAGATAGCCCTGTCTCCAGACAGTTACAGCTGAACCAGCTTGGAGCAAACCCAGTTCAAGGGAGCCTGGGAAATGGGGGCCAGGTAGACAGAGACAGACAAATGGATGGAAAGAGCAACAGAAAGCGCACGCAGGCGCTCGAGAGAGACGAGAGACGAGAGAGAGAGAGAGAGAGAGAGAGAGAGAGAGAGAGAGAGGTGGAGACCCAAATAGAAAAACAGGCTAGAGACCCTCCAAAACGTGCCCACATGCATCTCACAGATGCCCAGTGGTGCTCCCAGACCTGGACTCTGACAGTTCCACCAAGCCAGGAGGGTTCCAGCACACATTCACATGTGTGCGTGCATGTATTGTGACGTCTCTGAAAGGATGCTGCCAGGGGAGCTCTCTCCACTCTGTGTGCCTGGCTGTGCATACTGTGGATACAGGGCAATGGCTGCCAGTAGCCTCCAGGGCTGCTGTGTTGCAGAATGTGCCTGGTCCATGCTCATGCCTGGGACCCCGTGTGAGCATGTGTGATGCGCTGGCATGCTGGCCCACTCGGTGGCACTCCAGGGCTGGCCTGGGCCTGGAAGGATTTCACCTAAGTGTCTCTTTCAGTCAGACTGTCCAGAGCCTCAGACCTGAACCCCAGAGCCAGGAGCCAGGCTGCCCATGTAAGGTGGGGGGAGGTGGGGGCCTTTGTCCCTTTCTGAAGTGACAAGAGACACACAAAAGGGCTTTTAATTAAATCAAAGGAGGGGGAAATGGGCCAGCCAGGCTGCTATTATGTTACCAAATGTGAAAATGAAAACTTATTTTAAAGCTCTGGTATTAATTTGAGATTATTCAGATAGTTAATTAAAAGTGCAGCATGTGTTAAATATTATTTCAACAGAGATTATCATCGGCCTCATGTAAGGCGATCTCGGGCCTGGGGAGCCCTACGCAAACGCTGGGCGCCGAGGGTGAGGCAGGCCCCACAGGGGAGCTGGTGGCAGGCAGCACACATTGAGGGACAGGGTTCCACAGGGTACAAAACTCAGTTCTTGCTCCTGGTAGGTGAACCTCAGCAAATCCCCAATTTTCAAGCTTTGGGGGCTCAGGAAACCGTCAGGTGGTGATTGGGCCAGTCAGCTGGCCAGCGTAAAAAAAAAACTCCCTAAATCCTCTTTGGGGACAGTAGCCACAGACTTGCACCTTGCAGGCTAGCACATTTGCAGGGGTGCAGGCCGGGGCATGGCAGGGATGAGCTCAGGGGTACATATATGGGCATATATATGCAGGGCATACAGGACCATGTGCAGAGACATGAGCTCAGGTGTTAGTGGGGGAGTGTGCGCAGGTATGGGACCGTGGGGGTGGGGGGTGTTTTTGGGCTGCATGTGAATGCAGGTTTCCTCCTCTGTTGCAGCCTTCCCTTGTGTACTCCTGACAGACAGCTTCCCACCTTGTCACCTGTGTCCTTGTGTTGCTCACCTGGCCTGGGCTGATGCTGTGTGCTCCTGTGTGCTGTGGGCAGGTTATACCTCTGCTTCCGAACAGCTGGCTGTGGTGGGACCATTCCATGGGAGGAAAACGGTCTCAGAGATGGGTCACTCAGGCCCAGGAATGAATCAGAGTGGAATTTTAAAATGTAAATAGCTACATTTTAAACAAACAGAAAGTGGATTTTAGCACAGGACATACACACACACACACACACACACACACACACACACACACACATGCATTTGTGCACCTTCTTTTTCTACTGGCCTCTGTGTCCAGCTATATGGGGCCCTAGCACTAGTGATTCCATGGGGACCCGGCAGGTCCCGGGCTGCTGCCAGAAGCTTGGTACCTTGAGTTCTTCCTGTTCTCCCCCACTCTGGCTCATGTCCCTGGTTCTTTACCCAGAGTCTCAGAGATATCCTTGGGCCCGCAGCCCTGTGCTCAGCTCTCCTCCGTGTCCCGCTTAACAATCCGGAGGCTGGGCCGTGCCTGCCCTCTGTCGGAGCCCAGGGGCAGGGCAGTGCAGGCGCTCACCACCCGACTGCCAGCTGTCCGTGCTCCACCGAATCCAGCAGCGAGCTGTGACTCGGTCACCAATGTGCTTAGACAGTTCCCGTGCTTCAGCTCGCTAGCTCTTACCCAACAGAAAGTGACTTGTGCCAACAGGTGCTCAAAGAGGGCCAGTGACCAGGACAGGGACACAAAAGGATTCTCGAGGAGGGAAGAAGGGAGGAGGGAGCACACAAATCTGGTGCACTTCTCTGAGCCTTATGGGGTCCGAGCCCTGGCTCTCTCCTTCTTCTTCTGTCCTTGTTGAGTCTCTGAGTGTTTCTGTCGTGTCCGGGGTTGCTGTGAGGATTAGACAGCTTGGGGCCAGGATCCGGTGGCTTCTTCTGCCCTGCCCAAGACTGACAAACAAAATCCATAGTCATCCCCAAGAAGATGGGGGTGAGGTGGGGCTTGCCATAGGAGGGGTGGAGTGGTGGGCACAGGGGTGACACCAATGTCAGGGAGGCCCAGGGGTTCCTCTGTGGCCAGCTATGTGTATCCATGTATCTGGGAGAACTGCAGCTCAGTGCAGGTGTGTGTGTGTTGGGGGGTGGGAGGCTCTGCAGCAGACCAGGGCAGGTGTGTGTGGGGGGGCTCTGCAGCAGGTCAGGGCAGGTGTGTGGGGCTCTGCAGCAGGCCAGGGCAGGTATGGGAGGCTCTGCAGCAGGCCAGGGCAGGTGTGGGGCTCTGTGTTTTTGTACAGCTGTGCCATTTTTCTCAGTAAGAATGATACAGATTTAAATAACCACAAAACAACCTTACTGCAAGACCAGCATTTCATTGTAGATGCCCAAGGCCTCATCTCTGGGAGCAGGGTGCCGCAAAGCCTCAGGTGCCAGGACTGTGTGAGCCCAGAACTAAGTGGTACAGGGTGGGGTGGGGGGTGGGGTACAGCACTGTGGTGTAGCCACCCAGCACAGGCTTAGACTGCCTCTGCCTGCCTGCAGCCATTGCTAGCCTGAGCCCCAAGCCTGGGTATCACAAACTCACCCTAGCTCAGCCAGCTCTGGATATATATATATATATATATATATATATATATACACTCTGGACAGATATATATATATATGCAGAGAGAGAGAGAGAGAGAGAGAGAGAGAGAGAGAGAGAGAGAGAGAGAGAGACTCACTGAAACTGGGGCTCCCTTACTTCACTAGACTGGATGGCCAGCAAGTTCCAAGGCTCCTTCTCTTTCTGTCTCTGCCCTCCCCAGCACTGGTGTTACAGGTACACGCTGCCTTGCCCATCTGTTTACCTGGGTACATGGAATCAGAACTTAGGTACTCACGGTTTCACCGCGAGCACTTTACTACGTCATTTCTCTACATCACACCTTTATGGTTAAATTATATTCCATTATGTGGATAGATTATATTTCATAAATCTACCTGCCTGTTAATGGATATATGGGGGCTGGCCTCCGGAGCTGGCTGTGAAAAACATTGCCATGATAGCCACATGTGAGTTTGTATGTGGATATGTTTTCAGTTCTCTTGGGTGTATACCTAAGACTAAGATTGTTAGGTTCTATGTTAATTTCTTTTCTTTGAAACAAGGCCTCCTCATTCTGTAGCCCAGACTGCCTTCAACCTCACAGGGCTGCTCCTCTCTCAGCCTCCTCAGCACAGGCCTCACAGGTGTGCACTAAGCCCGGTTCTTATTTCATTTTCTCCAGTGCCTGGAAGGAGCCCAGAACCTTGCTGGTCAGTGAGCTACACTCCAGCTCTGTTTTTGTTTTTGTTTTTCAAAGCTTTATTGAGACACCATTCCCATAATACTTTTCAGGGCCAGCAAGATGGCTCAGTGGGTAGGGTTGCTTGCTACCAAGTCGGACAGCCTGAGTTTGATCTCTGGGACTTACATTGTAAGGAGAGAATAAATAACCTGTAAGTTGTCTCCATGTACCTATACCATGGCACACTGTTGGGTGTGGACACACACACACACACACACACACACACACACACACACACACACCAGTGAAAATGTTCAGAGTGTCCAATCTCTGGGCCCTAATGTGTTCACATAGTTGAGTGCACACTACCTCAGTAAATTCTAATACATTCTTGTCACCCTGAAAAGAAACTTAGCCCTCTCCCAGCACCCCCTTCCACTACCTCCAGCATCACCTTCTGATCTCCCCACTTGTTCTGGACAGCTCACACACACACTGCATGATATTCCAGGCTGCGGTACTTTCATGGTTCACCTGTGCTCCTGGGGCTTTCTGCCAACTGGGCAGGTCACATTCGGCCATCCGTCCATCAGCTAATAGTCACCAGTCAATAAAGCAGGCTGCTTCCATTTGGGGGCAAGAACTCTTTGTAAAACATCTTCAGCTTTGCAGCACTAGGTGTGGAACAGTTTTTGAGTGTCTGTGGTGGGTCCCATTCACTTATATCTCTACCCACTGGGACGGGGTCCATTAGTAATTCCAGTTGCTAGGGCCCAGAGAGGGTGAGACACTTGCTCCAGGCAGGCCTTACTGCATCTGTAGGACAGCCATGGTGGATGTAGCCAACCAGAGTCTCAAAGGTACTAGGGGCTTCTGGCTGCTGAGGGCAGCACAGATTCCCCGTTAACACTGCCCTCAGAAGGTCTGTTGAGGCTGAACACACAGGCAGTTTTGTATGCTGGGTCTCCACGGGGGATGACCCAGCCTACTCTTCCTGGGGGTGGCCAATGCTCACACAGGGGCTACTTAGGGGACCAACTGAATCCAGCCCAGGCAAAAGCTCAGGAAACTCCAGTATAATTATCAGTTTAAAAAAATTTAAAGAATGTGGGGGCCAGGCTGACCTCCATCCATGGTGGTCAGGCTTCAAGGCCCACCTCTGGTGTAAAATGTGGCTGGCTATGCTGTTCCACATTAAACCCCTAGTAACCCTCTGTTGCTAGGGACCACTAACTGACTTTCTGCCTGAACACAGAGGCCTGCAGCATCCAGCCCACTTCAGGCTAGAACCCTTCTGAGTATGTGCTCTTCAGGGAAACTGAGGCACCATTTCCCCTACAGCTTCCTGTATAGTTATCCTGAAGCTGGGACCTGGCTCCTGACCTCTCTGTAGCCCAGAGTTCTGGGGAGTCAGGGTTAGCAGAAGCACTGGCCTGGAATGAAAAGGCTCAGTGCAGCCCAGGGACATGGGGCCCAGATGGCTCTTCAGTCACAGAGGTAGGGTTAGGACCCAGCAGAGCTGTCACAGTCTGGTCTGGGCCTGTCTTCATGTTGTGCTGACATTTTCTCATTTCTATGATGGCTTTAGTATCCTCTGAGGAAGAGCTGAAGGCAGGGCAGGAGGGAACACTTGGATGGGTTTCCTAGTGGGTCACAAGGGAACATAGGAGGGCCAGGGAAGATTTCAGGAGGGCAGCAGGCCTCTGTACCTGCAGAGGGAGACAGGCCAATGGGGAGACAGGCCAGGCTGCAGAGAGATGTGAGACCTTCTTATAATCTGTTTCTACCACCTAGTCACTGAGTCACCCACAAGTCACCCCAAAACGGTCAGGAGAGCCAAGCCCCTAGGTAGTAACCTCAGAGTGTGTACAGATGGGAACCCCTTGGACCCATTCTTGAGCAAGATGGATCTTGAGCAACATAAGGTGACAGGGTGGGGTCCAGACACACTGCAAGGCCCCATAATGGAACAGAGAACTCTGAGGGATGGAGGGCTGTGCTGATCTCAAGGTGCTGGGCTGAGACTTCTGGGAAGCACACAGGGAGCCTAAATTCTTCAGGAGAGGGCTACCCCCTTCAGGAGAGGGCTACCACAGGGGGCTGTGAAGGTCCCGGCTGCATGAGGGCCCCTTTGTAGTGCTTATGTGTGCTCCTTGGAAGCCTTTCCTGGGCCCAGTTGGCTCTGTTGGAAGGGCCCCATGACAGGAAAGCCTGCAGCTCTCCACTCACTCCTGTTGGCCATTTCTTGCAGAGGAGTTGACTCTTCTGTGGGGCCCCTGCTGATTCTGATTCTTCCCTAAGCCGAGACTGCTCCCCCAAGGCCACTGGTTAGTCAGAAGCCAAAGCTCAAACCCTCAGAGGCTTTGGTCTGAAGACATGGCACAGGTGGGCCTCTCCATCTGAGCCTGGTACACACAGATCTGGAGCCCTCCAGGCTGCTCTGGGGCCCAGTCCGTGAGGCCAGGTCTGCTGCCCTCCTGCAGGACTGAGCTCCTTTAGGCAGGGGCTGTTCTCACAAGGGCAGCGAGGAAGGAAATTGCAAATTAATCTTTATTTCTATCTTGGAAGAAAACCTTAATTCCCTGCATTGAAATGGCCCCCATCGAGGGAATCAATTACAGGCTTTAATTGCAGTCAGCCCGGGCAATCAGAGTGGCCTGGTCTCCCTGCCTTGTGGGTCCTGACCTATCAGTTCTTTTTTGTCTCTCGTTTCTCTCTCTCTCTCTCTCTCTCTCTCTCTCTCTCTCTCTCTCTCTCTCTCTCTCTCTCTCTCTTTCCTGTCTGCTGTCTGTCTGTCTGTCTGTCTGTCTGTCTGTCTGTCTGTCTGTCTGTCTGTCTGTCTTTCCTTTTCTCCATTGGATTAGGTTGATTTCTCCCCAGCCAGGTCTGGGCACGGGAATGAAGGCCCCTGGTCCAGAGCTGCAGCATGAACCCAGGGGCAGGATGAAGGGCCAAAGGCAGCCATAGGAAGGAGCCAGGGCCTCACTGTACACATCCCGGTTCCCACACCCTGGATTGAATGGAACATGTCCATTAAGAAAGGGGAACTACGTAGCTGTGAGCATGGATCCCTATGATGACACACACCTCTGGGATGCACAGACATCTCTGTCCCCTAGAAGGTTATCTGGGTAACACTTCCAATGTAGTCTGAGCACCCCCCCGCCCTCACCATTTCTAGATATTTTGAGTGGCAGTCCTGGCTGCCTTGGAGTGGATCATTTCTTACATGCCTTTCTTCAGGTTTCTCTGCTTCCTAACCAACACATGACATTATTAACCTTTAAAAAAAAACAGTTAGGGCTGGAGAGATGGCTCAGTGGTTAAGAGCACTGACTGCTCTCCCAAAGGTCCTGAGTTCAAATCCCAGCAACCACATGGTGGCTCACAACCATCCATAATGAGATCCAACTCCCTCTTCTGGAGTGTCTGAAGACAGCTATAGTGTACTTACATATAATAAATAAATAAAATATTTAAAAAAAAAACAGATCAAGGGTTTGAAGACAGAGACTGGGGCTGCAGGGGAGGTGGCAAGGACGCTGAGGGTCTTTTCCTCTAGGAAGAGTGAGTCTGGTGGAGGTCAGGAGCCTACAGGACAAAGTCAGGAATGATGGCTGCAAGAGAGAGCTGTCGAGGGGGCAGGGTCTCTAGCACTGTGAGACCCATTTGGGGTCTCTGAGAGGGGACAACCATGCACGCTTGGGAGTGGAGGTGCCTTTCACCTCCTCTCAACCCTCACCCGCCCACTTGTCTTTTATCACAGTGCCTGCTCTTCTGGTGACAGGCAAAGCTCTCAACAGCTTCCCCCAGCTCTAGCCCCTCCCTGCTTGCTCCTGGGTTTCCTTAGTAACCCTTAGTAGGTTCTTGTCCTATAGTTTCTATAGGTTCCATCCCAGGTATTTTGTGAGGGTCTTAGCCTCCCACTGAGGAGGGAGTACACATGCTAGGCAGAGTTTGGGGTGCTGAACAGTTGAGGTGCTGGGTAGAGGTGGGGTTCTGGGCAAATTTTGGGTGTTGGGTGAAATGTTGGATAGAGTTGGGTGCCAGGTAGAGGTGGAATATTGGGTAGAATTGGGGTATTAGGTAGAGTTAGGGGCTTGGGTAGAGTTAGAGTGTTGGGCCTTTAGGATGTTGGGCAGGGTTAAGGTATTGGGGTGCTGGGTAGAATTGGGAGCAGCTGGTTCAGTTTTATGGCTGCTGGGGAGGGGCTAGGCGAGGTGGTGGTGAGGAGAGAATAAATTTAGCCGCGCTGGGCACCTGGCCTCAGTCCTGGTCACATCTCTGCTGAGCCAGAGTTAGCTGCTCTTCCCCTGGATCCGGAGCAGGCAGGAAGGAGTGGTGTGGCATCGGAAGCCGGGAGAGGGAGCCTGTGTAGGGACACTGGGCAGCTGGGGCAGGAGGTGCTCTCTGTGGCACAGCAGGAAGGGGAGGGAGAGCCTGGCGAGGATCAAGGATGGCAGTGGAAGAGTGGTGGTCTTGGCAGGTTAGTGGGCTCCAACCATATCCTACAACCTTAACTGTCAGGCTAAGAGAACCAAATTTAGCTTTTGAACAGCAGAGAAGCAATGGAGCTAGAAGATGTGGTCCAGGAGGGCCTGGGGAGCATGGTGTCCACGGAGGGTAGAATGGTACCACATGTCTGCTGGGAGCTGGGATGGGGGGGGCACTGGCCCCACAGGGCTGGTGGGGCAGGTGGCTATAGAGCTCACCAACAGTGGAGGAGGAGCTGTAGATGTGGCTGGTATTTTGAATATTCAAGGTGGCACATTGCCCTGTGGGTGAAGGCTGACCAAATAGTAGCATCCCGAATGCAAGCAGATGTGTTTGTAGGGATGTATGCCTAGTAGGGACCCCCAAGACTCATCAGCAGCCAGTTCAGTTGTTCTTCACATCCCAGGCACTACTGTGTTGGCACCTGGCCAAGTCTGCTGTTGATTCTGCCCAGCACTAGGACAGGTAGCAGAGAGGGACAGAAAGCCACATCCCAGTGCTCATCCTACAGGGACACTGAATGAGTGAGGAGAGCAGAGAGCAGTCTGAACACAGCTGGATGGTCTGACCAGCAGGGGAATGAAGCCCAGGGGGGTGAGGGGCACATGTAGGTGGCCAGGCTGGTAGGCAGGATACAGCCACTCGGCACACAGACACTCAGCACACAACCACTCAGGACACAGCCACTCAACACACAGTCACTCAGGTCACAGCCACTCAGCACACAGCCACTCAGCACACGACCACACAGGACACAGCCACTCAGCACACAGCCACTCAGGTCACAGCCACTCAGCACACAGCCACTCAACACACAGCCACTCAACACACAGCCACTCAGGTCACAGACACTCAGCACACAGCCACTCAGGAGACAGCCACTCAACACACAGCCACACAGGACACAGCTACTCAGCACACAACCACTTAACACACAGCCACTCAACACACAGCCACTCAGGTCACAGACACTCAGCACACAGCCACTCAGGAGACAGCCACTCAACACACAACCACTCAGGACACAGACACTCAGCACACAGCCACTCAACACACAGCCACTCAGCATACAGCCACTCAGTACACAGCCACTCAGCACACAGCCACTCAACACACAGCCACTCAGGACATAGTCACTCAGCACACAGCCCCTCGGTACACAGGCCAGATCATCTTGGGCCTTGGAAGTCTAGGCCTAGTAGGATGTCCTTCTGGGTGAGGTGCGCTGCGGGGCTGGGAGAATGGGGCAGCTGCTATTATCAGCTGTCTGATGCGAGACAGTAAGAGCTCAGGTTCATGCTTTGTTACTTATTTGTGGCTGGGGATAGAGATTAGTGTGTAACACAATTCCTAAAACATTCCCAAGTGTGTGTGTGTGTGTGTGGGGGGCTGGCAACACAAAATATTTAAGGGGAGATAGAGAGATGGCTCAGCAGTTAAGAGCACTGGCTGTACTTGTAGAGGACCCAAGTTGGATTCCCAGCACCCACATGGTAGCTCATATGGAGTTACAACCATGTGTAACTCTAGTCTCAGGAGATCTGATTCCCTCTTCTGTGGACACCAGTTATGCATGTGGTACACAGATATACATACAGGCCAAACATTCATACACATAAATAAAACTTTATATATACATGTACATGTAGGAGAGGAGAGAGAGAGAGAGGGAGAGAGAGAGAGAGAGAGAGAGAGAGAGAGAGAGAGAGAGAGAGAGAGAGAGAGAGAGAGAGAGAGAGAGAGGGGAGTTTGATTTAAGGGCACAAAAGAGCCAACAGGAGCTGCTAAGCTGCTTCTGTATGCCCAGCTGTAGGGTGGTGGCTCTGTGGCAGGGTTGCAGGGTCTGGGGTAGGATGGGGACTGACTTGAGGATTGGTCTCAAGAGGCTAAGCAGGGGGCAGGATGGGACATAAGTGGCCCCAGGTTGGCACTCCAACTCAGGGAGGTACAGAGAGCAAACGTTGGGTAGGATGGCTGAGGACCCAAGGCAGAGGCAAGATTCTCTGGCTGATCATGCACGGGTCCACATGCCCCGCACTGACCACTGCACATACTGCCTCACAGGAGAGAGAGATGGCTCCAACAGGCTCTTGGAGAGTGAGGACCATGGCGTTGCATCCACAGACCATGGCTCCAGGGAGTGTTGCCCACTTGTTCATTATTTTCTGGGTAGGTGTCACTCCTCCCAGATGGACGCTTTGTGCTGAGCAAGTGGATGCTGCTGCCTCACAAGAAGATTCAGCAGGTCTGCAGCCCCAGCCACAGACCCTGTCCCATATTCCCGCAGGACAGTGACATGCTGGGCCCTCCCTCACTGTGAGTGTGGAGTGAACAAGGTAGGAGCATGGCTGGGGCTGTGAGAGGGACCAACACCCCGCCCCTCCCCCAGTATAATGCAGGACAGGTTCTAGTATATAAGGCAGGGCAGGGACAGCGGAACTGTCCCTCCTCAGTGAAAAGCAGGATGGTCCCAGGGAGAGGGACTGCTGTCCAGTGTGAAGCAGGATGCTCCCCATGCATACATAGGCAAGGTGACAAAGCACATGAAGACAGCACTCTATGGAAAGGGTGTGGACTCTGGACTCATTCAGACTGGGTGCAGAGTCCCCAGGCCTCACACTATCAGATGACCCTGTGAGGCTCTCCTCCTCTATTCCTGAGCCTCAGCTGTGTGTGTCCCTGGGTTGAAACTGGGATGGTGACCACCAAGCCCTACCTGGAACAGAGCCTGAGACAACCCAGCTATGCCATCAACCTTAATACCTCAGACCTTATGGCTGGCAGGTGGCTTGCAAGGGGCCCAGTGCCTGCATACTCAAGGGTGCCTGCCTGAGGGGGTTCCCTTGACCTTCACCAGACTCTGTCACCTGGCCTTTTGGGGACTCAGGAAGGAAGGGATGGAGGGAAGGACATCTTACAGGCTATCATGAGTTTGTGAGTGAGAGTATGTGCCACACCCACAGCAGGCTTGTCACATGTGATACAGGGCCCTATTGCCCTAGCAGCTCCAACTTCCTCGGTCCTCCCTGTGCTGGCTACTTGTCCTTAACTGGAGGAGCAGATGGCCATGGAGGAGGACCGTCCCTGCTGAGAGCACTGGGGCTGTAGGGAGGATCTGGAGTGCTGGGGTGCCCTGGGGATCCACTTGGAGGTTTCCTTTCCAGGCTGGGCTTATGCAGCAGCTGCCTGCTGAGGCTGGGTGGGCCCTGCCCTTAACCAGCAGCCTCAGCACGGCTACCCATGTGGGTGCCCCTACTGGCTTTCCCAGCACCTTCCGGCCACCGGGAGATGCTTGTCTGCTTTATCAGTGGTCCCCATGACTCTGACAACTGTCTCTCTTATCGGTGGCCCACTGCCTGTCCACGCCACAGGCTCATGCTGTGGCCTCTGATCTGTGTTGTCTTTGGAGCTCTGCAGAGTCTATGATGAAGCCTCTCCCCATCTCACAGAGGCAAGCAAACCACCTGCATCCCAGAGAGGAGACCTAGCCCACAACTGCAGGTGATCTCTGACGTGGCTGACGCCAGGCCTAGAGAAGGCTCTATCCCCTCAGGGTTGCTGGGATAGTGATAGGCAGGGCCAGACAGCATACTGACGATTCTTTCCCTCTGGGCAAGTACCAAGAACTGGGAGATGCAACGATTACTGGCTATCGCCCAGTCATCTTCACTCACATCTGATTAGAGAGGCATTGCTCCATCTTTCTCTGCCTTTGCACAGTTTTGCCCAGCACCCACCCACACCACCTGCCTCCAGTGGCGCCACCCTGCACCTGCGAGGAGCTGCCTGAGGCTCTCCCCTGTGTGTCTAGCTCAGGCCTCTTCCCAGCCCCAAATCTGAAGCAGCCTAGTCATCAGGGCACTCTCCTCTGCTGAGGCTGTCCCTGGATCCCCACTACCCAGCTCCAGAGTCTGCTCACATCACTTCTACTCCTGCTTCTGTCCCAAGCCCAGCTCCACTCATCTCTGCATTTCCTGGTCCACAGGGAGGGTGACGACCTTCAATTTCTCATCTCTCTGCCTTCACCATCAAGTGTTGGGATTTCAGGTGCTCACAACCTGGGTAATAAAACATGTAGATACAGGATGCAAGCAAAGGGCCTCAGCTGTCACTGGCAGCCACCCTGATGGGTACCATGCTGAGAATGGATCTCTACATCTGTGTAGGACAGACCAAGATGCAGGGGCAGCTTATGTCCCCACTGGAAGGAACAAGTGGGATGAGTCCCCATATACAGCTGTGTTCTTTACTGGCTCCTGAGGCCTGAGTGTCTTCTTGGCCATACTGGGGGTTGGGTGGGGTGGCAGGGTGCACTGTCCCGAAGATAGGGTTTCTTCACAGGTTTGGTCCATCATGGGTAGTGGTGGAGATGCTGTTGCTGGTGACAATGGTGTTGGTGACAATGATGTGAATTTACTGATGGCCGTGACAGTGATGAAATTAGTGCTGGAAGTTTATGATGGGGGTCAGTGGTGATGGGGAACAGATAGTTTTGTGTGGGTAATGGATTTAAGGGTGGAGTAGGATTAGAAATCTGGTCTCTGTAACCTGCTCTAAGCTCAACTCATGAGACCTTCGAGAAACTGGTTTCCAGAGACTTTTCCTGGGTCTCTGGGAAGCCTGTCCCCTCCTGCTTTTCTCGACCCCTAGCTGGGGTCCCTCTGGTTCTGTAAGGGTCTTGCCTACAGGATGCAAAATGCAGAGGGAAGGAGTTGGGACGAGAGCCAGAAGACCCCGTGGGCCTGGCTGGAGAGGCTGCCACTTCTTCCTCCCACCTGGTCATCCAGGTCCTGATGGAAGAGCTGGAATTGTGGGCTCAGGGTAAGACAAGTGCAGAGCCCAGCCTATGAGGGACAAGAGAGACAGAAAGAGGCAGATGTAAAGGGCAGAGGCCTGAAGCTGGAGAGTGAGCAACGCATAAGTCTCCTCCTGGGGCCCAAAGAGCCTTCTGGAGCCCTGCTGTGGAAAAAGGTTTCTGGCTACCTCCATCCCTGCCTCCATGAGACTTAGGGAACCCTATGGCTCAGGGGAGGGTGGGGACTGATGGGAACCACATAGAGAAAGAAATCCCCACCCTACCACTGTCCCTTGCAGCTGTGTACCTCAGGGCCAAACAAAGCCTGGGCCCAGAAGTGGTCATGCGGGATGTGTGCCCACAGGGCATCCCTAGAAGGGTCACCAGGCACCAGTAGTCTTTATCAGGGGCCCCAGCTGTGGCCGCAGGAAGTCACTGTTTTGCTGCTGCTCTCTCCTCTAGGCCCACGATAACGTCAGGGGCTCAGTGTATTGAGCAACACCTAAGCCTGCGCTGAGGGACCTCTGACCTACAGGTTTACCAGCTGGACCTCAGCATGCAGGCTGAGGTGGAAGAAAGGGTACAGGCCATGGTGGAAAGGTCCAGTCTGCTTTCCCAACGTCTAGTGAGTACAGGACAGGTAGGTCTGTGTCCTCATGCTGGGTCATAACAAAGGGACCCCAATCAGTGTCCAAAGATGCATCTTTGGTGCCCTACACAATTCTGTCCCTATATCCAAGTTCCACTACCCGTGGTGAATTCCCAAACCTTCCACTCACCCCCTTCCCACTGTCATTCTGAACTGCTTCCCCTCCCACAGCAAGAAACAACACTATCCTGGGGCCAGCCACCCCACAGGGACCCTTTGCCCAGGTCTCTGACTGGTACAAGAAGGGTCCCTTGGAATCCACCCCTGCTGCTGTTCTTCAGGTTTCCTCAGGTCTCCACTCGAGTCTCCCTGTCAGCTTCGCCCCAGTACCACCACCCACCTACTCCCAGGAGGCAAGTCTGTTGCTGGTTGAGGTGAGCAAATTCATGGCTAACTCTGCTCTCAGTGGTGTGGTGATTGCTCTGGTGGGGGCTCCTGGAGGGATGGGATTTGGGGAGCCCTTAACTCACTTTCCTCTAGTGATCTATTGGCTCTCCTTTTAGGAGCTGCACCTCTGGCCCCTCAACAGCATGCCCCTCCTCCCCCAGGCAAACTCCTGTTCTCGCTTCAAGATCTTGTTCATGGAGCCTCTGTGGTCTCTTGGCAGCAGGGTCATAGATGACCCTCAAGAAAGGGACCAGCTAGAACTGGGAGTCCATGAGTGGTGCTCAGGAAAGCGGCAATATGGAGGTTGTCCAGGTCAGGAAGCCTGGGCTGGGAGCACCCTCGAGCTGGAGGGAGTTCTACCCAGCTCAGGGCCCTGGGCTTGGGACTTCTGGTAGGCCCCCTATTGCTAGTCTTGCCAGGTCCTAGAGAAGATGCTCATTCACCTTTGTGCTCTGTGCACTGTGGGTCACCACCCTGCATCCCTGCATCCCCCAGACCCCACTCTCCTTTATTCTGCTTCTGTGCAGATGTCACACATGCAGTAGACAGACAAACCCTGAGCACATGGTGTCCAGACACTGGCCCTGTCCAGAGGCTCTGTCCACGCATGAACCCAGGTGCACATGTGCCTGGCTGGGAGGACAGAGACTGCCCCTTCTGCCCCAGGCCCCCAGGGCTTCCCATTTACCAGCCGTTATCTATCAAAAATATATTAACCCCGAGCCTGTTTCCATCAGAGTCTCGATTCCAGGGACGGTTCCAGATAAGCCTTATCTCTGTGCTGGTGCATTAGCCCCATGCTCCAGGGCCTGCCAATCATGTTGCCCCCACCCAGCCTGTGTTGTGACACTGGCTGTGTGACTTCATATTGTGTGGGCAGGCCAGCTAGTAGTAGGCTAGAGGGTGCTTCTTTTCCAAAGACAGACCCCAGGCACTATGGCAAGGAGTTGGGGATTGTCTAGGGCTCTAACCCTTGGCACAGATCCCAAGCAAGTTCCTGTGGGCTATTGCCGCAATGAGCCTGGCCCTTTGGAGTCGTGTGTTCCCTAAAATACTGGGGCTGGGGACTGTGTGAGGGGTGGGGGGTCCTGGAGCTGAGGGTCCCGCCTATAGCCAGTCCTGATCAGCAGTGCACACTGCTTCCCTCCCACTGCTGCCTTGGCTGGGCTGCCCCTTTATCCCATCTTTAACTCACTAACGTGTATTCAGGTCCATCCATAGCATGTCTGTGAGAGGCCGCTTTTGCGGCCCAGTTGTGTCCTGAGGCCACACTGGGCAGGCCTGCCTTATACACATTCTCAGAGTCCTATAAGCTTTCAGGGGTTACATGCTGAGCAGCCCCTTCCAGTGCTCAACCCTGGATTCTTCTGTGTTTCCTCTTAGGAAAGTAGTCTTCAGGAGAGATGCTGGGATATGGACATGGAGACACGTACAGGTCTTGGAGAAAATGGCTCAACTGGAGCTAGGCTAGGGCTGGGGCTGGCTGCAATACCTCTGTGTACATATCTGTTGGCTTTCTTCCAGGCTGCAGAATCTAACAGCAGCTCCATGTTCAGCAGAGGCCCATGTCCTCAGGTCTACCCAATAGAGCAGGGCTTCTCTTATATAACGGGGATCCTGAGATATAAGCTGGGGACCTGCCCAAGGCCATATGCCCAATCAGAGAAGACAGGACTCTGAGAGGAGTAAAGTTCCGGGCCCCTGTCCGGGGAGGATCTTGGTCCAGGCTCTGTGCTGAGCAGAAGGGCTTCTTTCCCTATGAGGATTCAGACCTCCTCACCCACTCACCAACACTTAGAGGCTGCAATCCTGGAAGGCCTCTTTGGGTCCCAGGAGTGATGGAGGGGACTATGGGACCTCAGCCAGGTTGGCTACCCGCCCTGAGGTCTGTGCCCAAGCCTGGGCCTCACTGGCTCTAACTGGCTGCTCCCCCAGGCTTCCTAACAGGTAAATAGGGTGGGGCAGGGCATGGGGTAGCTCAGCCAGTGGCCCTGTCCTTCAAGCATGGTAGTCTTTAGGGCTGGGTGGGGCTAAATGAGGGCACAGGAGGCCCAGGATCAAGCAGAAGGCAGCCACCCTGAGGTGCCCATGCAGGTGGCACCAGTGGGTTCCTTGGAGCTGGGACTCAGGTCCTTTGGGAAAGGAGCTCTTGTAGTGCCTACAGTGGCTACACTCACTACATTTGTTGTCCTCTGGGTCACACCCAGGCCAGGGGAGTTCTACAACTGGAGGAAGCTGGTCCCTAAAGGCCTGGTAGTTAAGACCCCGCCTCTGCGTGCCTTCAGCTATAGGTTGTCCTGACTATGGCTGCCTGGGGCCTGGCCAAGGACAGTGAAGGGCAGCCCCTGTCATCCTGGCCTCTTGGAGGCATGAGGGGCTTGGTCCGCTGATGATGTATCTGATTAGAGGCCATGACTTACAGGGACGCTGTGTTCTGTGGTCTGGCTCCTTTTTCTCTGCTCTTAGCTCTGGGACTTAACAAACCCAAGTCATTTGATCACAGCCTGCCCCTGTTAATATTTTTAATGCCATTTTTGAAAATTAAAGCATAATGCACCGATTACTGGGATAAAGGGAGGCCTTCACGTCTGTCTGGAGGCCAAACCGAGAAACATTGGGACATCTGCTCCCCTTACAGGTGTCTGGAAAAGCTCTGATTTCCTTCGTTGGTCAGTTCTATCCTCTTGCCCCTATCTCAGTCCCCATGCTAAGCTTGAGGGTGCTGGGGCTGAAGATGAGCATGGAGAGGGTCCAGGTACTCCACCCCTGGTCTAGCACCCTTGGGAGTCCATGGTTCCAAAAATGGAGGCCAGGGCCTATTGACCTCTCGTGCAAGGATGGAACCCCAGGGTACTAACCCCTGGCCAGAGGACCCCAGGAAACTCAGCTGTTCAGAAAACCTCCATTCTTCAAGGTCCACTGACAACATCCCAGGAGCCACTTGGTTGAACCTAGCAGCTCTCGAGCCCTAAACCCAATGCACACAACTCCCTGTGATGCCTGGGAAGCCCTGGGAGACAGGCAGACTATGGGCACACTAGGTCACATATGGGATGTTTATTTTCCGTTGGAGGGTGCCAGCTAGTTGGGGCAAGGCTGAGTGGCTGCACACTCTTATCGGGGGAAGACCCAGGTTGCTGGCTCTGCTAAGGCCATTTTCTAGTAGGCCTCGTTGCTATCCTGAGTGGGTTCAGGGATGGAGTGGCAGGCCCTCCTGGCACTGTTCCTCATTTTCCCCAGGTTTTCTCAATGGGGCTCAATAACAGTGCAATGGCAGTGGGATGGGGTTGACTGCCTCAGACTGGGGAGGTTGAGGCATGTCTGGGGGCATCTGGCACTGTGGTCTGGCTTGCAGCTGGGCAGGATGGTTCATTCAGGGAGTCTGTACCATGCGCTTCTGGGTGTCAAAGACATAGCGCTTGAAAGACAGGTTGAGTGTCACAGGCTGGATGGGCTCTGGCCGTTCAGTGCCCTCCTCTGGCTTGGTGGTCTCTCCACGGCCGGCTCGGCTCCGCTTCTTGAGTGTAGGTGTCAGGATCTTCTTGGACTCAGGGCTGAGGCCACCTGCAAGGGATAAAAGTGTCACTGACTCATTGTAGGCACAGCTGTCCTTGTCTCCTAGCTCTGCCCTCCCACAACTCAGTATCACTACCTTTGCCAATTCACTACCAGCCAGTCACTTCTGGGGCATAACTCTCTGATCTTCTGGCTGCTCATCGGGTCCCTAAGGTCCAAATGCTCTCTAGGAACACTGTTCTACCTGCCAGATATGCCACTAAAAGTTCCTGGACACCATGGTGATACTCTCTTACCTCTATATTGGGAGTCTGAGCCTGTGGCTGACTAATGTCTTCTTCCTGCCTCTGGGTGGGTTCAGAGGAGGGAGCCTTAGCAGATCAGCAGTGATCAGGGGAGCAGCTGGGAGCTTTAACCAGCTCTCCTGGGTCAGAGCTCTTGCAGGATCTTACCCAGGCTCTGGGAGACACTGTCTATAGCCAGCTCCTCATCCTCACTACCAACCCAGAATAAGGCTGGGCTCCTGGCCATTCTCAAGAGCTCAACACGATCTTTCTTCACCTACAACTGCCTTTTCTCTTTCTACTTCCACAGTGGAAGACGTCCTATGGTCCCTCAGTGAAAGGCTGTGCATCGAAGCTTAGCCATTTTTTAGTTATGCTACATCCTGACAGTGTCTGGCAGCTGCGGACTCTGCAGTAGTTACTGAGTCCAGCATCCTACATGCTCATTTAGTCTTGTATTGAGATATTCAACTGATTGTCTTAAGTTTGCAGATGAGATAGATGCTGGGAAGAGGCTCAGGCCATGTCTGCTATTACCTACTAGCACTTGGGGGAATCTACTGACATTCTATAATTCTGAAGGGCAAAATCCACCAGCATGTGGGTCTCTGACAATGTTTTTTTTTTTTTTTTTTTTTTTTTTTTTTTTGAGTCAGGATATCTCTAAATAGCTCTGGCTGTTCTGGAATTCACTATGTACACCAGGCTGGACTCAAACTCAGAGACACTCTTGCTTTGCTTCTTGAGTGTTGTGATTACAGGCGTATGCTACCACTGCCCTGCCTCTGACAATGATCTTGAAGAGATCTACCACCTCTCCAAGCACCTTGCACTGGCCCTTAATCTCTGGATTTAAAAAAATAGTACATCCCTAGATAACTGCATTCAGGTTAGGAATGGCTTGTCTCACTGTATGAAGAGTCTGGGCTTACTCTGACAAGCAAAAGTGAGACCGTGGGCCATTTCAAAACCTGGAGGCCTGGGGAAAGCCAAGGACTTGAAGCTGCTAACAGGGCCCTGGAGTGAGGTTGCCTGCCTGAGTGCACACAGGAAAAGGTGTCTTCCTGCAGCGGCCTGATCTGTAGTCCCACAATTGTGGCTTTGCCTCCTCTCAGATGGTGCCTAAGTCCTGGAGTAAGAAGGTCCTGGGCTGGTGCCAGGCCTGCAGGTATCTGAGTCCCTGAATCAGAGCTGGGCCTTCCTCCTGCTGGCACCAGACCCTGACAAATGGTAAGGGCCTGTCTCTCTCTGGTGCCAGGAGGTCTGATTGCTGAAGAGGTGCAGGGCTCCAGAGCGTCTATGCCATGCTAGGGAGACAGGTGTGGCCCAATCGGCAGTCCATCTCATCTGTGATGGTTCTGGTTACACACATCAGCTCAGAGTAGGCAGGGATGCAAGAACAAGTCTGGCATTAGCAATACTGTGGCCATTCAGCAGCTTGGTCACCGTGGCATCACAGGGATATGGGAACAACACTAAGGGTCTACCAAAAAAACCTGTGCCAAGCTCCTGGGGCATGTAGCAGATATCACACTGTTTCTTTAGTGGTCCTTTTTCCTTTGGCCAGGTGGCATAGGCTGAGGAGTTGGAGCTGTACCTACCATAGGAGCCTGGCCCAGCTCAGGCTGAAAATGTCTCTCAGTTCCCTGGGGCTTTCCTTTTAAAGATACTTGGCACTGTAGGACCAGTGGACAACTGGGAGCAGGCATGTGGTCCAAGCCAGGTCCCCTGGAGACTCTAGATTCAGAAGGACTGACAGTCAACAAGCCTGGAAGCAGATAGCCCCAGATAGCGTGATCTTAAGGAAATGATCTTGTGTCGCTGGGAGGGTGGTGGTAACAGCTTTGATATACCTAATGCAGGGATCTCTGAAAAAGACTGCTGGACTCATGGCCAGATGACAGGGACCACCACAGAGATTCCTGGCAGGCTGAATAGGCAGAGGGAACCTGTGATATGGCCAAGTCCATGAAGTGTACGCTTAGTTCTGTAGGAGAAAGGTGCTGACTGGGTCATGGGGGTCAGGAGGCAGCTTAGGGTACCAGCATCTTTAGTCCAGGGGCCCTCAGGCAGGACAGTTTCCCACCATGCCAGTCTATTCTACTGGCTTTTCCTATGTGCATAGGCAAACACAGTGATTCCCACCAAACATCAGCTTCCCTGTCCTGTATCTGGCTTTGTCAGCCTCTCAGCTCAGATGATGTAATCCCTAGAGTTCTAAGAGCAACTATTTTATTACCTTCCAGTCCCTGGCCATGTGTTATCTCTCAGGCCTGCTCGCTACCTGGCCACCGTACCCAGCCTCTCTGGCCATCCTCTGCATTACTTCTTTCCCGTAATTTCATCTCTCTGGTGGATTATTATCTCCATGGTTAGTATATGTTGTCTTTCTGTGACCACTCCCACCAAGGGAGGTTTCTGTCTGTGGTCATGTGGTCTGCACTGAGGACTCTGGCTCCCACCTATCAGTGGTGATGGGGTCCTACAGGGCTGGAGGCAAATTCCCAGTCCAAGAATCCAGAGAGCATGCATTTAGGAACAACTTGTGAGATAGCTCCTGCAAGTCAATGTCAACCAAGAAGTCTGCTCCCAGGGATGCAGACCAGACAAGTATGTGCCACGTAGGCCCATGTGCAGAGGTGTCTCCATGAGGAGCTGAGCAGACCTCACTGGTCAGGGCTGGAGGACCTGAGATACCAAAGAGCTTCAGGCTTGCCCAACGTCCTGCAGTGGGGGAGGGGGCAGACCTGGTGACCAAGGTTGTCTGATCCCCATCTGTGTTTGAGTACCAGAGAACCACACATCAGTTAGAGGGGGCCTGAAACCAAGAGAAGATGAGACAAATCCCCTTGCTGTAGTAAACTCATGCTCAGTAGGACTGAGTATCATCAGTGAGCATTTAAAAACAGACTCGTGCTAGGGGCAAGGGGCTAGAGATGGCTTATTCGGTAATAAGCTTGCAAGCTGGAGGATCTGAGTTCAGATCCCCAGAAGCCAGGGAAAGTGGTGTGCACCTATAATCTTAGCATCTAGGAGGTGAAGAAAGGAGATTCCTGGGGCTTTCTGGCCAGACAATCTAGCTGAGTTTTGTGAACTCCAGGTTCAGTGAGAGAGTCTCTCTCTCTCTCTCTCTATATATATATATATGTGTGTGTGTGTATGTATGTATATAGGGTCAATAACAGGAAGACACCCAAAGTTGACCTTTGTCCTCTATACAAAAGATGTATTCTAAATTTAGTTAAAAAAATGCAGCAGGCAGAACTTTCAGAAGAACCCTACCAGCTCCGAGCTGTATTTGTATCTTTATCCATACCACATTCATACCCACCTGCACTAATCTCTATTACACACATTTACATGATAACCCCTCCATGCCACACACACCTGGATGCATTCCACCCAGATGAACAGGGCATCGGTGAGGCCTGGGAAAACCATGCCTGCCCTTGAATTGTCCAGAGAGCAGTCTGGCTCAGACATCATGCTGGACTGGTCCTCTCCCTGGGAGGGTGGGTGTTGGGTTGAGGTAGGCCATAATGTCCTCTGTTCAGGAGGCCCACTCTCCCTAGCCACCATGTCCTACAGCGGTCCTGGAGCCTGCTCTACTCTCTTTTGAGCCCAGGCATAGTGAGGGTGGCAGTGACCCAGTGTGACACCACTGCTCATGGCTTCCCATGGGGACCTCTCCCAGGGCCTGGCTGGCCTTTCTCACTGTGCGCCAGCCCCACACAAAGGCACAATGGGCTGCAGGCGGCTGGGTCTTGGCTCTGCTGGGCAATCAGGGAAGAATGTGGGAAGTGAAGTTTTTCAAGCCTAGCGCGGTGCCGCCCGGCAGTGGCCATCAAAGGCCAGCAAATTGCCTCCAATTGCTGGCGTCGCTTTCATGTCAGGGGCCAGACTAGAAGAGGGGCCTTCACACTGGTGGGTAGCTGGCACCCCCCAGTGGGAACGGATCCCTTGTAAGCATCTTAGGGTCAGAAGCCCCCTCAGGGGCTCACTGAAGCCACATCAGCTATCAGGGGGCTGTAGAAGCAGGGCAGAGGGGGAATGGGCTTAGGGGTTTTCCTGGGGCAGCATCCTGGTAAGGACTGCTGGGCTGGCAGCTGGATAGCCACAGGGTCCAAGTTCAACAGGCTTGTAGCTGGACAAGACACGGGGCCATGCTCAACAGAACTCTGAGCAGAAGTGACGTGCTTCTGCACAGGGGCCTGCTGCTGCTGCTGGCAAAGGTAGAAGCTAATTGGGTGGAGTCAGGGTGCTGGCTATAAGGCTTGGGCTGGTCTGACAGTAACATCTGATAGACAGGAGGCTTCTGTTACACAGGATTTGCAGGGGTCCAGATGAGGTGAGCCAAGGTGTATGTTCTCCATTGAGCTGTGTGATGAAGCTGAATCTGAATGTGGTTCTCCTGTCTGCCACAACAGACTGTCATCAGCTCCTCACCTGGCTGGGGACAGGCAGAAGGACAGATCTGGGGAGAGAAATCCACTTCCTCCTGGGCTCCCTCTGAACTTGTGTGGGAGTGACTGCGTCTACCTGCTGTGTGTTTAGGTGAGGCCCTGTGCTCACAGACTCACAAGCCTATCCCTGCCAGCTGTGGTACCAGCTCCCTGCTTTCCCTCTTTCCTTCTCTGCAACGGTCATGTATGTAAACAAAGATGCAATTTGCTTTAAAGAGATAAGGTGATTAATTTTTTTTTAAAGAAAGAAGCAGAACTGTATTCTGCTGTCCCAGTAACAAAAGGAATTAGGGGAGGGGGTGGCAGGCAGGCTGTGTAACCACAGAACCAAGTCCCTCTGAGGCTCTGGAGCACACTTGATGGCTCGCATACCTCTTTGATTGGGAGGAAACAGAGGCAACGGGCCCTGCATGCCCATTTTGATGTCTTAATGTTGCCTAATTCCTTCTTTAATTTATATTAAGCTTCTTAGCAACAACAATGAATTCTTCAAAAACAAAAAAGGACCCTTTGCAGAGATATTCCCGCACCAAGTTAACTGAAGACGCAATGCAGCCCAGCTTTGGAGATTGAGGTACTTTGGAGATAGGGGTGTGTGCGGAGGAAAAATGGCATAGTATGTATAAGCTTTCTAAAAAAGAAAACCAAAATCACTCTAATCCAGACAGGAAATGACTTGGTCTTGAGACTCAGATGGAGGCTTTGCCTATGGAGGGCAGCCTAGGGAGACATTTTCTGTCAGCCATTGAGCTGTCAACCACCTAAGGCCAGCTTCCTACTACTTGATCCTGAGAGGTTGCCACCCCATGAGGTAACTGCAGCTCCTTGAAGCATGTGTTGGCACTAAGACATCCCCAGGTCCAGGTCCTCACTGACAAGGAGGCACTTCATGTGCAACATGGAACCCTGGACTTTCTGGCAATCCTACCCCAAGCCCCTGTGCACAGTGAGGGCTAACATATGCTCCTTAAAGGTTCCAGGGCCTCTTCAGTGCAGGTCCTGTTGATTGGGCCATGGTTTAGTCTATGTGAACTTCCCAGTCACTGTTGCAAGCCCCTCTCTGCTTATTCACCTCTGTGCTGTCCAAAATCCTTTTAGAACAAATCTTAACCATCTCTCCCAGTTCAGCCTCTCCTGAAGAAATCTCTAGATCCCCACATGTGCTCAGATGGTCTATAATGCCTAGGTACCACATTGCCTGCCTCCTACAGAACCTTTCTCATGCTTCAGCTGCCTCAGTTCCAGTCTCTGCTGGGCTCCCTCACTGGATTGATTATGGCAACTGCCTTAGTGCCTTCTGCCTAGACTTTCAATAAGAGGAGTGTTGTACCTTGGTAGTCTTCCTCCTGGGATCAAGGCCCTGAACTTTCCTCTGAGACTTCAGCAAGGCCATATTAGTCCTTTCAGCTTGCCTGGAACCAGCAGAAGGGTTCCTGAGTATGGTTCTGTTCCAGACAGCCTCTAAACCCACAGAGGCTGGGGGTGAGGAGCATAGCTTCTGACTGCAGCAGCAGATGAGGAAGGGGGAGTCCTGGAAAACAGGAGCTCTTCCAACTCTGCTGGCCATATCCACCCAGACTTGGAGCCCTTTGGGGCGAGGATAAGGAGGGAGTCCCAGATCTATCTGTCCCCTCCCCTCAGGCTCAATCAGAGTTGCCAGGTGGGGATGCCCACACCTTTTAGGCAGTGGGCCATGGTGTTGGATGGACGGGGTGAGAGGGCAGTGGGGCAGCATGGGCACAGAGCTGAGGTGTGTTGGGAGTGGGATAGAACCATGACCAAGCTAAGTGGGGTGGGTAGGTAGTAAGAATGAAAAAGGGAGAGAGATGAGTGGTCTCTGCAGGGCAGGGTTGCAAGAAGTGTGCTGGTGGCTGAATACCTCCTATTTAATGGGTCCATGGGATGTTAATCTCATGTCACTTCTGATACTGCCATTCCAGCATCCCCTCACATGTCCTCTTACCTAGCCAGTGCCACATGGGTATCCCACAGGTGAGCCACTACCCAGGCAGGTAAGGGCTCACAGCTATGGTCCAGGGCTGTGCTTATGAAGTGCCCACTGCAGCCTGGTGCTCAAGGCAGGCCAGATCCTTTACTGCTTTACTGTCACCAGGGAGGTCTAGGCTTCAGGACATCTCTACAGAGACTTTTGGGAATTAGGCTTCTACACTCTGGGTCACCATGGGGAAATGTTGTTTGGCTGCATCTGAGGGCTGCTGGGTGTCCCCATGTGGGGAAAGTTGTTTTGAAATTAGCTAAGTGCTACCTAGAGGGACCTTGAAGGAAGACCATCTTACTGGCCACAGAAAGCTTAGTTAGTGCCCCACTGTCAACAGATCTCTGGGCCAGTCAGAGAAAATGCTCACTGCATGGTGACTATGTTCCAGACAGTCATACCTTAACTGCAGCCACTTCTAGACCATTCATATGCCAGGAAACTGAGGGCCAGAGACACTCAGGAAGTTGCCCAGGACCACAGGGTGGACTTCCTCATTTAGATCAATGCCTTCAACACTTTGTACACCTCTTCCACCTTCCCTTCCTTGTGCTTAGGGGCAGTGCTGGCTATGGTGTGGTCTGCTCCAATCTACAGGTTCTGAGGACCTATATTTTCCTGGTAAGTGGGAAAGATTAAGGAAAGGCAGCCCTAATGCCGGAGGGGTTGAGGGCAGGGTCCTGATGGCTTCCCAAGAAGTATTTTCCCCCACCACTCAGGAAGGCAGAATTTTAATGCTCTCACCCTCCACATGTACACTCTTTAACATAAGTTAATCTTCAATTAAAATACCTAGAGCAGAAATTACGATAACTGGTTTAAAAGGTAGAGCTATTGACAATAAAAGTCATCTTCATATTACCTTCATATTGCTTTTTCTTTTTCTTTTTTAAAAAAAATCCACATATTAAAAACGTCATTTTTATGACTTGGGGGAAAAAGCCATAGAGAATAATGAGACTGAACAAAGGCTCAGGAGCAGTCATTTTCCAGGGCCCATATGTGGCATCCTGATTACTGTATCAGCTCTGCTGCCAGAGCAGAGGGAAAAACAAGCCCAGGTGACCGATATACTGTCCTCTGTGGCTGGCAGATGAAGGGCAGGGGTGGCATGGCAGCATGGTCCACATCTATGCTCCTGAAGCTGCGGGCTGACAGCTTATCCCTCATCGCCATTTGCCTGCCACCCAGGGTGTCTAATCACACAGTCAATGCTCTGTGTAAGATGATTGGCTATACCTGTGTAGCCTCTAGGGAGTATCTCAGACCTGGCTGTGGCTTGAAGTGGTATGTCTCATTGGGACACTGACACTCCAGCCTGCTTTCCTGCCATAACTGCCAAGGCTAGGTGCAACTTTAATTTTTTTCAAACCTTATTTTTAATGATGGTTCTTAAACGCTTTAACCTCCCTTGTAGCCTACCACCCACAAGAGGTAGTGGAAAAGAAAGGACATGGGGGAAGGGGACCTGTTTAGAAAGGTTCTTTAGAGTAACTCTTGTCTGTGTTGTCTGGAAACCAGCAGTTCAGTTCATAGGTTGGCAGTGGCAGCTCGATCCACTCACAAACACTTCATGGATACATTAGCAGTCCAGTTCTGTAGAGTCGGGTTAGCAACAGTGGTGATATGACCTAGCAGAGAGAGTTAGGCCTCAGCCTCGGCTCCAGTCAGCAGGAGGGACCCAGAGGAACACCAGGAAAAGTTCTCAGCTGTGCCTTTCTTAGGGAATCGAAGATCGCAAAGATGTGAGACCCATAAGCATTGTATAGCTAGCTGTACCTGCAAGCCAAGCTCTGTCTCCATCACTCCGTGGAGTCCTATTTACACCCTCCAAACATCATGTGTCCTCCACGTGCCTCGCCTCAGCACAGGTCTTGCCTCAGCACATGCATCCAATCAGCCTGAGTCCATAGAGTCCTGACAAATGCAGCTCAACTATGCAGTGTAAATTGGACTGATACACGGTGTAGTATTAGCAAAGAATCCTTCATCATATGTCCTTTCACATGTTTGCTTTAACAGAACATCCTCCTGCCTGTGTCTGCTTCAGTGAAATGTTCCTTCATGAGTCTGCCTTAGTCTTTCACCTCTGTTCATTCTGGGAAAACACTCTTTCATGTGTTTGCCCTGGCAACACACCTTCCAACATAACTGACTCTCCAAAGAACCCTTCAGTTTCCACTTCAGCTAGGTCTCCTCGTACTGAGAGCACATGGGTCCTTGTTCCCAAAGCAGGTCTGGAGGGCAGTACCCCTCAGTGACCATGCCTTGGTTCTTCTCCCCAAATGGCCCGTGTGTTCCAACCTCTTGCCTTCACAGCAGCTATCTCGACCTCTTATAGAACCATGCAGCATAGTGGCTGATGGTCTAAAGTGGCTCTTGTCTACTGACATGTGACATTTTCCAAAATACCACACTGTGCTCTGACCCAGCTGAGGTTTGTCCTTATGGCTCCAAGTTGTGGTTCATCACAGCTAGTGGAGTTACTCACATATATGGAGGCCCTCAGGCAGGCCTCTGATGTGGAATACTTCTCACATTTGGGCCTTTCTAGAAGCTCTTGGGAGCTTAAGGGCCACAGATGGTTGGGCTCCTCACTGGGGACCTAATGTGTGCTCTGTGGCATCTTGGTTCCAGTCTAGCACAGCACCAAAACAACAGCCATTGTCAAGATCTGGATTCCAGTCTGGACCTTCGAAGCCTGGCCAGTGCTATGAGAAGGCTATTTTTGAAGGGACGTAGGATCATCTCTGGGATCAGTTACAGAGCCTGAGGGACAGCGTGCTGTGCTGGCAAGGTCCTGGAGAACAAAGACAGCTCTGCCTCCACTAGCAAGCAATGCCTCTCCTTTCTACCCAGTGCCGCGTAGTTAGGGCTAGTGAGGGGCCAGAGGAATCAGGACAGGAACCAGTGTGCTCTGAAGGAGATGGGTCTATCACTTCCTGTCCAACTTCATTCCCTATCATGCAGTGTACACACAGAGAGAGAGAGAGGCATTTTCCTCTGATATCTTGTTACCATGGATGGTAATTGGTGTACTAGGGTAAGGTTAGACAGGAGAACATTGTGGCCTGGGCACTTGCCTGCCTCCCACCGTAAGGGAGTGGGGTGAGAGGGTGGCTCTTGTCATGGGACATGGCTTCCTCTACTGATAAAATGTGCCACCTCTGCTGAAGCCCTTGTTTTAGTGGTCAGGCTTGTCCCTCCAGTTCCCAGGACACAGTGGTTAGAAGTGGAGCCATAGACAGGCTCCTCAGATAAAGTGCTCCTGTCGCTGCCTCTGCCTCCCATATGCTGTATGATGCCTTCTGGCTCAGAGTGACTCCTCTAGGTCTGCTGTGTGCAATGTGGCCCCCTTAACTCAATGATTCTCTAAATTCAAAGAGCACTACCTTCACTATAACCTTGGATTGTCAGGACAGTATGGGTTATTAGGAGTCATATGCTACCACATACTAGGGTACACACAAAGAAAGGGGTGTTTGGAGCCTGTGACCTTTAACCTCAGATTTCTTGGCCTTGAGGTCCAAACCCAGGAAACCAGATCCTTACTAGTGCTTACTGAAGAGCACAACAGCGACTTACCAGTTGCTTGCACCATCTTCCGTGATCTGGGCATGAGGACTGGGATACTGAGGGACGTGGGGTAGAGGCATGGCACACAGAAACAATACAAATCTCTCTCTCTCTTCTGTGACAGCCCTGTCAGAAGTCATTGCAGCCTACTAGTTGCTATAATCTGAGGATATTGCCCAGCAGCTGCACAGCCTGCTCTCAATAAATATATGTTTGTGTCCTCTTGGCTCAGGTCTCTGGCAGGGACCTTGTATGTCCTATGCTGGTGTCCCTTGGCTCCGCTAGTACAGAGTACTGTCTACCTCTCTGTGGGTTCTGAAGAACAACTTGGCTTGGCTGTGTCAGCCCCAGCCCTGCACTAGAAGTCTGCTTCCTGCTCTTGCAGGAAGTGGAACACAGGCCCACTCCTGACCACATCATGAAGACAGCAGGATTAATGCAATATCCCCATTAAGTCAGGATATCCATAAAATAACTGTGTCCAATGAAAACCAAAACCCCTGTATCTGGACCATCTTTTTACACACACACACACACACACACACACACACACACACACACACACACACACACACACACCATGATGTCAGGCTGTCTAACAGTGTGGTGTTAGAGACAGCTAGGGTTGCTCCCTGGTGCTCAGGGTGGGTATCCTTAGGCATGCTCCTTCTCCAGTCCCATCTGTAAACTGAAGAAAAGGGTTCCATGGCAAGCAGTGGCTAGTCTATCAGGGACTCGTGGCCAGTGCTATGCCCAAATGACATATACTATCTGTGGCCCTGTCTCCCAGACTCTGCCATTAACAGCACAGTAAACTGAGGAGAAATCAGAACTTGTCTCAGCAAATGCTATCAGGGCCCTCAGTAGGGAGAACTGTACCCAGCTTTTAACCTACAGTGCAGTTTTTACTCACTCTGAGTTCTGCTTTTCTTTTACAAGGAAAACCAGACCGATGAGAAGAGCCAGAACAGGGCTCTAAGTACTACGGCCTGCATATTTGTTAAGACTTCCACGGCTCCCCTAGGCAGCTCCAGCATTGGTGGGAAAGCAGGGGGCCCGGAGAGCTCCTTTGAAGGCCTATACCTTATTGCTCTGTGACACACTACAAGGCAGTCTGTATGGGCAGTGGTAAGCAGAGCTTACACAAGCTGGCTGTGGTGCTACCTATCCCTGCATGCACTGTGCCTGATGCCAGGGTTCCAACATAGTTGCCCACATATTCAAGGAAGAAGTGGGCTCTGGTGTCCAAGGGTCAGGAGGGAACATGTCAATTTTGACCAGGGAACCCTGCGTCTCGAAACTCTGAATTATGTTTGCCAGGATGGATGTCAAGGTGTGGCTGGCTTGTTGCATCTTTCTTTAACTTGAGACAAGCTATGGTCTCTCATCACCCACCATACTCCTAGCTCACATATCTACTTTGTAGCAGCACTGTTTTGCAATGTCCCTTGCAGTTCCCTCTATTCTTCGAGAAAGCTTTCTTCAGATCAATTCACTTCCCAGAGCATTGTGTGTTACTGTTCTTGGAAACCTGGCCTTTTGTAAAAAAGAGCACATCCAGTGACATAAATGGGCCACTGTGATGCTGTGTGTCTGAGTGCCATGAGAGGTCTGGGATGCTGCTAGCAGCACCAGTAGCCTATTAGGGACGTCTGTCTGCTCCTCCACAGCACCAGCCCACTCAGGCCTATCTGGTACTATTCTGCCTGCAATGCCATAGGCTCAGCCTCCTCTGCCCGTGTGGGTAAGCAACAGGAGTTTGCAAGGATGCAAGTTTGCAAGCCATGGCTGGCTCTGGGAGGTCTGTATTGCCCAAGCCGCCTGGGAAGTGGGAATGAGGCTCGGAAGTTCTCAAGGTGACTGTGTACAAGAAACCAGTGTGGCCCTGACTGGTTATGCCTGTGCATGTGGAGCTGTCCCACGAGTCTGGGTGCCCTGTACTCTATAGATACAGGCATATTTGGCTATCACAGGCCAACCTTGGCCCCTGGGTACGTACACTTTATAAATAGTGAGCCTACATTCCCATGGCAACACCTGGTCTCTGCTTTCTATGGTGGCCCCAGAAAAGCAACTTTCCTGTACTCCTTGCTTGCCTGGTGGCCATCTCAGTTATCTACAGCGCTACAGGTATTGTGACAGGGACAACCTCCCTTGAGTCAGTTGAGTGATGGTACCTCTGGAGTCTATAGGCATCCTGACTGCCAGTTATACTCTGGGTGACCATCTGGGGCCTTAGAGCAGGGGCAGGATGAGGCAGGGATAGGAACAGCAGGCCCATTCCTGGTACCTTTTCTTGCTGTGGGCTGTGGGTCAGGAGGGAGCATAGTAGCTGGGCAGGGTGCTATTCTCCCCAGCCAAGCAGATGCCTTGGCCAGCCCTTGTGCCACTGACCCATAGCTACCCTTTGTGATATGTGGCAATGCCTGCTTTTTGGTGGGCAGAGGAAGAAGTCAGTGAGGAAATCTTCAGGGCATCTGGCCCAGCAGACGGTCGGGAAGCAGCAGATGAATGAGAAAGCTGGTGCCATGCTCGTGAACCCTCCTCATCCTCAGCTGCATTCATGCCTTGTGTATGCTGGGGACAGGGGACAGGCGAGGATGAGCCCTGCTTGTGACACAAGACTGCTGAAGGACTTGGCAATACCATAGGCACTGTGGTGGAGTCTAAATGCCTCTCTGCCCCACTTTGTTCACCATCTCTCGTTCACTACTCCATTCTCTTTAAGTGTGAATACCCCAATCACCTCTGAACCAGAGCCAAGTTCTTCAGTGGGCCATTGTCCCTCAGAGTTAGGCATCTGCATAGCTGCCAGAGCACAGACTCTTTGTTTACCACCAAGGTCCAGACTCTGGCCCAGTATCCAATCACTGTGCAGCTTCATATGGGATGTTGGTTGCCTCTGCCTCAATCTCTTTATTTGAGAAATGGGAGAGTTAAACATTTATTGTACAGGGTTGTGATGAGGCTGTGAATTAACATGACAGTGTTTAGGGCAGTATCACATAAAAACAAAGTCTGAACTATGTCAACTCATTCTTCCGCCAGAGCCACCACACACCTCCCACTCAGCACTTGCCACCTGTGCCTGCTGGGTGCTGCTAGGCACTCAGATCTGAGGCCATGCATGGGGAAGAGAGTGTTGCATTTCTAAGAGTGTCAGACATGCCCATGCCCAATAAGGAAGGACATAGGACAGAAAGTTTCTGACAGCACCAGAGTCATCAGGGAAGAGGCAGAGTTCTAAGTTAGGAGCAACCATGGGTGCTGGCCTGAGAGGACAGTCCTCAAGACAGCAGATAGAGGACAGGATGCAAGGGGCTTTACTGAAGGCCTGGGACACAGGGGGGCAGCTGTACCTGTGTGAACCCCACCGGAGAACCTCAGGGACTCTGCTATGGACTTTCTTTTGTGGCCATACGCTGGATCCCATCTTGTTCTAGGACAAGGTGTGGGAGGGAAGAGAGTCGGGTGAAGAGGGCAGGGGCAAGAGTTGAGCACAGGGATTTATGAGCAGCCTTTGGCGGCATGGGGGAGGGGCTCCTTTTGCCAAAACAATATTTAATTTTTTTAAAGGCAGCTACAAAGCCAGGATTAAGCCTAGGCCCTAAAACGAGCTCATAAAATTGAAAAATATTTATCTGGAAGGGTGGCAAGTCCAATAAAAGTTTTATGAATGTCTCACAACTGCCCCGTCAGGAAGCTGGCCTCTCCCTCACCTCCCTCTTGTCAGAGGACGGCACACACAGGTGGGATGCACGAAGACATGACTGAAGAAGTCCAGTGCCTGGAGCCCTCTGCTCTGTTCTCCTCCTCCACCTGCCTCTGTGCCCAGCTTTAGGTAGGGAGGCTGCCTCAGCCCATTCGCCAGGAGGCCCAAGAGTCTGAAGGCAGCCATAGATGACTTTTTTGGAGTCTTGGAGGGCTTTTGGGCTACAGACATTATTGTTCAGAGCAATAGGAGGTAGCTGAATTGACTCCAGTTTTAAAGAGACCTAGAGCTTTGCTTGAAGCCACCAAGAAAGTGGCTTCACATAAGCACATGTGTTGAGCCCTCTCCTGGCTTCCAGGCCCACTACCTCCCCCTCAGTTCTCCACACCACTCACTGGTTCTCCACGCTGTGCTCCCCCACTGTATCCCTCTCCTTCCTCCCCATAGCCTCTGCCTCCTATTATCCCACTACCTTGGGTCTTGTCTGGGGCCTTTAGACAGCTGCTTGTCTGAGGAACCCCACCCAGCTCCAGGCTGGGCTTGTTTCTTGAACCAGGGCCTCCTGCCTTAGAAGAATTCCTGCCACCCGATCCTTCACCTCTAGAACATCACTTCTCCCTTCCCATGAACTGCAGCCAAAGCACTTCTGCTTGTGTCACTGTCTGAGGGTTCAGCAAAGGGTTGACTCCCACAAAGCCAAGGTTTTTTTGATTCTCAGTTACTGACAGTAAGTCAAAGCTATCAGGAAACCAGGTGGCACACACAAGAGCCTGATTTCTAACTAAAAACAAAGGCTTCTTGACAGCCCCCAGGTCACAAGTCCACCAGAAAACCCAAGGCCACTCTGCTTAGAGAAGCCCAACCTGAAACATCTGAGAAACCAGGAGAGCACAGCAGCTCTGAAAACCACCTTCTGCATCTGGAACTGGCAAGAAATGGCCAATCAGAGAGCACACTGCTGGGGATGGCAGGTACGCAAACTGGGTGATGTGCAGGCACCTGTGATACTGGAACAGCTCTGCTGTCAGCATCTACCCAGAGCTGCTCATGTATCTCTGTGGAGTGGAGAAGTGGGATGCCCTGGAAACCTCAGACAGGTGACATGTGGTTAAATGTCATTCAAATCATGAGATACTGTGGTTAGACAGGGTAAGCTGCAATGGCCATAGGACAGGGAGCCTCGGAATAGAAACAACCTATAGCCATGTCCATAAAATTAAACAACATAGGCAAAACCCAGGAGCTTCCAAGCTCAAATTCTTTGAGTGCCTATGTGTTGCTCAAAAAGTCTCAGATTTTAGGGCATTTTTGATTTTGCATTAGGGATGCTTAGCTAGTGATTTCTCTAAATACTATAAAATCTGAAAAATTTAGGACATTTGGTCTTAGGTATTTGGATAAGGGATGCTTAGCTTGTGGACTAACAGAGAGTCATCAAACAGGGAGAGATGACCCACTGGAGCACAAGGCCAGTTAAAGAGAGTGACATTCACCTCCAGGGAGGGCTCAACTTCAGCTTTATCTATACCTCCTTAAAAAAATAAAACAAAGCAAAGCAAAACAATACAAAAATATGCAAAAAAAACCCAAAGTAACCCCCTCCAAACCAGGGTTTCTCCATATAGCTCTGGCTGGCATCAAACCCTTGGCTCTGCCCCCTAAATGCTAGGATTACAGGCAGGGACCATCTAGGTGAGGCTGTAGAGAGATCCAAACAAAGTCCCATCTCCCTGATTTGTTGGCAACAGGACTATCTAGCTCTGTACTGTCTGGCATACGTTTTTCAGTGAAAACAAGTTGTTGTTGTTGTTATTATTTTAGAAAAATCAAGTCATGATGAAGAGGAGACAGACATACAGGAGGCATAAAGTGACCTGCTGTTTCTGGGCTGTCCCTGCCCAGACAGGAGGTAAGGATGTGGGTCCAGCAGCAGACACCAGGCATCCAAAGCACCTGTGTTCAGCCAGACTGTACTCTGCTTACTTTCTAACTGCATAAGCATAGCCACCTCACTATGCTCCCTACACCACACAAATGGCCTGAGGCTACCAATCTGTTGACCAACCCAGAGTAACGAAGCACCTGGCATGTGCCAATCCTGAGGTGGGGCAGTGTAGGGAGGGGACACAGTCCCTGGGAGAAGCTGTAGGAAGTTTAGTTATGGGAGGGCTTGGTGTTATGCTACGATGGGGAACTTGGAGGAGTTAATGTCATCCTGGGCTAGGGAGGGGTTCCTGAGGGAAGTTCTGTAGCAAGTCCTGTGACTTTCTGAATCCTAGGTTTTCCTTGGTTTGTGAAAATTCTATTAAAGAGGTCCTGGATTCCAGACCTCCAACTGCTGCCAGCAAAGAACCCTCAGACTGCCTCTTCCTGGAGCCCCAGAGCCATGATGACCACTGTGAGAAGCCCCAGCACTGCCCATGTGGATGACGGGGCATTGTGGGAAGGTTGACCAGCAGCTGGTTTCTGTCCACTGCGCCGGTTTATGTTAATTGCAGATATTTTCATCGTATTGTGTTACTCCATCCATCTTTGTGAACGGGCCGTCTTGTAAAATTCTTTTAATTATGTTATTTTTTCTTGCCTATCTTCATCATCTACAATTATTTATAATATCATTGTCCTTGTTTCAAATGCTGGGAATAAACATTGTTGTAACAGTTCTTCGATGGGGTTCATATAATTTTTACAATTGCTTTGAAATGCCTCAATGGCCAAAGCTGAGGGAGACTATTCATTTAGGGGGAGAAGACACCCCAAAGTGATCCCTGTTCAGGGTACCAGGTTGTCTCTGTCTAGGGCAGCCTTAGGCTGGGGTGGCAGCAGCTTATGGGGGCTGGGTCAGATTTCAGAGTTGTTGTCTCTATAGACTTCAGGGCAAGATCCAGAAAGGGCACCGTCGGGGTAAGATGCCGGGAGAAAGATGGATGGTTTGTTTTCATTTTTATAGGATTTTCTGAAACCTCAACTTTCACCCCTCACCCTTGTTCAGCTCTCTTTTCCCAGTGAGCTATTTTCCTGCCTCCCTGTAGGAGTTGGCAGCTAGCTGTGGGGCAGAACCCAGTGGAATGAATTGCTGCTCCGTAGCGTTGTTTCATTTTGGGTATCATGGGTGAGCCCCAGCTGTCTTCCCAAGTTGGCTGGGGGCCCCTTGTAAGGATGGAGAAAGCCAGCACTTTGGATGAATTGGCATCTCAGTCAGTCTCACCCCCATACAGTCTTATGTTCTCACCAGAAGCTTTCGGGTCTCCACAGGTAGTTAGTTACCAGGTTCATCCACCATTAGCACCCACCATACTGTGACACTGGCCTCCTCTGCCAGGCACCCTTGGGGGAGAACAGCCCCAGAAATAATATCTGGCCAGGGCAGGTAGGAAAGCACAGCAGGGTGCCTGGTGGCTCCTAGGCTGCCCAGGACAGGATTGTACCTTTGAGACGCCCTTCTGTCACTGCCCTGAGCAACAACTTCCGAGAGCTCAAGGGTTCGTGGATGGCAGAGCTGCCACCACAGGACCTGGCTCTGGGTTCAGGGCAGAGCACAAGGCTTTAGGATCACAGGTGCAGGTGCTATGGAGGACTAAGGGCCATATGGGCAGCAGTACCCCAAACATGTGTGGGTTACTGAGGTAATGTGCTTATGCTATATGGTGTATGGTTAGAATAAGGAAAGATCAGCCTAAGTTTAAGTCCAGAAGTGGGAACTGTGCAGTTGGCTTGGTTCAGGTTGGAAACTACAGCCTCTGTTTTACACACACATGCACGCAGAAGCTGGCAGGAAACTTTTAAACGTGTGCTTTCCTAGTGAAAATTAGAACAATTTAACTTCTAAGAGCCAACTCTAAGCAAACAGTTCATATTACTGAAAGCTTAGGAAGGTGTGCCACCACTGCTGTTATCTCTCAGGCGCTGGAAACACTGAGCATGTATGGAGCCCTGGGTCTCCAGGCCCAGCCTCAGCTCAGGTGGCTGTCTGCTGCTACACTCCACCAGGGAGGGCTGCCATGAAAATTCATAGCACCCAACACTGTGTGGGAGAGGAGTGTAGGTGCTCGTGTGGGGTGTGAGCTAGAGCAGGGAACATGTAGAGCAGCCTCTTCTGAAGTAAGATAGAGAAAGAAGGCTAAGCGAGGATAGTGGGAACAGAGAGCTCCTCCTGCCCGAGCTGGCTCACAGCAGAGACACACTGAGCTATTGCTTTTAGGTTGCAGGTAGAGAAATTGTTTTCTTTCCTATTTTCCCATTTGGAGATAGACACAGGGCACGCCCTAGCCCCTGTGAGAGAAGTCACTCCCCCTGCTGAGATGGGAAGAGGCCAGACAGAAGCCTCTTACCTAGGGCAGAGGCCAATGAGCTCACTGGTAAGGGCCCTGGGTGCCACACAGTCAGTCTACCCTGATCTCTCACAGGAACTTCCCTGTTTCACAGATGCCAGATTCAGGATGACCTCTTGTAAATTCTGCTGGGTCAGACAAAGGTATCAGGGTTGTTGGCAATGTGGCATATCACATTTTCCAAGGGAACCAGTCATTGATATTTCAACAGGTGGAGGGGCTGGCCTTCCAATCCCACCTGTGTATTCTGATGAGGTGGCACTCACATTGGGATACTACAGTCTGCGGACACTTCAGTGTCCCCTCCTCCTCACACTTGTATGTGAGAAGTGCCAGGAGGAAGGCTGGGGAGATAGCAAGCTGGTGAAGTGCTCACTGCATACATCGCATGAGGACCTGAGATCAATCTCCAGGACAATGTAAAAAATCTACTATGGTGGCTTTCTGTGCTTGCAGTCCCAGCACTTGTGAAAGAGCTGGAGGTTTGCTGGCCTACGGAGTTACAGATGAGAGAGGAAGTCTTAATAAAACCAAACCCAAACCCACCCACCCACCAACCAAGCCTAAAAACCTGAGATGAGGAGACTATGAACAACTTCCCTGCTTTTCAGGCTAACGTAATCTGTAAGTCCAGTGAAGTCGGATTCAAGACCAGGATACCTGAGTCCTGGTTCCTTACACATCTTATGCAGACAGATGGGGACTGAGTAGGTGTATCCTCAGTGGAGAATCTGGGGTTGGAGCAGCAGCCTGTGCTGCAGGCAGCCGTGCCAAGGATGGAAGAGCTCTCTGCCACAGTCATATAGTGCTCTGTCCTCTAAACCTCACAAGAACATCATGGCCCCTTGGTCTGGACCCACTGAAGCCCGAGGACCTGACTAACTCATTGTTGGGCAGTGGTAACCAAGTTCAGTTCAGAGTGGATCTTCTTTAGGTCACAGGTGCTCTCTAGGGATACCTGTAGTAGACCAGGGGTCAATCTAAATTCAGCTGGAGGATGACGGCAAGAATGTGGTGAATCTGGAGCCTACATGGCAGGCACTATGTCCTTACACACCCCAGCCACTTGGTTCCCAGACTAAGTGTCATCTCCCATTGCAGCCCAGTTCTCAGCACCAAAATGGGCTCTGTAGGCAGACACACTGGGCCCAATGAAGTCCTTTTTCAGCCATGTAACTTGTTAAGGCATTTGACCTGGACTGTTCACTTTGTCACACCCACAGACTCTGAGAGTTGTGGGTTAAGGCTCACTCAGCCTGGGGACTGCTGCTGCTGTGACCATTCACCTTTTGGCTTTCTCAGGCACCTCACCAGGAAGGAGCCCCAAAAATGATAAAGATGACCTTTATAGGTGCATCAGCTATTGCCAACATGCCATATATTGACTATTTGTCTCTGTCCTGTAGACACCATGGTGAGAACTCTGCTTCAGCAGGGAGGGCACAGCACCTGTCTAGCCTCCATGATGGGAACATTGTTTTATTGTCAGATCTGCAGTGAGTGACAGCCTCCCCGAGAGCTTACCACAAAGGCTGCACAAGATCAAAAACTGATCTCTACAACACCTCTTGGGCAGAAGCTGGTGCCCAGTGCCAGCAATGGTTGACACAGCATATGTTCTTCCGTCCCTTCCAGACCTCTTTTGCACTCCTGGCATGTGACCTGGCAGAGGTTGCCTCTGGGCTAGTAACACCCCTCCTGGTTAATAGCTATTTTTTGTTTGTTTGAGAGAGGCTTCTCTGTGTAGCCCTGGCTATCCTGGAACTCTCTAGACCAGGCTGTCCTCTAGCTCACAGAGATTCACCTGCCTCTGCCTTCTGAGTGCTGGGTTAAAGGTGTGTGCTACTACCACCCTCCAGGTCAATAATGGAACCACAGAGGCTCTCAGTAAGTCAAGTGTCTGTGCTAACGTGCTGAGTACAGAGCTCTGCACAGGGAAACCTATTTTTGAATGTACCCTGAGATATCAGGTGGAAGGCCACGGCTCAGCGCTGTGCAGGGAGAAGAGGCTGGGGATATTGGAAAGCATCCTCAGTACACAGTCCATGCCCACAGCAGAAGGACCCAAAGTTAGGACAGGTACAAGTTCAAGGCCTCCAGGAGTAAAGTCCTTACTTCTTCTCACCATCCAAGGACAAGCCTCTGTGCTGGTACAGAGGGCGGCACCAGTCCTGTAAGATCTTGTTGCGGGGAGAAGTACAGTTGCTTAAACACTGTTCCCAGACTAGCATTTTGGACACACCAAAGTAAACGGCTACAGCACGTAAAGCACTTAGAACAATGTCCCACACAGAACAATGGTCAATGCCTGTTACACTGTTATTATTTAAGAATCTCAAATTGTGTTACACTCTGTCCAGTCTGTGACAGCTCAGCACTCTCTGTTCTTTCCATCCTGGATGATTTTCTTCCTTCTGTTGTCTGGGGAACTTTTCTTCCCATTCCTCTGGAGGCAGAGGGTCAAATGCTCTCTCTCCCATCACCCCTTCTCCCAGTGCTTCCCTAAGAAGCTAGTTCTATAGTCTTCTATACCAGATTGCTCCTGGGAGGAGCTAAAACCAGCACACTGGGTTCAGGTGTCACTAAGACACAGGCCACGGCTGGAACACAGGGGGTACAGAAAGTTTTGAGAGAGCAGATCCTCCCTCTTTGCTCAGCTCCATGAGCACAAGGGGGGCAGGGCATTTCAGGTCAAGCTCTGCCTTATAATGCTGGCCCAGGCTTTGGCTCTGACTTCCACAGGCATCCTCTACACACACTCCCGTGGCTCACTAATGACCTGGGACCCACCAGTAAGCATGAACTTGGCTCCTGCCCATAGTAACTGGTTTCAGGCTCTGACTCTATCTGCTCAACCATTCTTCTTGCTACCACTCATGAGCACTGTGCATGACAGGATGCACACTGGCTTGTGTGTGTTCTGGGCACAGTCTTGGGAGCCATGATACCTTTTTGGGAAATCTTCCAAACCCTACACTCAATGAGGGGCTTTGCTGTGAGATGACCCAACACCATACATCTTCCCGCCCAGCCTTAGCATGGCTAATGACATGCAAACATTGAGAATGCCTATACTTCATACCTGACCAAGTGCCCCTACACACACACACACACACACACACACACACACACACACACACACACACACACACACACACACACGGAGACAGAGAGAGACAGAGATTAAGACAGATACACATAGAGTTGGCTACCAGAGGACACAGAGAGAAAGGACATTTGTAAACCAAGGAGAGCTAGCCTTGCCCACTCTCTGATCTTGGGTTTCCAGCCTCCAGCCTTCCAGAGTTGTGAACAGTTCAAGAGTGATATTGTGGAACTCCTGTGGTACAGATGACACTGTAAGCTCCACTGACATGGAGTCATCCCAACTGTGTTCACGTTGTTAGTCCTAGGGCCTGGCACAGGGATGTCACAGTGGAGACTCAAAAGCACTGCAGAGAAGATGCAGAACTGGCTGGCTGTGAATTCTTTGAGTGCAGACACTGTGTTCCAGTTGAGCTGTGTGCCCAGCTGGTATGCAGCTGGCTATACAGGACAATGAGTGGTCCTTGCCTCTGCTGCAGGCATACCTGCTGCTTCCTTGCCTCAAACAGAGATGATAGAGAGGGTCTCTGGTGACTACTGCCTTCCTTTGTGAGAGGGCAATATTATCTGTGGCTTTGTACGTTCCCTAGCCTTACCGGAGGAGTAGCAAAGGAGCCTTATTCCTGGGACTGAGTCAGGGATGATCTAGCCAAAAATTACAAACCAAGCTGATGATGACCTTGCTCACCTCATCTCAGCCTCTCTTCACACCCAACCTTCTTTTCCAACACAGGGTTCTGGAGCCCGAGAGGACTGTATGAGTCTGTGTGATATCGTATATGGTTCCCTATAAATATTTCAACTTTGCTCAATTGAAAATTACCAAAGATTGGGGATCATCATGCATTACTACAGACAGACCCTTCAGTCCTTCCTGTGCCATAAGAAACGATGCACAAGCCCTACCTGCAACCTGTGCATTACCTGCCCATTCCCCAAGAATACTCCCACCAATGACCCCCAGCTCTTGCATACTCAGCATGTCAAATCAAACATGCAGCCCTCACACACCCGTGCATGATCCTGCCCCCATCCAACCTCTGGCACTTAGTACCCTGGGGCTTGCAGCCTTCAAATACTAAGCATATGCCTACCTCACACTGTCATCACTCCCACACCAGCACATCCCTACCTCGGATGGCCATCCCTCCTACACCCAGCTAATTTCCACCTCAAGACTTCATACATCTTGTATATACCAGCTCAGGTCTGTGCACTTGTCTTGCAATGCCTGGGGGTATATAATAAATATCCACAGCTCACTATCTGTCCTTTCCCATGAGAATCTGCACACCTCTAGTACCAAGCATTGGCCTGATATACAGTCAGCTTCAATAAAATGCAGTTGGTACAGACACACACATGACCTAAGGGATGACTACATGAAAAAAACACAGGCTACACTTTCAGAAGCAGGTGCACACCCTGACCCAGCCGTGCACATGGCCCTGAGCCTGATGGTCTCTGCAATTAGCTTGAATTTACTGGGCATCATAGTGCTATGCCAGCCCTGGCAGGCTTTCCTTTCCCTTTCTCCTCTGTAAGATCAATACCTACTTCATAAGGAACCTAGGGTGTGTTCCAAATATTAAACAGTGGTATAAAATTCAACCCTGACCTTGTTCCCGTCTAGTCCCCAATTAGGACCCATGCTTGCTTCTTAGGCAGAGGTCAAGGTTAGCAATGCTGCCAGGCCCTCCATCTCTCCCACACTCTGCAGGGACGCAGCTGCACTCACCAGGGATGTGGATCTTGAACTTGCCACTTTGGCCGAAGGCACTGTCGATGATACCCTGTTCCCCTGTGGACAGCTGCACCTTAAGCCCCACAAAGAGCTGGATGTTGGTCTCCTTTTTGAACAGGGAACGTCCAATCACGCTGTAGTCATCCATTACCTGTCCCCACACAGGAGAGGAGGCATTAGTAGTGCATGCTGAGAACTGATGTGCCCACCTCGTACATAATGATGTATACAGAGGAGGAAGAAGGTCTAAAGATCACACATTCTCCATACTCTGTTAACACGGGCACTAAGAAGGGTCAACATTCATGGCAACCTCATGGGCCCCATACTAAAGCCAACATACAAGTGTGCCAGGGTCAGAGAGCCCGTGGAGCAGAGGTGGCCTTGGGTCATATTCCCTATATTAGCTATTCTATCACCTGCCTCAGCCTTTTCCATAGGGGAGACTCTAAGGAGCAGCCCTGCCTTACCATCCTGTCTTACCCACATGCCTTGGCTGAAGCTCCTCTTTGCTCACTGTGTTGTACCAACTACTCTTTCTTAGCCAGCCATCTGCCCTCTATGATGCCCAATGTCAGTCAATCTCCAGGTAGGTTTCCTTATGGTCCCTGGCCCCTGCTGACTTGCCAGGCATATTTCTTCAAGGTCACATCCCTGCTGGGACTGTGGCTGTCCCCTTACCTCTTTGTGGGTACATGTGGGGCACATGTGAGTGAAGTTGTTGGCTGGGGGCAGCCTGAATGGATTCTACTGCAAACTCTTTTCTCCCATGCATGTTCCTGGAACCCAGCCTGGCTGTATCTGTAGCTAGCCTGTCAGGGTCTGGTCAACAAGAGCTTCATCACAGCTGGGAGTGACATCCCATCCTCTACCTGACTGGTTTTTGCCCTCACCAGCCCACTCTGCAGATGCTGCACTCAGCCACTAAGTCAGAAGCTATTATAAAAAGTACTCCTCATTTTTTCAACTGCTATGGAAAATGCACTCATAGACTTTTCATCCATGCATGCTGCTTCTAGAAAACTGCCCTTTAGATATGCCTGTCAAGGTGCTCCCCATTAGCAGTGCCTAGAAGCAAAGGCAGAACAACCCGAAGTCCCAGCCTGAGCATAGAAAAAACTGTGCATGGCTCCTGATGGCCGCCTTGTGACCCCAGAGAAGGATAGGTATGAAGGACATGGGGCATTGGATAGGCATCGGCAGAACTGTGTGCAGTACGGTACATGGAATCAGGAGAAGCTGCTGCCTCAGGGGAAGGGCATGGAGAACCCGGAGAGTTTTTCACTATATATCTTTCCTATGTTCTGGTCTTTGAAATGAAATTACCTGTTCAAAATTAAAGTTAGAAAGTTAAAATAAATAGAGAATTATTGCTCTTTCACTCTTAAAAGGCAAATGTATTCTTTCTTGATAGCCACACATAGAGGACATTTCCTTCCAGACACTTTTAATAGCTGTCCCCTTCTGAGGTGCATACCCTGGGCCATTGAGCTATCTCCTGCTAAGGTGCAGAAACATCTCACTGCTAATAAAGATGCCTGGATGGATTGTTTTGAAAAGTAGAAACTGTTTCATTTACCCTAAAACCCTTCTGGAAAACATATCTTATTCTCCTTGATTCATAGCAGTAGATAAAAGGCAGCACAAACCTCTCCTGGTGACTGATGAGTTGGATACAAACAATGATAAGAATTACAATCTCCACTTGTGCAGCCCTCTGTAACCCATAAGCCTCTTTCCAATACAGCAACTCCACCTTTCCCTCTGAGATGGCTCCAGCACATTCTCCCAGGGCAGTCCCTGCTCTTGGAGAGTGGGTATGTCTACTTGGGTCTCTGAGACAGCATTGCCAGCCTTGTGCTCACTGGCACCTTGAAGTTCCATTGATTTATATATCCCCAATTACAAATGGTATATAGTAGAGCCTGTTGCTTCATAGAGGCCCATTCCCACAACCATGTTAGGATCACTGTGCAGAGTGGGGCTCCCTGATCAACAGTGCAGGATCCATTTACTGTTCACCTCTCCAGCCCAGCCTGCCATGGCCTGCATATTTAGCTTAACTGGCCTAATGGGTCCGGCTTGAGCAGTCCATTCCTGATCTCATGACTGAAAGTTCAAGTCATGATCAGTCTTGGTTGCCATGGGCTGTCTATCATATCTCCTCTGCCCCCTCCTCACCTTCAGGGACTTCATCCTACCTAAGGGGAGTCAGATTTGAGGAGCAGCACACAGTGATCCAGCCCAGGCCTGCCAGGCCCTTTGTAAAGCCTAATGTAGCTCCCTCAATACTGAAGTAGTGGCTAGAGTCCTGCCATGGTACCGAGGCTCACTGGGGACAGATGCACCTGAGACTCAGATTCCCTCCAGCATCACTATGTCCAAGAATGAGAAAGGAAGTCCTCAGACCAAAGTAAGCTCTGAGTTCTTAGCATTACCAGTAGGACTTGGTGGAACATGCCTATGATTCCAGGTCTTCAGAATGTCAAGGCAGGAGGCTAATCAATGTGTTCAAGAGAATCTGGGATACTTAGAAAGTTCATGGTCATCCCAGGCTATATACTACTAGTAAGACTCTGTCTTTAAAAAAAAAAAAGAAGCTCATTACCAGTGCCAAACCAAAACCAAACTCATCCTACTTACTCTTCCCACAAAGACCTGCATTATTCCCAAGCACCTCTAGTGCGACATCAAGGCACACACCTAGCTGGCATCTGTGGGGATGCATGACTAGCCAGAACAGGCCTGGATGGGATCTCAGGCCTCCGTGATCCTGTGGCCTTCCCTCTGTCTGTGTGTTCTCAGGTTATAACTGAGGTTATGTCATCTTTATCCCCTTGTTCAATACTTAAATCAGAGCAGGGCCATTTCCCAGCCCTCCACAGCACTGCTCCCAGCCTATGCTACTCACCTGGGGTAACTTTCATGTTTACCACCCTCAATATCACATACCTGCTACATAATCACACACACACGCACGTGCGTGCACACACACACACACACACACACACACACACACCACTGCAATTAAACACAGACCTGTGAGGCCTTCACCACCATCAGGGAAAGCTTTGAAATCTGTCACTCTACAGCCTCCAGGCCCCTCTGCCATGCCTCTCACCTGCATCCTCTGTCCACTGGGGGAGTCCTCCCTACTCACCCTGGTTTCACGCTGAATCTTGTTTCAGGTAGCCTTTCCTACTTCCAGGGTTGAAGTGGAACCTCTATTCTGAGTTTGGCTACTCTGTCTCAAAATCCAATATAGCTTGTCTACTTAATCCTCTAGAGGATTAAATGTCTCTCAAGGAAGGGGGTTCTTTCTTATATGCCACACCTCACAGAGCTTGGTAAGTACATGTTTAGAGGGAATAGTGGAAGAACAGTCACCCATGCATAGAACTGAGGGGGAAAGAAAGGGTGGGAAGCTAAGTAGCTCTTTGCTTCTTGGAGACAAACTTTATCATTCGTGTCATAAGTCTAGGGAGACAGGACTTGTCTACGAAAGGGCCAAATGCTAGCACCGGGCAATGTGGTTTGGTTTTGTTTTCTCTTTAGAAGATAGTAGGGCAAATTCCAACCTAGATGCTGCCTACCCAACCCTGCAGCTTGGTGGCCAGAGCTAGCTGTCCAGTGAGCTTACAGGCCTGGCTTCCTGACATAGAGCTGACTGGCAGGCATGCTATACAGTGCATACACCTTAGAAGACGCCTTACCAACCTCTGTTTCCCATCTTTTGGCTATAAAATGTTGTAGCATGTAGTTTTTGCTACCCCACCTTAAGATCCAGGTGAACCGCACTACCAGCCCCCACCCAGATTTCCTTGTATCTACAGATTAAAAATCAACACACACACACACACACACACACACACACACACACACACACACACACTATTCTAACCCAATGACTGGGCACTCCTAAACCTCCCTGTCACCCCAGGCATAATCTGACAGAGTGGCCATTGGCCACGCCAACTGAACACTCACATGGCTCATGGCTTTATCTCCTGTTGATACTCTCCCCTCAATGCCACAAAGACAGTGGAACTTCCCTCTTTTCCTAAACCAGGTCCTTGGCAAAGAGCAGGGTAATTCTGTTAATATCAGGAGAATGTCAAAGAGCTTCACCACTTTCTTGCCAGAGGAGTCCCTGAAATTAGTTTTAGTGATACCTAAACAAGGAGGAGAGTGAATGTCTAGGGCTCCATATTTGTCATGTTCTCTCCTGGCTGACCAGTGGTGGCAGTCAGTACTGTAGGGCTGCTGGCATGTGTGAAGTCCTGTTTACAGACCGACATTACCATATTTTTTTCATTATTTTTATTTTTATTTTTTTATGTTTGATTATTTTATTTCTTTACATTTCAAAATTTTATCCCCCTTTCCAGGTTTTCCCTTCACAAACCCCCTATCCCATTCCTCCTCCCCCCACAGTGTCGATGAAGGACCTCACCCACCCTCCCACCACCCACTCCTGATTCACTGCTTTAGCATTCCCCTACATTGGGTCATCAAGTCTCCCCAGGACTTAGGGTCAGGCCTCCCATTGATGCCAGATAAGGCAATCCTCTTCTACATATGCAGCTGGAGCCATGGGTCACTCCATGTGTATTCTTTGGTTGGTGCTTTAGTCCCTGGTAGATTTTGGGGATTTGGTTGGTTGATATTGTTGTTCTTCAGGTACTTCCATCCTTCCCCTAACTCCTGTATTGGGGTCACTGCACATAGTAGGATGTTTAGCTGAGTGCATCCATAACTGTATTGGTCAGGCTCTTTCAGAACCTCTCAGGAGACAGGCGTATCAGGCTCCTGTTAGCGAGCCCTTCTTGACATCAGTGATAGTGTCTGAGTTTGGTGTCTGTATATGGGATGGATCCCTAGGTGGGGCAGTCTCTCGATGGCCTTTCCTTCAGTGTCTGCTCCAGTCTTTATGCCTGCATTTCCTTTTGACAGGAGCAATTCTGGATTAATATTTTTGAGATGGGTGGGTGGCCTCATCCCTCAGAGGCTGTGCCTATCCACTGGATATGGTCTCTAGAAGTTCTTTCTACTCATTCTTTGGTATTTTGGCTAATGTCATCCCTGTTGGATCCTGGAAAACTCTTTGGTCTTTGGTCTATGAGTTATACATCATGTGATATCCCTAGCTTTTCTGGCTTATATATCAGTGAGGATATATCATGTGTGTTCTATTGTGACTGGGTTACCACAGTTAGTATGATATATTCTAGTTCCACCTATTTGCCTGTGAATTTTATGAAGTTATTGTTGTTAATAGCAGAGTCCATTGTGTAAATGTACCATTTTTCTGTATTCATTCCTTTGTTGTGGAACATCTAGGTTATTTCCAGCTTCTGGCTATTATTTAATAACATAGTGGATAATTTGTCCTTGTTAAATGTTGGAGTATCTTTTGTTATATGTTATGAGGACCCAGTTTATACCCGGGTCAAAAGGACAACCCATATATCTGGGTCCTCATGTAGAACTATTTCCAATTTTCTGAGGAATCACCAAACTGACTTCCTGAATTGTTGTACCGACTTGCAATCTCACCAGCAATAGAGGAGTGTTCTTCTTTCTCCACATCCTTGCCAGCATCTGCTGCCACCTCAGTTTTTGATCTTAGCCATTCTGACTGTTGTGCAGTGGAATCTTAGGGTTATTGTGATTTGCATCCCCCTCATGACTAAGGATCTTGAATATTTCCTCAAGTGTTTCTTCATCATTTGATATTCCTCAGTTGTGAATTCTTTGGGTTCTTTGGCTCTTTGGTATCTAACTTCTTGAGTTATTTGTATATTCTGGATATTAGCTCTCTATCAGATATAGCATTGGTAAAGATCTTTTCCTAATCTGTGGGTTGCCTTTTTGTCCTATTGACAACGTCCTTTGCCTTACAGAAGCTTTTAAATTTCATGAGGTACCATTTGTTGACTGTTGATCTTAGAGCATGAACCATTGGTGTTCTGTTCAGGAGATTTTCTCCTGTGCTTACATGTTTGAGGTTCTTTTCCACTTTCTCTTTTATTAGTTTCAGCATATCTGGTTTTATGTGGAGGTTCTTGATCCACTTGGACTTGAGCTTTGTACAAAGAAATAAAAATGGATCAATTTGTATTCTTCTACATGATGACTGCTAGTTGAACCAGCACCATTTGTTGAAAATACCATCTTTTTTCTACTGTGTGGTTTTAGCTCCTTTGTGAAAAATGGCCATTTTTACTATGTTAAACCTCCCAAATTTTTAGCATGGGAATCTTTACCTAATCCACAGAAAGACCAACAAAGAAAGAGAACTTCAGACTAGTTTCACCCGTGAATATTGATGCAAAGATACTCAATAAAATTCTTGCAAATGAAATCCAAGAACACATCAAAAAATTATTCAACATGATCAAGTAGGCTTCACCCCAGGAATCCAGGGATGGTTCAATATATGGAAATCCATCAATGAAATCCACTATATAAACAAATTCAAGATCCAGGTCAGAAACTTCTATCTCCCAGCCTCCAGATTAGGATCACTGGTGAGCCTTCCAATTCTGGATTGTAGTTCATTCCAGATATAGTCAAGTTGACAGCCAGGAATCGCCACTACAAGCATCCAAAGGCAATGTATAGATTCAATTTAATCCCCATCAAAGGCTCAACAAAATTCTTCAAAGACATGGAAAGAACAATTCTCAGATTCATCTTTTGTAGTATCTTCATACCCTAGAAAGAGCAAATTAGTTCTCTTGAGTGCTTCATAAGGGCAATGAATTCTATCTTAGGAGCTCTTCTTTCACATGCTGATAGCTTCCCAAAGGTCCTACTTTAAGTACCACCATCACAGAAATGGAGTAGACACACATTTTGGTAGAGCCAAACATTCATCCAATAAATGAAGGCAATGTAGAACAGTGGCTCTCAGTGTGGAGATCCAATAATCCTTTCACAGGGGTTACATATAAATTTTAAAGCTCTTATTAAATCCCTTAGGTTTTCTTTTAAAATAGACAGAGGAATTGCATATCCACTATCACAAATCTTCACAAATCTTTCACAATATGAAATCATAGCTGCTGGGAGTTCTAGGCAGGACAATCAAGAGTACAACTGTCGCGTCTGCTCTCGACCAGCAAGAACGACACAACCACCAGTTCTTCTAACAGCAGTTTACTCAGCAAGCTTCAGTCTTCATCTGTCTCGCTTCATCTTTTTTCTCCCCTATTTTTATTTTTTACTTATTCATTTTACATCCCACTCATTGCTCCCCTCCACAATATTTCCTCATCTCCCTTCCCCTTCTCCTTTGAGCAGGGGGGACACCCTGGCACTTCAAGTCTCTGTTAGGCTAGGCACATCCCCTCCCACTCAGGCTAGACAAGGCAGCCCAGGCTAGACAATATCATCCCACATGCAGGCAACAGCTTTTAGGATGCTCCAGTTGTTTGGGACCCACATGAAGATCAAGCTGCACATCTGCTACATATGTGCGGGGAGGCCTAAGTTCAGCCCATGCACGATCTTTGGTTGGTGGTTCAGTCTCTTAGAGCCCCAAGGGTCCATGTTAGTTGATACTGTTGGTCTTCCACTTCCTTTGGAATTTCTATCCCCTTAGGGTGTTTTGTTTTTTAGACAGGGTTTTTCATGTACCCCTGGCTGTCCTGGAGCTCACTATATAGAATAATAGGCTGGCCTCAAACTCAGAGACCCTCTTGAGTGCTGGAATTAAAGGTGAGTGCCCAGCACCACAATATTGTTTAAATATCCAGGTTAAGGTACGGAGTTAGTGGGCTTCTTGTGACCTTCTACGGAGAGGTTACAGGGCTCCATCTTGCTGGCTGTCCTTTGTTCTGCTATGGCAAGAATGGCAGCTAACAGGTCTTAAAATCTAAAGGAACTGTCTTTGTCACTTCTACTTTCTTGTTTTATGCCTTGACCAGAAGATATACTAGTACCAAGTATATTCACTATGTCCTCCATGAACCTGCGCTGTCTTCATTTCCAAGTGTAGGTTAGGCCCTAGGAGGGTGGGGATGGACTATAGCCTCCAGGTCCCTGTGCATTCCCTCAATAGTGGTGGCTGCTTACAGCTCCTACTACCACTTACAACAGAGTAAATGGCTATTGCACTGTGTCAGATCTACCTAGGAGATTGAGGGTGACCTAGGGTGGTATTATGAATGTGGCTACTCCTGGGGACAGTGCTGGGGAATAGAGGAGGCCATTGAGCCAATTTTATCATAGCCTGTCAGGTGGGTGCCCTTCTTGCTGTGCAGAGGCCAAATGGAGTTGTTCTGGCTAGTCCTCATTAAGACCTAAGGGCAAGGGAAATGATACTTGTGTGAGTGAGCCCACATGGCTGTCTCTGGTGTCTGGGTTCCCCTGGGCGAATGCTACTGGCTGACTCAGTGGTTCTGGAGGCCCAGCCCCGGGGTGCTGAGCAGCCTCAACCCTGCTTGCCCCAGCTTAGGGGAAACCCTGTCAGAGAGGAGACAGTCCCTATAGTCAGGGACTCTACTTCCCAAAAGTGGTCTAGAGGGAGCAGGCAGGGAGAGAAGGTAGAGCTGGTAATATGGTAGGACCTGGTGCCTAGCAGGCTGCCCTGTCTAGCTAACCATGGTGTGGCACTTGACCCAGATATAAGACATGTCAAAGAAGCCCAGGAACACAACTCATGGGCTCTTGCACTGAGAGGAGACTACAGAGAGCAGACACCAGCACACCACAAGGAGAGCCCTGCCAGAGCAGTTGGAGGGCTTGTATTCTGAATCAATCACGATGTCAATGCCTGTGGGGTTTGCTGGTGGCCCCGTTCCTGGGGACAATGGTGAACACAGGCCAGTGGTCACAATAGCTCAAGTGGGGACTTTCACTGCTTGCATGAGTAATTTGCTTCATCTATCCGCCTGTGGTTGCTGGAAGGATCAAGCTCCCTCAGCAGTTACAGCTGTGCATCCAAGTCCAACTCTTGTTGCCATGCCAGGAGAGTCCCCATTGTCCCCAGGTTTTGAGCAGGGACTTGGCTGCTGGTGCACATAATTATGTCATTACACGTGTCTCTCTTCCAGGGCTTGGTTCCCAGGATGAGGCTTGGTAATTGCCCAAGTTCTGAAGCTTCGACTAGTTCACCGTGCAGAAAGGGAAGTCACTATGAAGAGAGCTGAGCTAGGCTCCCCACTATAGTGAGGAGGGAGGGCTCTGTGTTCCCAGAATGGAAATGGTTTTAGTTGCTTGAGTTCTGGCTCTGGCTCTTATAGCGCCATGGCCTGGGCCAGGGGACTTCTCCAAACTTCAGTATTTTCATGACATAGGTTGTTAGGATTAGCACACTGATACTGGCCAGAACATCAAGACTTGATAGGAGAATGACCATTAGAGCAGACTCTGTATTGGTGAATGTCAAGGTGAAGTGGGGGATGGAGGGACATGTGGAGCAGGTGATCTTCTAGCATGCCCAGAAACCCCAGATGCAGTGATTAAGACTTATCAATAGGGAGGAGGGCAAGACCCACATGCCACAGCACAGGGTACCCTAGTCTCCACTTCCCTTCTGGACAGTATCCTGGGAGAAGACAGGGACCTCCAATCACAGGAGGAAGGAAGGAACCCCCTGCTATTGAGGTGACACCTCTTCCAGTTCACCCAAAGTCACAGATGGTGACAACCATAACGCTGTGCTCTTTGCACATCACCAGAAAACACCATCTCCTGGTTCTTCCTCCCTAAATGCCTGGCCTGGTAGAAGGCAGAGGCCCCGGGCTAACCCGTGGATGGGGCTGATTCTTGCTTTACCACTGTAGCACCTGGGCAAGCTGATTCACTCTGCTGTACCTCAGGCTCTGCTTCTGTAACACAAGACACAGGTTTCTGCTTTTCAAGGGATAAGACAATGTTCCTGGTATCGAAGTCTGTGAGAAACATGCAAATTCTCCGTAAGCTCTGTGTAAATATAGGGAAAGTAAGTTAACCTGCAATGATCTCATCTCATCAAACATACTCCAGAGGCTCAAAGCCTGAGGCCTGGTGCCAGCCACTGACGGGCCTCACGACAGGCTACTACCTGGGACAGCTGCCCTACACCTCTACCTACCACAGACTCTCAGGCCTCCTTCAGGCGAAGGCCTCCTTCCTCTCTGAACATTCCTTACCTGATCTATATGTGTAGCCATCACCTGAGTCCCTCCTGGGTAAATAAGGCAACTGCTGGGGCTAAAGAGGTCCTAAGTGACAGCCCCCTGCCAGCTGCCCTCCACAGAGAAAAGGGGGTGAGTATCTTATGAAGCACTGGCCATATGCTAGCCGCTTGGTCCTTCTTACATGTAGTCTCAACTCCCCACCACAGCACTCTTACAGGGGAGTTGGGTTTGAGGAGTGACATGTTACAGTTATGCTAGACTGTGCCTTAACTTAGTCCTAGCTTCTAAAGCTAGCTTTCTACTGTGTCCACCCACAGACCCTGCATCTTCCTCTGGACATGAATGCAGTCTCCAAAGCAGTGAAGCCTGGCTTCAGCTATCAGACTCTGACCCTGGAAGGAACCAGGAGAGATGCTGGGCTATGGTCAGGTTAGAACATGAGAAAGCAACCTGTCAAAGTGGACCTTCTTAATCTCTGCCTCCTGGGACAATTCTGTTCAAGGGGTCCACAGCCTCCAACCTGTGGCTGGGAGCCTATGGGCAAGAACAGCAAGACAGAATAGCCAGGAAGCAACTCCCTCTAGGGGTTAGGGTGCTACAGTTGACCTGCATAGCACCCCCCAACCTGGGCTGTCCCTGCTCAGAAAGAAGCAGGTGGTAGGTTCCCTGGGGCCCTGAGCAGGCTTAACAAACCATCAGCAGTAGAGCTAAGTAGAGCCAGGAGCCTGAGGCAGTGCTGGTCAGACTTCAAAGCTGGCCAGTGCTCCTGGTGGCGTCTGTATGTTTACACTTGGTTGGGTCCATGCCTCAGGCTCCTGAAGTTCAGCCTGAGGCCTTTTTTGTTGGCGCCATGGGGCCAGACCTGCAGTAGCCAATATGCCTGGTTTGACCTTCTCCCCTCTGTAGTGGGGACAGTTTCTTGTCACTACTCAGCTTGGACCCAGGGATGTGTGCCATGAACAATGCTCATGTGAACTATGGTCACGATGCACAGGGCTTAACAAGGGCCGCCTTGTGACTGGCAAGGCACCAGCACTTTCCATGTTTGTTTATCTCCTTGCCACACCCTGGGGCCCACTTTAGTGCTGTGCACAGCATTGCCTGGTTCTATAAAGGTTCTAGATCTAAAGAGATTATGTAGTAAGAGCTGGCAGGACCTTTCTCCCATGTATCATTATTTATGTGGAGCTTTGTGAGCTGCCAGGTGTTGAGGACCACAGTAGGTGGGAGGAGGTGGGTGCTGGAAGACACAGAGAGGGTGTCCTGCGTGCAGTTGCTGAAGGGCACCTGCCTCACCTCTTGTTGGATGGCAAGGAAAGCAAAGCTGCTATGGGGGAGAGATGTGGCTCCATGGATTCTTGTGACCCAGATGGACTGGGTCAGGAGGCCTTGAATGACAGGATGTGGCAGAGCAGCTGAGAGCTTCTACACTAGCTCAGAGTTAGGCACTGGTTGGCCTCTGTGTCACTGAGCAGTTCCTGGACCTGAAACCCTCAAAGGCCCTCACTCTTCTGTGCTTTCTCCATCTTAGGTGGAATTCTGTTCCTCATTTCCTGCCTCTAAGTTTCCCACCCCCTCCATGGGCTTTTGCCCCTGTTGGACCACAGGCAGACCCACTTTTCTGGCCCCTAGCTTAAATCAGCTTGTGTAAATCTGATGCGTTAGTAGCTTGCTGAGGACAGGGCCCAGTGGTTCTGCCCAGCTTTGACAGACTGTTGGTAACTCATAGCTTCTGTCAGACTTTATAATCCACACTACTATGTACCTAAGTTGCACACTTCATCTGAAAACCAAGCCTTGTCACCCTAGCTGTCTTTTGAGCTTTACTTCTAACGTGCGTGGTTCAGGCTGTAACTGTGCCTGTTGCTGCTTACCACCTCTTCGTTATATCTCTGCCACTGCCCCACATCTGATAAAGGTGACTGTCCACTCCTGTGGTCTTCCTGCTCAGTCTCCTGACATCTTTTATTCTTTACTTTTGCTTCTTTGACACAGCGTATCAGTGGAGTTTGTGTTTTAACCAATCTCCTAGTCTGTCTTTGTAGCTGGAATTTATTTAGTATGGTAAGTACTTCTTAATTTTGTCTCCCCAATCACTGTCATCATTTTTAGCATTATTCTTGTTTTTCTTATTTGTGTTGATTTATCAAGTTCATTCCAGTTTTCCTTCTGTGAATAAGCACTTCTTCCAACTCTTCCATTTCACTCATTCTTTCTTTCTGATCAAAATCTAACTCATGTTTTATATTATCCATTTGAACAGTGCACCTTTAAACGATGCCCCTGTACCCATATTTTAGTCATCGCCCAGATGGGTCAGCCTGTGGAGCATCTCCAGGGAGCTTCTAGGCCTTCAGACCTCCCCTTCTCCTCCTCCTGAATGATGCTCCAGAAGCTTTACCTCTGTAAGGCCCTACCCCATAGCCTAATTCCTGGGCTGTGGAGCAAGCAGAACAAGTCAGCTTTAGCTATGACCAGGAACAGCAAACTGGCCAGAGGGTCAGACTCTGCCTAGACCTGTTCTTAGATGGCTTCTTAGTTAAGAATAGCTGTCTGTCTAATGAGCTGAAAAACATTTTAAAAAAGAATATCTCATGATACATGAAATCTAAGTAAAAGTCAAATTTTAGTGTTCACTAATGGGACATTTATTTGAGCACAACCATATTCAGGTGCAGTTCACAACTGTTTCTGGGTGTTACTGGCAAGAAAGCATTTAAGATACTGACCAAGACATTCAGGGACTTGGAATTGCAGGAACATTGATGGCTAACAGCCCACCACACCGTACATTCCCCTGGAGATTTATTTATTTTTGCTTTTGAGACAGGCTTGCAAGTTTTCTCAGCCTTTCACTTTTCATCCTGTCCTCTTTGGAAGGAACTCATGTTCAGTTTATACTTAAGTGGAAAACCACACTTCACTGAAACTTTGTAAACTTTCTATGTAGTCCTGGCTGGCCTGGAACTTGCTATGTAGTCCAGGCTAGTCTTGAACTCACAGAGATCCATCTGCCTCTGCCTCTGAAGTGCTAGCGATTTTGGTTAGCAGTGTGGACTTCTCATGTAAAAACATGACAAAAATGGGCTTCAAATGGCACGCCATGGAGGTTCAGTAGGGTATGGGAAACCATCTTATGGAGCCCCCACTGGCAAAGCCTTGTGTGTTATAATTATGTGTTAGCTCAACATACCCTGACATTACAATATTGCTAACTCACAGAATAACAATGACTAGAAAAACAAGAACATTTAAAATAGCGTATTTCATCATTGTAGACACAAAATAATTAAAAATGGGAATGGAGCTGGTTCCAAAGTTTCTGGGTGGCTCATTTGTTAACTAAGCAAGGAAAGCCATTTACCAAAGGTAAGTTAATTAAAATGTATTTGATTGCACCAGTTGGGAAAAAAAAAGGATCTGGAGAAAATAGGCCTATTTAAGATGACTAGAATTGGAGTAAGAGCTCAGGCTGGGCTCAGGTACCACTTACTCTCGGGAACACCCATATGTTCAGGCACCTGACCTACACAGCAGAGCAAGGAGAGCACAGAAGAGACTATGTGCTCCCAGAGTTAGCATCTCCAGGGTCCAAGCACTGCCTGCAGAATAATGCTTAGCACTATTTTGATGATCTACTATTTCATTCTCAGCCTCTACTGTGAGGATGATCTTGGGCTACCTTCTGTATATCTAGGGCTAGAATACACACAGAAACTCAGCAAAGCTGACTATGAAAGATGATGCCTTTATAGGTAGCAGAAACAGAAGGCCAAGGTGCTTATTAGTCCATGCTCAGATGGGAAGTATCCCATGTATCATACATGTATCATATATGATACATGTATCATACATGTACCATACATGTCTATGAAAGTAGGGCTTCACTTTACTAGCAACTCAGAACACCTCAAGTGCCTGAGCTGACTGAGTGTTCCTAAGATAGGGCCAGTGCACGGAGTCTATCCAGTATAGTAGGGCATGAGGTAAAGATCTGCCTAGGGATATCAGATTTAACCTCTGTAAGATGACCTGACCACCCAGAAACTTCTTTGGCAGAGGCACACTTAGGAATGTTTGGAGTCAGCCAGCACAGCCAAGGATGGGGGTTCAGGACACTTTTCTGCCTTGCAAAGACCACCTGTGGGTACAAGCTCTACTCTTTGGAGCCAGAGAGTCTATCAATGCCCTTCTGCTGTAGACAGGCGGCTCCAGTTTCTTCAGCTGTTCAACATGATTTTCCAGAGACCTTTCAGGCCTTCATCCTTGAGTTGGGGCTACATCATTGGTCCCCTGAGTACTGAGGCTTCTAGCAGCTACAAAGTTTTGTAGCTCTCCAGCATGAATATGACCACTGTTGGACTCTCCAGTCTTGAATCTTGTAAGCCAATCCAATACATTATTTGTGTTCTCTCTGTCTCTGTCTCTGTCTGTCTCTCCCTCCCTCCCTTCCTCCCTCCTTATTATTCTGTATTCAATTTCCTTAGAGAACTTGCCTAACATAACTACCCTTCAGAACAACTTTGCTGTTCACTTGGGAACTATGCTATGTTCTAGATTCACTTCATGCTGTGAGGTCAAGATTGTCTACATTCAAATGGATGTGTTTATTAAGACCAAATAGCCATCCCCGGTGGCTGGAGAAGTCTGTGGCTCTCAGGGCTGCCAATGTAGGGACTAACCCTGTGACTGCAGGTCTATGGTCTGATGACTCTCTGGACTAAGTGTGAAAAGGCTGGTGGTCCCGGGCTGCCTCAGACTAGTGGTAGGACAAAGATGCTGCCAGACATTTTCTGTTGTTCTTGGGAGGCCTGGGTCACTTCAGAGTGTGTTTTCTTGCTCCTCACTAGTGCCTCCCAGTTCTCTAAGGAAGTGACAGGCCTGAGAGAGAACAATTAGACCTGGAGCCATACCAAGAAGACATTATTCTCCGATAGATACTTTACTACAGAATAATTACACCCTATAATGCTGCTAATAAATCAAGTTGGGTGAATGGTAACGCCCACTGTATCACCCCATCTGCAGAAGCATCTCTGCTGTGCTGAGGTAGATGGAACTCACCCAGGCCAAGGTCCTGAGCTGTGGGTCTGGATGAAGGAGGAGAGGTGGAGAAGGCAGAGAGCTTTATCAAATACCCGAGAACTAGAAAAAGAGTCCTAGGAGTGTACGCCTATGTGTCCCAGGTTTGTACGTCACTGGGTCAGGCCTTGTACTAGCAGCTGTACCAAGATGGGAGGAGGAGCTGTCTTTGTACTGATCTGGTGGGAGCCCAGCTACATCTTGGGACCACACACAGCTACTAAGCTCCATGGTAAAGTCAGAGGGCCAGGCAGAAGAGACAGTGAGGCCTGGACATTGAGGAACCTTTCATTCTAGGTCTGGACTGCCATTCAACAAGAAGATGTGCCAACAGTTCAGGAAAGATACCACATTGTGCAGACTCCAGTGACAGGACAGCATCTCAGAGCTTTGTCCAGTCAAAGTGACTCCAATGTGCCCAGATGGCCAGTGACTTTTCTGGTATTTTTTTCCTTATTCCTTGTATCTCTGAACCCACAAGCCCTTTCCTACCCTGTAGGTGAAGTGGACCTGGACTGTCCCAGGTACCCCCCACTGGTTATGAGAACCTTGTCTGGGCCTGGCAGGATCCAGTGGCATGAAACACTGGGCCTAGCAAAGGCAGGAGGCCTCGGGAGAAGCTAGTCTGCTAACTTGGAGAATCTAGCTATAGTCCAACTCTATGAGGGCATGATGGGAAAGACTCAGGCTGCTTTGTACCCTGGCCTTAACTTATCTACTCTGAAACCTGAGGACATTTGACTCTGTTCCCAGCCCAGCCTGTGGGCCTAGTACTGAGCAAGGAGAGGAAAAAAACCCAAGGGCTGTGCTTACCCGCTCCACAAGGCCATGCTTGTGCTTCAGCTTGTAAACCCTCAGTGCTGGCAGGAAGCTCTCAATGTAGTTCTTGTCCTCCAGCCCTTGCAGCAAGACACCATGGAAGGCCAGCCGGCATGTGTTGGTGTGAATGTCGGCATCTAGTCTGGAGCCAATCACCAAGCAGAGTCGGGGGCAGGTGACTGGCTTCTCAAACTCTACCAGGGCCCACTGCTGCCGGGGGCAGTGGCCCCCTGGGGCGTGGCCGGCTTTGGGGTCCGCCTCGTCATCACCTTCTGTGGCTGTGGGCATGGAATCCTTGCACAGGTACTGCTCTTGGAAGAGGTACTCTCGGGAAAGGTCGAAGGAATCTAGCACGGGCTCCAAGTCAAAGCTGTCAGGAGCAGGGCTGAAGAACAGCGTGCGACCCATGACTGTCTCATGGCCAACGGTGATATGGAACTTGGCCTTGGTCTGCAGGGGTCCTCGGAAGTAAGGGATCTTCTCCACAGAGATGAGGGCTGCGTGAACAGTGTGCAGAGACTCGGGTGCACATACCAGCCCACGCTCCAACAGCTTGGGGTCAAACTGGGTGACACAGATGCCCAGTCGGTCCCCCTGCATGGCAGAGGTGACGGGTGTATGGAACATCTGCATGGACTTCACTTTCTTCACCACCTGAGCAGGAGCAAGAGGGAGAACATGTGAACCCTTAAGTCTTGCAGCTGGGGCTGAGGTCATTCTTCCTCTGTAGCCCTAACATCCACCTCCCCCAGCCCTAGTAGAGGTCCAGGCAAACAGGAGAATGGAGGCCAGGGTTCAGTCAGCCCTCTGTGGGCAAAGAAAGAAGTATCCCAAAGAGCCAAGGCCTAGGATGTAACACTAGACCACTTTTCAAATCTTATCCCTATGCCAGCACAAGAACAGTGGTCACCTCAGTTCCCTCTGTCTCTAGAAGCTGACTTACCCAGATTATACACCCTTCATCAGCCATTCCAGCACATTCTAGCCCTCTGTGTAGCCTTGACATCCCGCTCCTCAGCCTACCAGTGTGCCACTTACATTGAAGGCTTAGGTCCGATGCAAGGCTATAGAGTCTGTGACTAGGGGCAGGACTTGTTCTTGATTCCTGAGGGGCTGGTCTCTACCTCTCCTCACACATAAAACTCCCACTGTCTAGCTTGTGTCTGCCTGCCAAGGCTGAGGGCTCTCTAAGAAGGGTCTTCCTCCAGTTATTCTACATGGTCTCTGTGCCTACTATGTGTCAGCCTCTATTTCAGGAGATGGACTAGAGCTAGCTCTGTTCAAAGAGCTCAATATTTAGAAACAAGGAAAATGATCTACACAGGTCACACAGCTATATCAATGTTATTTTATATAACATAAACTAGCATATAAAAATGTGTTGATATTTACCAAAACACAATTCTACAATGTAGGTGCATGAAACATGAGACACATGACAAGGCCTACAGTTGGGCAAACTCTGTTTTTTTTTTTTTTTGCACAGGCAAGCAGAGGAGCACTACAGAAGCAGCCCCTGAGCTGAGGCCTATAAAGATCCAGAGCAAAATAGCTTTAGGCAGAGACATCAGTAAGGGCCAGGCCCAGAGATGGTGCTGTCTGTGAGGCTAAGCAGTCAATAAAGAGGCAGGAGGGCTCCTGGAGGCCAAAGGTCAAGGCCTAGGCGCCATGTATATACAGGGGCCTGCCTGGAGTCACCGGAAGGGGCAATAAGATCTTATCTCAGTTTCTGAAAGGTAACACTGACTCCATACAGAGCAGACTTCTGCCTTCACAGCCTGCAAATCAGGAGCAGACACATCAGAGCCCAAGATGGTGGGCATACCTCCTAAGCCACATTCATGAGGTGCCATCAAACACTTTCTGTTGAACAAAGCAGAGTACATGAAACCCATTTCAGAAAACCCAGCAAAAGGAATAGAATGAGCCTAGATTTTTGTGATTCAGCTACCAGCAACCCTGTCATCAAGGCTGGAGGTGGGCGTCCACACTTTTCCTCCTGGATAGAGGGTAACTGCTGCACTGGTGGCACTCTGGCCCAGAGCCTTTCACCAGAGTATCAAACTCAAGTGTTTGTTTAAAGATCATTGACTCCCCACCCACAGGGTCAGAGGGCAGAGAAAGTGAGAAGCAGTGTCAAAAGCTGCCGCTCACATCAATCAAAGGCAAATGCAAGCCTTCTCTGAGGTGGCCCAGGAGGCAGTGGGTGATGGGGGCAGGGTGCTGAGGCTGTAAGCTCACAGAACATCTCCACTCCCAGGGGCAGTGCTCTACCCTGAAGATCCCAGGAGGAAAGTATGTCACAGCCTCACCTGGGCTCCTGGCTTATGACTTTCTTCCCCTTCTTTTCAGCTTCAGCACTAAGAAGGACCTTTTGTCAACTAAGGGCCCCTTTACATGGGTAGGCTGCCACAGTGCTCAGACCGTAGCCACCTGGTAAGTACTCTGGAAAAGGTGCCCCTCCCCGCACCTTCAGTGAAACTCTCCATACAGCCCAGTTGTACAGCCTCCACATCCCACATGCTCAACTCCCTTTAAGCCATGAGCTACATCTAGAGGCCTCTGAAGTAAGTCCTCCACACAGTGATTCTGAACCTCCCTGTGGTTTGCCAGGATTTGCTTCCTGCTTAGGTTTCTTCCTCTTGACAAAGTCTTGCTATCTTGACCTGAGCACCCAGGGCACTATGGGAAGGTCTCTCCTACATGCATACCAAGGTGCATACTCTGATCTTGTTCCTGCTTTACGGGGCAATCACCACTTCTGCAAGGTAGCTTAACTCTCAAGGCAGTGAGTACCCACCTGCAAGCCTATCAATGACTGTCCCTCCAGAACTCCAATGTCACCAGTCCTGGATCTTACTGTATAGTCCCTGCAAGCATGCTGCATGCGGTAGTGCAGGACCCGCTATCTAGAATTTGGTGCTCAGTATTTCCCCTCTTTTTCCACACATGTATGACTGTATATAGATGTACAACCCGTGCAGTAGTAGTTGCTGACTGCACTGCCTTATGTGAGTGGCTGTGCTTTTTGAGGGAGTACCCTTTATAGAGGTTACTGAGAATGCCTACATATGCCTCAGGTACCTGAGGGATAGGGACCTGCAGATCACTGGCTGGGACTGCCTGAGCTAAGTATGTCTAAAGTGCTTGCTGTCGTTGCTAGAAGTGCTGAGATAAGTCTCTCCTCTCACAAGGATCTCACCAGGCACCTATATGCAAGGTGGCCTCTCAAGGATTCAGATCCCGGAGCAAAACTCGAAGATTTCAGAAGTGAGGGTTCAGTTCTGCTAAGCACAGAAATATACTTCTACCATCAGGGTATGATCCTAGCTGCAGTACATCTTTATAGTCTGGCATTGCCAGATTTCTTAGTGTTTGCCAGTCAGATCTGGGTGTCTCCATTTCTAATTCAGATGTGGGCTGTAGGTGTGATCTACTTGAGGTCTTGCTGCACCCTCAGTGCCAGCACCCTAATACCCCACAGGTCAGCATGCATCCAGCCCACCTGAAGAGATGGACTGCCCCTTGTAACCACAGCACACCCTGCTGAGACTCCAGACCTATCTAGGCTTGATTAAAGCTTCTTCACAGAGATGGCTGGGGGCTTGTTGTCCCCACCCAGCACCAGGCGGACTTCTCTCACAGCATGCTCTCCTTTCAACGGGCTCATGTTCTCAGGACTGAAATAATAAAGAATGCTTTGCGAGGGCAGAAGAGCAGAGAGGCAAATAACTGAAGATCAAGATTCCAAGGGCCGACACAGGAAATTGTGAAGCAGATAAAGATGGGAACAGGCGGCATGCTGCTACTCTGGCTCTTCAGGGCACATGCACACAGTATCACCAGTCGTCAGTGAGCTTGCATTCCACCCAGGGAGGCTAAGAATAGAGGGCTGACCTAGACACTAAAAGTACAGAATCGGCTCTCCTTCCATTTGTTCCCTTTCTAGTTTTGTGAGACTCTAGCCACTCACTCAAGGACCACTGAACATTCCTCACAGATGCAGGTGGGCGGAGCCAGCACATGTCTATCACTTAGCATGTCTGTCATGTATTGCTCACATGAAATTCCAGGTCCAAGAAACCAGCAGCATTGGGTCTATGGGGTCTGCTACCTGGAGATGGGAACAATAGCTCAATCTACAACTAATAAATGTTAATTGCACAACTGTGGGGAAGTGCAGTGAGAGAAAACAAAGTAGGCTCTAGGAGAGTAGCCAGCATTCCTGAGGAGGTAGCACTGAGTTGGGACCAGGAGGAAGAAGTACCATGCATAGGAGACCCAGCAGTTGGGGCAGAGCAAACCTAAGGTTCCTGTAAGGAGAGCCTGGTTCTTTGAGAAGCTAAAAGTGTACAGGCTGCTAGGGGTTTGTTTGGGGTCTAAGGCTGTAGACGAAGACCTCTACCATGTCAGAGGGACAAACCAGTGATGAGCCTGGGAAGATGCCTTTGAGTTTGTTTTCTGAATCGGAATTTTGTTATATAGCCCAGGGTGGCCCTGAACTCGAGGTTTTCCTGCCTTAGCCTCTTGAGTGCAAGGATTATGGATGTGTCCCCCATGCCTGACCTGTGTGCATCTTTAAAGGAATACTTTGGCTACCGATGGAAGAGAAATGAAGCAGGACAGAGGGAAACTGGCCACAGAAGATCCTCAGAGGCCGTTCTATTTTTGTTGTCGTTAGTGTATTTTTGAGACAAGGCCTCACGTTCTGAACTCCTGACTCTCTAGCTTCTATCTCCCAACATTACAGGTATGTGCCATCACACCTAGCTTCAGAATCTATGTTAGGATGAGGAAGACATAGGGATCAAGGACACATTGCAGGTCTCCAGTGGAAGACCTATCTTGTGTTGTTTGGGAACAGAGGCTCTGAACTCAGGAAAGGTCTCAGTGTCACATAGCCAATGGCCTCGCAGTAGAATCCTAGAGAAGAGAGGCCAGTATTAGACGACAGAGTCCCATCCCACCCCACCCCATCCCACCCATAATGGCCTGGCCTCAACAAACCCAAAAAGCTTCTTAGGCTTCATTGTCTGAAAATGGTTGCTCTCATTTCCAGATCTTAGATGAAATGTGTAGGCTCCTTCCTTCTCCCCATGTTCACATAGCTATACCTCTCTCCCCAAGAACATCACCCTCACTTTTTAGATGGGCACAGCATAGCCTTACCATGGCCCCTTCTGTGGTTGGTCCTGCCCTGCTTCTCTGGTGAGCAGTCAGAACTGCCCACAGGCTAATAGGGCTGGGATATTGCTGTGCCCTGATCTCAGTCCTGCTGAGAAAATAAGGTGTAAACTCAGGGAGGATGCAGAGGGAGGAGGAATATAGCAAGCAGGCAAACAATATTCTAAAACTCAAGTTTGTGCTTGCTAAGCACTTTGGTCTTTTCTGATTAACAAAGAGGCTTTACTATCATTTGGGTCAGTTCTTCTACATAAAAACCCTACGGGGCAGGTCAATATTTTTACATTCAATTTTATGGATGAAGAAACAGAGGTTTGTGATGTCTCCAAGGTCACAGAGCAAACAGACTGAGACTTGAGCCAATAAATGCCAGGGCTGCAAGGCAGGCCTGACACTCAGTCTCATCACAGAAACCCAGGCCACTGGAGCTGGGCATAGATCACCCTCCCTACCAAGCTGTTGGGGTGCTGACCTATAGGCTACAGACTCGAAGTGGACAGAGTTCTAGACAGGTCATTCCTAAATACCACACTCAAGTTCTCGCAAAGGTATACTTATGGGTGAGGAAGGATATGGGAAAGACTTGCCATGAAAGCTTCAGTAGTGCTAGCAGACACAGCCAGGCCTACCTACCCCTAAAATCTCACTTTGAGCCACCTTGCTGTCTGCCCTGGCAAAGGGTGGCAACTCCTCATGCAACTTAGTTTTCTGAAGGTTGTGCATGATGCCACTGCCTGGAACAACTGAGTTGAGTCTCTCACTACTTTTTTTTTTTTCATGTTTTTCATGTTTTTAGATGGTCTTGTGCAACTCAGTCTAGCTTTGTACTCACTATGTAGAGGACGATGATCTTGAACTTCTGGTAATCCTGCCTCTACCTCCCAGGTGCCAGGATTATCTGGTGTGTGTGTGTGCGCGCCACCACATCTGGTTCATGTTGTGCTGAAACTTGAACCCAGGTCCTCATGAATATTAGGCTGAATATTAGTCTACGTTGGTCTTCTACCAACTGAGCTATATCCCCTGTGATAGCTACTCTTGGTTGTCAACTTGACTACATCTGGAATTAACTACAATCTAAGTGGCTGGGTACACCTGCAAGGGATTTTTCTTAATTAAATTATTTGAAGTAGGAAGACCTACCTTTAATCCTGAGTTTTTGAGGTGGGAAGAGCCACCTTTAATCTGGGCCACACTTTCTGGAGGCTGCCTATATAAGGACATGGAAGAAGGAAGCTTTTGCTCTTTGCCTGATTGACCTTGCTCTTGCTGCAAGCTCATTCTCTCACTCGCATTAGAGCCGACTTCTTCAGGATTCCAGTATAAATACCGAAGACCAGCTGGGACATCCAGATTTTGAACTGAGCAACTACTAGATTCTTGAACCATCCATTGGTAGACAGCTATTATTGGGCCAGTTGGACCAGAGCATGTAAGCTACTATTAAGTTTATACATATATTTCATTCTATCAGTTCTGTTCCTCTAGAGAACCCTGACTAATATACTCCCAGTCCTCTGCTGCACTATTTTTCAGGGAGACAGTTCAGATAACTTACCATCAGCTGGTGTGCAGATAAAGGAATTTCAGATGTATTTCATGCAACTCTCATGGAATAGTCTTCCAGCTTGCTAATGGTGGTCTCACTACATAGGTCAGGAACCTGAGGCCTGCCAAGGTTAGAAACTAGTACCAGAACTATGACTAGGATGAGGTGCAACACCATGCAGAGGGCTTTAAGCCCTGGTAGCCCTTGCCAGTTGAGTCCAACTTAGCATGCTCTTTTGAGGAGCAGCCCTCCAGATTTCTGCATAGTCCACAGGTGCTTGTGAAGCTGACAGACAGAGCTGAACATACTTTGCGACATGCTGTAGATTCTGGAGAGGTGGTACCAGCTATGAGGAGACTGGACTGACTACCCAATCTCACTGTTAATGAGCCTGTGCCTTGGCCGAGGTCAAGCACAACTTTGCTGTGACTTAATAAAATGTAAATCGGGGCAGAAAAGAGACACACAGGTCTGACGCTAATGAGCTTACAACAGCAGGATCAGTTACTTCAATTCAAAGAGGCTCAGACGAGAGGGGAAAAAATGAAATAAGCTTTTAAAGATCAGTCTAGGTTGGGCTCCATCAGACCTAACCCATTTTGTTTAATAAGGTTTCAATTTGGCTGCTCTTATTTCTCCCTCTTCTTTGAGCAAGGCTGTGCACAGATAAGACATTTTCCTCCCTCTAATGCATTTAATCGCATCACACACACACACACACACACACACACACACACACACACACACACATACACACACACACACACACAAAGGCAAACTCAGGGCTCTGTGTGAGGACAGCACATATGAGCCTCCGGGGGATACCAGGGCCTCCCTGATGGCTCCTTGCTGAGAAGCAAAATGCAGGTCAGTTTGGGGCATTTATTCTAACCAGTTAGTTTTAGAGAAATTAAAGCCAATCAAAACCATAGAGAATCAAGTGATATCACCTGCATTCCTCTGCCAGGAGCTGACTAAAATCCCAATCCTATTCCCCCTCCTGACTGTCCTGTAGCAACTATCCTCATGAATTCACTGTGTCCTGTTTTATATATTTACATCCATGTATGTGTTTCTGAGTAGTAGACACACTTGTTAGTATATGATGGCATGACATCACAGTTTAACTCTACTACTGACCCTCTTTCTTTGACATTATATTTCTGACATCTATTCATATCGGGCACACACAATAACAGCATGTATCTATATATGCTCTCTTGGTGTTCATGGTATACACTTGTAGAAGTCAGAGGTCAATATCATATGTCTTCCTCAATGCTTTTCACTTTATGTAAGACAGTTTCTCACTGAACCTGAAGCTGACCGATTCAGCTAAATGGTTGCCAGCCTCAGGAAGCTGGAGCTGGAGCTAGAGCTACAGACATGCACTGCCACAAGCAGTGTGTATATGGGAATCAGAACTCAGGTCTACAAGCTCTGTATGCACTGAGCCAACTCCCCACCAAATCACTTATTCCCACCATAGATGTTCATGAGGGTTACTAGCTTCTGCCATGAACAAGCCTCAGCTTGCACACACACAGTTTCTCTAGCACAGTGGGTATGCTTCTGATTTTATCAGGTCTCATAGACTGCTCTTGGCAGTGGTCAGCTATAGTCCTATCAACAATGCAAGGAAGTCTCTCTCCTACATACTGACCTGGGGCTGCAGGTCTGCTGCTCTTACTAGGCTGATAGATAAACTCAGTGTTTGCTGCTGTCTTAATGTGTCACCCCATCACCAGGGACAAGCCTGTCCAGAAGGCTTCTCATTTGTCCTACTCCCAAGTACCACACATAAAAACTGCTTAAAAACAAACCAACCCACATGAGAACAGTGTTCTGTGAATATGCACTCCTGAGCCAGATTCAGTCTTTACGGAAGGGAAGGACAGGTGAGAAGGCCTGTGCATAATATGCCCTCCCTGCTTCATATAGCCTCTGGGCACGAGGCCAAGGACTTTTCTAGAAGCTCTTGAGAGTGGAGGCTACTCTTTCACCTGGCTTAGGTTCTCTCTTCCAGGGCCCTCCACAAAACTAGAGGATATGTTAACTAGAGGGATCTACTTCATGCAAAAATTCCATCAGATCTTAAATAAAAGACTAGTTGTCCCCTGGGAGGGAGCCAGGGAGTCCCATGCTTAGAGGAAGAGGAACATTACCTCCTGTAAGACCAGAGGAAGCAGCAGTTGGTCTTCAGCCTGTCTGCCAGGCCAAGCTCCATCTCTACTTTGCTCACTCGGATTGGTTTCAGTTTCACTGGGCGCCAGGTCTTTGAGCACTGGCTATTATTATCTGGGCCCACAACAATTCTCCTCCTCTGCTCAGCTCTCTCTACCCTCCTCACTCCATATACAAATGACTCCAACATCCACCTCAGGAGACCCTTTCAAGAGCTGTAACTTCTACTATGCCTTTGTACTGCTGCCTCCTGGGACATGCTGCTCCATGCTGGACACCAGCTCCTAAAATGAATACATTTACTTTGCAGGGCACTGATCCCTGACCTCTGGGATGGCACATTTCATGGCCCTCCATGTCAACTTCACAAATTCACTCTTCCCATTAGCCTTCCCCCGTGGCTATAACAAAGGGGAACTGTAAAAGTGACAAGGGGCCTTCCAGGAAGCCTTCTTCCTCCTCCAAGCCACTCCTAGTATTTGTCATCCCATAAAACTTTAAACTGAATTACATCAACATTAGATTCTTATGTCTTCCATGAAACTGTGCTTTGTTTTTAAGTGACTGCTGGGTTTGGAGTATGGAATCCATACAAGGCAAGCTGAGGAGACCAGCTGTCCTCTTGGTGGCTAGAGGCCCACTGCATAATGGAACAGCAAGGGTGGCCACATCTGGATCCCTGGGCCTTGGTGAGGAACAACATGTGGGTTTTAATCTTAGGTGGACAGGAGGGGTCCCCCAGTTCTTGGACTATCCTGTTCTTCATCAAAGTCCAGCATTAAGCGCACTCCCATGAGTCTCCCAGACTCCAGTTCCCCTGCCATACAGGCTGCAAGTGTCACAACCAGGCATCAGACATTCACACCATGCATGGTTACAACGTGTCCCAGGCCTGTGTCCTGGCAGGGTCAAGCCCTCCTCTGTCCTCTACACCATCATCCCACAGCCTCCCTGTAGCTGAGAGGCTGCACTGCTTACCACACTGGTGCTCATGCCTCCTGCCTTGACCTTAGAGTCTGTGGCACAAGGTGTGGCATACCGAAATTGGTGGTCTCCCTGTGCAGATGGGAGCACTGGGCAGCACTGGCCTCATCTCTTCTCTGGCATTTGTGCTTAGTAATCCACTAGGCTTGACTGATGGAGCAGATACCATGACACAACACAGTTGGAGGGAGTAGTGTCTCCCAGCGCATCCCACTGCTAGCATCCATCTTGACCATACACAACAAGCCCAGGCAGGAGAACCCAGGCCCACTCCTTGGTGGATCTAGGTCAATGACAGGAGCTGAAGTGAAAACGGGGTGATGAAGACAGAGAAACAGAAGGAGCAACAAGACAATGTCTTTATTTGTCTCATTGGCTGACACTATTGGGCCTCCTGAGAGCAGTCACACCCCGACTGCTATGAAAGGTGACTTGTAGGTCTAGGACAGATTCATACTCAGCCCCATGTTTTCTTTTAAGTGGATAAAAGAAAGTGTCATCTGTCCACCAATGTCCAGATAATGGAAATACCGCTTTACCGCAAGCAGGGTTCCTCTGGTCAGCACGCCAGCAGAGAACACTCAGTCCAGGTCCAAGAATTGGGCACTCAACCCAAATATGTATGGACTGTCGCTGCACCAATGTGCCCTGCAACAGGGGCATGCTCCTCGTTGCAGTCACCAGGAGACAAAATCCTGGGTCTCCTGTCTCCATCAGGGATAACATTGGCCCAACCCCTCTGCAAAGTTCTCACTATGCCTCCATTTGATGCCCAAGCACCCTACCTCTTAGAAACTTTCCAAAAGGCAAGGATGATGGCTCACTAAAATTTACCTCACTGTTTATGATCACCAAAAGATGGAGACACCCAAGCAACAGAGAGACAGATAAACAGGACAGAGAATAAAATGTCACTTATACTAGGAAATTGTGTTAGCATGGAGAGATGCTTCCCTGTAAGTAAGTGTGGTGTGCGTGTACGTGCGTGCGTGCGTGCGTGCGTGCGTGTGTGTGTGTGTGTGTGTGTGTGTGTGTGTGTGTGTGTGTGTGTGTGTTGTCTTTTCTGGTTTCCTTATACTTCCTAACAATTTCTTAAAGTAAGCATGCATAGCTTTGACAACTGGAATAAAGGTTTTTAAAAACTCTAGGTTAAAAGAGAAACAAAGTCCACCCCAGCATGCTGCAAGAATGTGCTATCTAAAACTGGTGTATGAGGTGACAAAAGCCCTCTACAAGTCTCTTCCTCAGTCCAATGCCCTACAGGGAAGCCAGGCCCTGCTATTACCCTCTAGCCTTTACCACCATTTGACAAACAGAAACCAAAGCCAAGTCATTACCCTAGACCACTTGGTGGAAAGCGGCTGACAGGGGTTCTAACCCACTCACACCTAGTTGCAAAGACGGTATCCATTGGACCAGAGTGCTTCTGACAAGGCAGACAGGCTCCACTCTACATCTTGGACAAAACAGATGCTATTAGTGGGGCTCACATGTTTGACTCCAGAACTAAAGAAAAAGGTGTTGCCTCCCTTCTCCTTTCGCCAGTGCCTTCAGAGATTGTGTACTTGGGTATATAGTAGTACCCTGACTTAGGCCCACCTTAAGGGCCTAAACCTTTGCCAGGTTTTCAGGCCTAAAAGAAAAATTGCAGCACCTGTAGACTACAGGAATTAAGAGGGATGGCCCAGCTTGTCTAACCATAGGAAATACTGATTCTTCTCTCCATCAGTTTTTTCCTGGTTCAAGGTTTTTTTCTAATTATAAAGTGAAGGCCAGAGCTGTCTAGCTGGAATGGAAAGACCAGCTGTGGACTGAGACACACATCACCAAGGGACCAGGTACTGAGGACACTTTCCTTCTATCTGTCTATTCTCATGCATTTTCCAAGTGCAGTATCAGAATGAAAAACGTTTAAGGAGTACATTTAAAGCAGGGGGTGCAGGCCTGTGCCTGCACTCCCTAAGCACCCAGGAGGCTATGGCAGAGAGATCTTAAATTAAAGACCATCAGGGGCTATATAGCAAATCTATCACAAAACAAACACAACTCAATGTCTTAGTTTTAAACTCAAGAAGATCACCTGGCTCTGCAGAGGCAGGTCCAGCAAGGCTCAAACCATCCCTGCTCAAGCAGCCATGGCTCTGCATGCTTTCTGGTGCTCACCACCTTACTCCTGGGCAGGACATATCTGGTCACATGCTAACCAGTGTGGTTGGTGGCTGAGGTAGGCTCTGTTAGGTCATGGGGTGGGAGTGGGGTGGGAGGGAGGCAGGCATGAAACTTTGTCAGGTTTCCAGGCTCAAGAGGAAAATCTCAGCCCCTGTAGACCATTGCCTTGTGTCCTCAGCAGGTCATAAGGGTCAGGGACCCCTGCTTTTCTTCTCTCTCTCTCTCTCTCTCTCTCTCTCTCTCTCTCTCTCTCTCCCCCCCCCCCCCACCCCCCGACCCATCTCTCTCTGCCGGTGGCTCTTTGCTTTTCTCCCTTAACATTTAGGTCCACTCAGGCCTCCATGCCCCCTCATTACTTTTAGCACAGAGATCCATGAGAAGTTTATCTCTGGTATGGCATGGCACACTGCAGGGTACCAGCAGAGATCAGTAGGACAGCTAGTCAGCACCCAGTGGGTGATGCCCAAACAAGGACTGAGTAAGCAAAGGTTTCTGGGAAGGCTTTTGCAGTGGAGATCAGGAAGCAGGCAATGTAGGAAACCCTAGAGCTGGAGGTCTGTGAGGCCAACATGGGAGAGAGAATTGCTGCCCAGGATCACTCTAGGATAAGAGCAGTAGACAGAGACTTGTGAAGGCACCGAGGAGTTAGCCACCATCACCTGGTTCTCCTCTCATCACTCCAGGCTGCTCCAGATGATCTGGTCCACTCATACTTAGAGAACACAAGTAATCCTAGCACACAAGGACCCACAGGGGTGTCATGCTGAAGGGAGCTCAGCCAGTGTCCACCCATAACAAGCAGGGCCCTTTATCCAGCACCCCACCCCCACTTGCCTGGCACTTGTTTCTGTCATAGTGGCCACTGCTACCCCCATTCTTGCCCTACAACTGCACTAGGTGCAACTCTGGCAAGCTCGTAAAACTTTATAAAAATTCTACCTGGCAGCTTCACTATGCCCCATAGTGTACAGTGATCAAATGAACCCAGGGAGGTAGGGTGAATAACCCAAGGTCACCCAGATCAGCAATGGTGGAATGGAGGCAAAGATCCACTGGGCTGACTCCAGCCACTAGCCCCTATACAGGGTAGACTGGCTCTCGCTTCACTTGCATGTTCTATAAGGGCCCTGAGGATGAGTGCTGCTCTAGGTCACCTCTCTCTCTGCACATCCACAAGGTGGCTGGGTATGTTCTCTGTGCAGTAATGGTTTGATGTAGAGGCACATATAATTGACAGCAGGCCTTGGAGTCTGGCTTGTGGGATTTGACACTAGGTTACAGTAACTACATGACATTGAACAAAGGAGTTTCTCTCTCCATTTCCTTAAATGGAAAAGGTACCAATCCCATTAGACACCTATAAGACTGAGATGATCAATGTGAAATAGTGTGGGATTTGAATACACACACACACACACACACACACACACACAGGGAAAGATGGCTCAGTGGTTGAGGGCACTTCTGTTCTTGAAGAGGTCCCAGGTTTGGTTCTTAATACCTATATGGTATCTCATAATTGTTTGTAACTCCATCAATCTGATGCCATCTTCTGGTCTCCTCATGCATTAGGCACACATGTGGTACACATACATTCATGTAGATAAAGCACTCATACACATACAAGAAAAACAAATTTAAAAATTAAAAATATATAGGTAACATATAGATTTTCAATAAAGACTCCCCCATCTGTAGTTCACTGACCTTTGCAGAGTACTTGCCCTTACCCAAGGCCCTGAATATGACAGCTGGACATGCAGTGCCTAGCTGTGGGCAGATCTGCACTGTCTCACTAGGCATCACTCAAGCTCGGAGCCCTTGCAGATGAAGCAAAGATGGGTAAGAATTGACTCTGTAGTTAGAGGTACCTACATGGTATGACATCCACATTTCTCCTACACTATGGCCATCATTGTCTGTCTCACCTATGACCTGGCACTGATGACCTAGGTCCAGAGAAGACGGATTCAAAGGGAGCCCCTGGCTGGCTCTGCTGTGATTGTTATTCCAAACTGTCTCCTAGGAGCCGAGGAGAGGCCAATCCACAGATGACTTTCAGAAGCTTAAGGGCATAAGCTCTGTGCAGTCTGTTTGGGGTAGACTGCGCAGCACACGGGCCAACGTGAGTCATGTTCTATCGCAAATAAAAATCGGCCCATGAATATACATAATCCCCAGGTAATTCTCCCAACCTCAGACCAGTAATGGAGCCACCCTCGCTCACTGAGGCATGAATATTTACCGCCCCTGGCTTTGCTGCTCTCGATCTGGGCTCAATTTTGCAAATTAAAATGAGGGCTGTGGATAGAGAGATTACAAGGGGCCTCTGCAGGCTGCTGTCCCCAGCAAGGCAGCTGGGCAGGCCGAGTTGGTTCCTAACTGCTAGCCTGGTGCATATAGCCTTGAGGGGTGGCAGCCATAGAAAGAGGCAAGATGGTCAGAGGGGCCAGGGTTTCAGAAACAGTACACAAATGAGAGTCAACATGGACACGTGACCCAGGTGAAAATGTATGAGCAAGTTTCAGGCTTCCCTTTCTGATGCCTGAGGACAGATGCCAAGCAGCAAAAGGAGCAGAGACATGAAGCTCCCACAGATCTGGTGTAGACGGTGTCCAGGCCTGAACATAGGGTGTTCCATTTCATCTCTTTAGAGCTTGCTTTCTCACACACAGCAGGATAAGCATAGCCTCTCTCCCTCTGTTAGCGTGATGTCTGCAGGCTGTTTGCCCAGGACACATTCTCCTGGTCGGCTGCATTTGCTGCCGGTGCTACACGCATTATTTGGAAAGGGCTAGGATATGAAGTGATGTCAAAGGTGAGGTTCATCACTGGTGACAGATAACACAGACAAAGGGAACTGATTGGTCTGAGCTTCCTACCTAGATACTTGGGTCAAATTCATACTGGGGCTTGGCACTCCTTTTTTAAAATTTATTTTATGTGCTTTGGTATTTTTTGCATGTATGTGAGTCTGAGTGAGGGTGCCAAACCCCTTAGAACTGAAGTAATAGACAGTCATTAGCTGCCATGTGGATGCTGGGAATTGAACCTGTGGATTCATCCTTTGGAAGAGCAGCCATCTCTCCAGGTCTTGGTACTTCTATCTGGATTCTGCAAGCAGAAGGAGCTGAGTAGCAGCTTGCTTCTCCTGTCCTGGGCACAAGGTTGGGGAAGAGGAAATAGAACAGAGCATAAGAGACTGTCCTGAAAGGGTGGATGAAAGCAGCCAGCCACCGACAGACCTAAATGCCCTTCAGCCTACCATAGAACCTGGGGTCCGAGAGACTAGAAACCACAGATGGAAGAATCACTTCAGCTGTCAAAACTAAAAGGGAGTGGATGGAGTCTGGGAAGTATGCCCTGACTAACCTTTGGAAGGGACAGTGCTTGCCACTGAATAACCTATGTTCTTAGTTCTGGTAAGGCCCCTGCTAAGCACCTGACTCCTAGAAGTCCTTCATGGGAGGGTAACACAGACTTCATGCATGCCCAGCACGAGGCTCACAGCTACATAGCTGTTAAGTGCTGGAGGCTAATGCAGGGTCTGGTCTCCCTACCTGCAGGTAGCCAGTGTTCAGGGATCATGTGCCTCCAAGATGTCTATGCTTATGGCGGCCAGAGAATGGTGTTTACTCCACCCAGCTCAGTTAGGAGTTTTGCAACACCATCCCCAAAGTGGTTAAGAACACTGGTTGCTCTTCCAAAGGATGAATCTACAGGTTCAACAAGAATTAGGCTGTCCTCAACCCTAACTGACAGGCATGAGATGCCATCTGAGTGAGAAATATTTAAAAGACAAACCCAGAGTACCCAGTGGGCTACAGAGAGTGTCCTACAAGTGGGGTCCATTCCCTTCCTGGCCTGCCTCACTATGCACAGCAGCAAACTCCAAGGGACTCTGAGGACTGCTGCAGGGTGGAGGAAAATGTGGGGGACACAGTTAGAAAGGGACTCTGTGCTCCGAGGTCCACAGCAGACAGTCCTGCCTGTTGTCTCCACACTTCATGCCCTCCCCTCAGGTCTCATGCTGGCTTGGGAGGTCTGGTACCAAAGGGTTACTGGTTGAGCTCAGAAACCCTAACCCAGCCTAACAAAACGGCTCCTATTTTTCTTTCTGCTTTCTTTAAGACCCCAGATGTGTTCTTGCACATCAAAAGAGAACAACTTATAAAGTTAAACTAAATCAAGGGCTTTTGTTCTGAGGCATCGTTGCTGAACTAATTATTCCTGTATGTTGTTTAATGAAATAGTGGTGCCATATATTAAACCAGCTAACAGGATGAGCACATGAGTTACAAGGAAGGTCGAGACTGGGATTATAAATTTAACTTTTTCTTAAGAAGAGATGAAACAAACCACTCAACTCCCTGCTGTCGTATGTCATGGGAGGGGAAAATGATGGCACCACACAGCGCTGAGGGAGGCCTGTGCCCCAGTGAAAGGACGCTGGCGGACCAAGCAGCAGCCCCGCCTGTTGGCTCTCACCCTGGGTCTTCTGCACCCGAGCTCCACTAGGCTCCAGGCAGGCTCCTTACCCCCCTCTCACCCCCCAGTGGCTATGGGTCTCCAGACAGTAAGCACACGTGACAGTTCTTTAGAAAGCTAGAGTCACCCCAGACTACACTATACATGGAAAGAAGCTGTGCAGCATAAATGCCAAGCAATCTTCACGTGAATCATAAGGGAGGCTGTGGCAGATTTGGCTCCTTCTGAGAAGTCAAGCCCTGCAGGGCCAGAGAAGCCAGAGTGTGTGGGCACAGGTACATGAAAGATTGACAACATACTTGCTATATGAAATGTATGTGTGCATGGCCTTGTGCTAGACAAGAAGTAGGATGTGATCAAAGACACTATCCTTCCTGGCAGTGCACAGAGTCACAATAAAAATGTATCTCAGGGGCTGGTGAGATGGCTCAGCAGGTAAGAGCACCTGACTGCTCTTCCAAAGGTCCTGAGTTCAAATCCCAGCAACCACATGGTGGCTCACAACCATCCGTAATGAGATCTGACTCCCTCTTCTGGTGTGTCTGAAGACAGCTACAGTGTACTTACATATAATAAATAAATAAATCTTTAAAAAAATGTATCTCAGGTGTCAGTTGTCCAGTTAAAATTATTTTGAGAATCTTAATAAAGAAAACATATAAACATAATATCATGTGACCAATAAAGTAGCAACTGGCCAAGAGCTGTCAAGAACATGGGAACTCAAAACAATGGTATTGAAATGTGTCTGAATTAAGATATTAAGCCAGGCGGTGGTGGTGCATGCCTTTAATCCCAGCCAGCACTCAGGAGGCAGAGGCAGGCAAATATCTGAGTCTGAGGCCAGTCTGGCCTACAAAGCTAGTTCTAGGACAGCTGGGGCTTTACAGTGAAACCCTGACTCAGAAAAAGCCCGGGGAGGGCGGGTAGGAGAGAGAAAGGAAATAGGATATTAAGTAAAAATTGAGCCCAGTGAGCCTTGCTATGCAAACAAGACATTAACACAATGGTGCATGTTGAACGTCTGGGTAATATTCTTCCTTACACCTCCCCATATTTTGTCCAGTAAGTAGGTGTGCATTGCTTTTATAATCAGAAAAAGACTATCAATTAAGAAAAGAAAAAAAAAAAAAAAAAAGAAAGAGGGGGTCCAAGCTGACCCACAACTTGAGGTTCTTGGCCGTGGCAGGGGAGGGCTGAGCCCAAGAGGTAGGCTGGTTGGGGTCATCCTGCCAAGGGCTCTGGTGAATGTGCAGATTTCAAGACATGGAGCTTATCCACACACTGACACTGTGCAAAGGCCTCAGGCAAAGAGACCCTGACAGTGATTAATTGGCTACAACACAGAGTACCAACAACAGCCTCCCTTCTTTTCTATCTCCCCCTTCCTCCCTCAGACCCAGCCCTGTCTGCCGGATGTACAAGAACCAGGCAGTCTGAGCATGGCTCTTCTCCCTTTGAGTACATTGTGTGGTCCTGAGCATAGGCCCCATCTTCTGAGCCTCTGTTTCCTGAATCTAAAGATGATAAAGGCCTACAATGCCTACCAGTATAGCCAAATTTTACTGTGGACATGAACTTGAGAAGCCCAGCACCTGGGGAGGGCTTGACAGACACTTCCTTCATAGAATGTCTGATGGGTGTGGAAGCTGAGACCAGTCCAGGCTACAAACTAAGCTGCTGCCTCAGAAAGAACAGAGATACCCAATGCTTAGAGAATGTACATGGCTTCTGTCCCCACGTACATGTGTGATCACTATTGTGTTATTCCTCACAGCACAGGAAGCAGGTCCTGGTGTGGTCGGCATTATCCTCAGAAGTCTCTTTCTGCATATCACACTATTTCTCAATGGTATTGCCATTGAGAAATCCAGCTTTATAACACACCTACAGCACATCATATTACACCCTCTTTGATAGAAGTATGAGATCCTGATCCTGTGTGAGGGAATAAGTGAACATGTGTGTGTATGTGTGTGTGAGGGGGAGGCAGGAAGGGAGGGAGGGAGGGAGGGAGGGAGGGAGGGACGGGGGGGGGAGAGAGAGAGAGAGAGAGAGAGAGAGAGAGAGAGAGAGAGAGAGAGAGAGAGAGAGGAAAAGAAAGGAGAGGGGTGGTGGTACTGAAGAGCAGGCAGTATGCATGCTGATGTCTCTATCTGACCTCTGCTACTGTCTTCCCACATCGAGCATCTGTGTCTACCTCTGTACAACTCTCCAAATTCTATCAGTGCTGCAGTGGCTCCCCATCTTGGAGAGACCCCTCTAGTAGAAGGTAGCAATGCCCAGCATGAACCAACTGCTGCCTGTCACCATGGCAATAAGGAATGTGGGGAGGTGTTACTGTGTCATGGACACAACATTGGGTACAGCCAGAGAGGCATCTAACTGTTCCATAGAGTCCACATGATTCTTAGGGCAGTATTATCAGGTCCAAATACAGCAGTGCTGAGCTTGAGAGCTCACATCAGAGGGAAAAAAGAAAGAACTCTGCTTGGCCAGGTGTTCTTTCTGTGCTTCTAACATGAGCAGGGGGGCAGGTATTTGAGAGCTTCTGGAAGCACATTTTTCCCTCCTAGGCAGTGTTTAGGAGTGAGGTATCTATGTATACGTCAAATCTAGACCTGGAGAGCTAAAAGCAGGGTTGCACTCTGCAGAGCCTGAAGTGAAATGAGGAGAGACACTGGAGTGTTATTAGAAGAGCAATAGCAGCAGCTCCCTGGGACACAGAACCCAGGGCGGGAAGTGTTCAGGGTTCTGTCACTCTGTAAACTTTGTGGTATTTTCCATCTCAGGACATCACTTTTTTTAAAACAAAAGTGAGGGGTTGGAGAGATCCCTCAGTGGTTAAGAGCACTTCCTATTCTACTAGAGGACCTAAGCTCAGTTCCCAGGACTGCTGTCCAGTGGCTCACAACAACCTGAAACTACAGCTCTAGGAGATCTAATGCCCTTCTCTGTCTTCAGGGCACCTACATACAGACCTTCACATGCACATCGTGGGTAGCAATATTTTCTTGGGAGAGTGGAACAGATCTACTAGAGCTAGCCCGATAACAAGCCAGCTTAGATGAGAGGCATATGTACCATGTGCTTATGGTGGCAAACACCTACTAGCCCCCTGGGGGTTCAGTGTGGCATGGAAAGGAACTGCCCAGGACTTTTCTGAACTTGGGAGCACAGCCCACAAGAAGCACAGTAGGAATCCACTGCCAAGACAGTGAACCCTGTATCTTCTCCATATCCAACATTGGCTTCAATAGGTAGTCACAGACCTCTGACCTCAGGTAGCCATGTTGTCCCAAGAAATAGTGACAGGTGCAGCAATTTCCCTTGCAGGGGAAGGCTTCCTCTGGTTTGGTGGGATGAGCAGGACGTAGCCGCTCATGCACTGCCAAGCATAGAAAAAGTATTACCTATATTCCAAACTGCCAGTGTGCATTCCTAAGTAGGCCCCCTCTTCCATGATGGAACTTGGAAATAAGAGAGGACAGAGACCTCCAGGGTTTCTTGATTCAACCCAACAGTGCAGCTAATAAGCTGGTAACCCCTGGATTCTAATCACAGTCTGTATAAGACCAAAACCAGCACTTCCCCAAACCAAGTCATCTTCCTGCAGAAGAACTAGGCAGAGAGGGTCAGGGTTTTCTACAATTGGTAGCTTAGAACATGAAAACTCTCTTCTGATATTCTTCTACAAGACAGAGAAGAGCAGAGGAAACAGAGGCCCTGCCCAGCCTAGTCCACTGTTTCTCTGCCTGTCATCTGGCCATATGAAGCCACACCTGTTACAGCCTGCTTGTCATCTGCGCCTCAACAAGCAGGTCAGGACACGAGGCCTGCTGCAAGGATGGTGGCCACCCATCTCTCAACTGCTTCTCATTAGCTGAAACATTCTACTTTTCAACAACCAAGGATGGCTCTGTCCTTCCTTGGAGAGTGAAGGTGGACCCTCTGCTGAGTGCTGGTATCTGAGTGCTGCTAGGTGCTCATATTAAACAAAGGCTCCCCTTATCCCAGCACAGGCTGGTGACATAACGACAGAAGACCCCACTACTCTGTTCTATGTGGGTAGAAGTGGCTATAACTCTAGAAGACACATATGTGGACCAGCTATGGGTAGCTGGACACAGATGGAAGGACGTACCTAATGCTAATATGTGATGAAGCACTCTAACTTGCTCCTCTGAGAAAGAAATACCATCAGTACAACTATAAGGCAGGGCAGGCCAGGCCAGGCCAGGCTCAGAACAGAAGATGGAACAGCTCAGCTCTCAGCATGACAGGCAGTGGGCTCTTCACTTCTCCAAATTCTGACTCAGTCTTGTCATGAACACTACATCTAGATGGCTATAGCACTGGAAAACCCACCTGTGGGTAAAGGGCAGGGGGCCAGGCAGTCTGAGTTCTGGAGTATACTGTGCCAACTCCATACCGTTATAAAAGAAGGAGACTTCACTGAACAAGTCACTGGGCCACAGCACAAAGCAGGGCCCACTTGTCCTCAGAAGGAGGAGTATGTGAGAACTGGAAATATTTCTAACGGTACTTCAAATGGTCAGGGACAGATGGAACAAAAGCATTGCAAGTCACAGTACTGCTGGTGGCTGTTCTCAGCATGTCAATGAGCGCTAAGCCTCTGCACCATCTCTGTGAGGTTCTGATAGTACAAGAGTCCCAACCCAAGGTCACAAAAGGCAGGGCACTGTTAGAGGCTGAGTGGAACCTAGAAACTAGTTCTAGGGCCTGGGCCTTCCCAAGCTGCAAATGGCCAGGTTTTCAGGCTGTGCCCTCAAGGCCCAAGGACCACATAGGGCTACAGTTCATGTATGGAGAAGGAAGTGAAATGAAACACTCCCCTTTTCCTGACCATGCCCAGCTTCTAACCCTGTAACATGTCCATGCTTTCACTAACTACCTGTCAAGCTCTTCCCTGCAGAAAACCAGCAGATCCAGCAGGGGGTCTGTGAAAGAGAGGTGGACAGGCGAATGCTCTGAAAGGAACATCACTGTGTTCCCAAAGAAGCACTTTTGGAAACTGCAGAAAGATCATATTTCTGTAAAAATAAGGAAACTTTCTGAGAACCAAGGCATCATACAATTAAAGGTCCTCCACAGTTAGCCCTTCCTGAAGCATACTGCCACCCTCTCCTGACGGTTTCACTCTGAGTCTGAATTTTATTTACTTAAAAAATTTTATAGGCTTTTTCCTGAGATGCAAACCACCTTTGGTTGAGTTAGTTTCAAAGTTGGTTTCTACCGCTAGGTAGCAGCTTTCCTGAGATGCCTTTCTAAAATCAAATAGTTTTATCCAGAGGGACTTTCACAGGAGATTACAGTCTTGGAGGTGTGGAGACGGGAGATGGAATAGTCAAGGTGATAAGCCCAGGAGACTGCAGAGCCTGGGAAATAGCAGAGTCCTGGAGATGACAGAGGTCAGGAGGTGGCAGAGTCTGCTACGTAGGCCAGAGCCTGAGCCCCACTGCAGGCTTCCACCCTGTGAACTGGCAGTTCAGTGAGTCAAATCTAACCTTTTTTGAGTGAAAAGGAACAGAACAAAAGGTGGACTGCAAAAGAGCAGATGTCAGGAGGCTGGGGTGCTCTACCCTGCATGCACAGGAACACTCAGAAATCAACTGCCAAGTGTGAAAGAGTCCAGGGCCAAGGCTGCAAGTGGCAGCCCTGTCACTCACTACCCCAGGGGCTGGGGAGCTGAAGTCTTCCTTGGCCAGGAACAGATACTTTTCAGCTTAACAGACACAGCCCCTGCTTATGGCAGGACGGAGAAAAGTAGGAGAACCAGTGTCTTCCCCAGCTCAGATTAGAGACACTGAGGTGAGCTCTAATTTTGTCATCCTGCTTACAGGCTCAGCACACCAAGTCCAAGGTTATGGGTTACTCATGGCTCTGCTTCCTAGGCTCTCAAGCACAGTGGCCAGAGGCATGGAGATAATGGTGGCACCTGCTTTTCTTCCTGAGAACTGCAGAGCAGACAGGCCCCTCCTTCTGTTCTGTTATGACTTCATTAAACTGCACAGGGTGTGTGTGACTAGAAAACAACCAATCCTCTGTTGTTTTCTACTTCCTTTCTCAAGTATGTTGACTTTAAATGGATGGATGGTGTAAAAACCTGAAAAGGATGGCACATGAGTAGAACCCCAGAATGTGGAGGTGGCATCTCAGCAAGTCAGGCTAGGCCAGGTAGGGAAGTCAGACAGGATGAGGCCCAGGGCAGCTGCCAGGCTGTCCTGAGAAAAGCCTGAGAGGAGCAGATACTTCTCTGGCTGGAAGCAAAGCTCTCTGTTGGTCCTGATGGGTCTTATCTCCTTGCAACTGGCCACTTGTGTTTTTTTCTAACTCTACTTTAGGTCTCTTAAAACCTGAGCATCCATTTGAACCTTACGGCTGGAGAGTCACAATAACTTCTGGCTGGAACCAATAGCTACTGGCAGCTTTTTATAAATCCATCTACAGCCACTCACTGGTTATATAACCCATGCACATATCCTCTATGAACCTCAGTTTCTCCTTTTGCTACATAGTGGGTATGGAGGTTATCTGCATGGACCCAGACAGATGATCGCTAAGGGCCCTCCTTCCTTTCCGCATCCTGTATGTTGACCCTTGCCCTTTAATGCTGCTGCTGGGCTTTCCCATCTCTTTACTTGTAGTTCCCAGCCAGGATCTCCATCCCTTTCTTCTTGCCCTGTTCCCTGATTAGCTGCTAAGCCCCACCATGTGATACTAGGCCCACTCTGTCAACCTTACCTCTCTCTACTTGTGATGGCTACCACCTGGAATTCCGGTTCTCTGCAAACCTTGGACTAAGACAATCCCAACAATAAGTGAAAAGCTGTTATACAATCTCCCATGACCAGACCTGGTTCAGTCCTTGGTGAGTACTTGTGAGAAAGTGATAGAAAGAAAAAACCCAAATGCTGCATAGCCTGGTTCCCAGGTAAAGGCAGACTGTTCTTGAGCTCCTGGGCACAAGCCCCCAGCTGACATCTGTCAGAATGGCCCATCCATAACCACTGACAGGCCAAGGGAGCTCAGAAGAACAAAACAAAAGCTAGGCCTCTCTGCTTTCCTAGCTACCTACAGAGCCTATGCAGGCAGCGTGTGCCACAAACAGTTAAGGAATTAAGCTACTTGCTCCATCTAACCCCAGACAACAGTTTAATCTGCCACAGAGCCAGTGAGTTTGAATAGCATGGTGTGTCATGCACTCCTACAGTGGGAGTCACACAGGGTCACTGGGTACATGTCTGCCGCACTAACCAGTCCAGGGGTAGGTAGGAGAGAAGCATGGTCCCGTCAACAGGGCAAGGCCAGCTGCTGTCAGTGCAGCTCTGTTCGTTAGAGGAGACCCAGGGTGATGTGCAAGGCCAGGTTTTCAGCCAAGCTGCCATGGCTGCACTTACAGAGTGGGGACTCTTCTCAGCCTGACCCTTCCTATTAGATCCTCTGTGGCGCAGATACAGCATACTTCCTGCCTGTCCTAACTGCACATGAAACTCAGCCATGTCTCAGGGCGGGTTTCTAGTCGCTGGTGTGGGGGTAACGTAACAGAAAGAAGACTCTCTGTTACGAACGAAAACCCAGGGCACGGCCAATAAAGCAGCCATGTAGCCTGTGGGAACCAGGCCTGACTTTCAATGAACTTCCTTCGACTAAGCCCTGAGTCCTTCCTTCTCATATAAACCTTAATATATGACCACAGAGAAGAAGCCAAGAAAAAGCCTTGGCCACTCCTCAGCCCCAGGGAGCCACGCCTTTTCTTTACCTGCAGCACACTGTCTTGGCCCCAAGAGTAAGGGACTCTGGACTGGATTTCATTTTTCTCCAAGTCTCTGGCTCCATCTACTGTCTCTGAACGCGACACAGAACTGAGGCTAGAAACACTGTCCGGAGTGCTCTAGAGCTGAGGTAAAGCTTGGAGGGCAGCACAGGAGACGCCTGCATGTGGCCAAGCTACATTCCAGGCAGCAGATCCGCCCCCACTCGAGGAGCCTGGGAGGGTTGCAAGGTACTGGCCAGAAGGCTGTTTGCTTGACCTTTGAGCCCACTGCAGTCTGCTTCCAATTAAGCACAAAATAAGTCTAGTTACCAGGTTACATTATGTGCCATAGTTCACCTCAAAAGCCAGAAATACAGGGTGACCTGGAATCCACCCACAGTGCTATGGCTGCTGCTAACAGAAACAACAAATAAAGACTTGGGAATTAGGGACCCCTGAGGTAAGTGTGAATCATAGCTTAGCAAATCACTGCTTCAACTGTGTTACCTTGGGAGAGTCGCCATCCTGAGCCTTAGTTTCATTGCCTGTCAGAGAGTAAGAATTAACTAAAAGGCCGGTGTTATCCAAAGCAGGTGAGAAAACATGAAATAGGGAGCGCAAGTCCTGGCGACTCCAAAGGCTTTAAAACTACCCATCTTACAGACAGGAACACTTGGGAAAAGTGTGGGGGGACTTTAAAAACTGTATAGACAAAGAATTCCTTAAAGACCCGAGAGAAAGAGCCTAGAACCTGAGATGAGAAACTCCTCCTTAACCAGTTGCACAGGTAAAGGACCCCAGGGGCATCTGGGAAGTAGCAGTTCTCAGTGGAGAGCACCTAAGGTGGTGCTGATGGATCTCTGAGGAGAGGTTGTGAGACCCTCCCAGGGTAAGAAAGGGACATGAAGCCCAGGGAGGCAGAGTGAAGTGGAGGCATGGTGGCATATTCAGTCAGAATACAAATAATGGTAGGCTTGGCATCGTGTACAAAAGGGAATTGTTAAAGCCAACACTGCATAAACAAAATTTAAAAGGAAAAGCGGCAGATGAATGCCAGGCGTTGTTACATATAATCCAAGCACTTGTGAAGTAGAGGCAGGCATATCTTTGTGATTTTTGAGGCCATCTTGGCTACATAGTGAATTCCAGGGCATCCAGGGCTACATAATACAAACACATTTAAAAACAGACAACAGAAGCAGGGCAGTGGTGGGCACACACCTCTAGTCCAGCACTCAGGAGGCAGAGGTAGATCAGTCTAGTCTACACAGGGAGTTCCAACTTGATAATAGAGAAATCCTGTCTCAAAAAGACCAAAATAAAACAAAATAGACAACAGGCCATTTTTCAGGAAAACATGTTACCAAACTGATAGGAGGGACTGAAATAAAAAAGACCAGAGTACCACCCTTCCCTCCAATACTGAGTTCAGATGCTTGCAGAGACAAGCTCCCTTCCTCCTCTAAGGAGCAGACAAAACACAGAGGAAAGTGGGCAAGCTCTTCCTCTGAAGTCTTCTGTTCATATGACACCATAACTTGACAGAAGTGTCAACCATATATCTCAATTATGAATGCTAACATAAATATCTTAAAAGTATTCAAAATTACAATCCAAATATTAAAAAGAATGACAGGTAACTAAGCAGCATCTATTCTGTTATGCACTACTAGAGAACCCAGCACATTAGTAGAACAAAAGATTAAAAATCATCCTAAATAATATTATAAAGATTCCTGGTAAATTTCTATAGTGCTTGTTGACTTAAAAAATAAGTAGAAATTTTCCTTATTTCAAGGAAAAAGTTAAATGAGTCCAGAAACTAACATCTTGTTCTATAACCAGTCAGCACTGCAGTAAGAGAAAGGAAGTGACCCTAAGTATTTATAAGGAACAACAGAAATATCAATATCACTGCTTGAAAAACGATCCAATCACATACCAAAGGTTCTGGAGGATCAGAAAAACAAACAAACAAACAAACAAACAAACAAACAATACAAACAGCAATGAGGGCTGTGTTGGGAGTTTATAGAATTAACCCTAAGCCAACAGTTTTCTACGCAAAAGCAAAAAATAAAAATAAAAGATTTCATGTCTAGTACAAAGCCAAGGAATGTAGAGAAACAGAAGAATATGTGAAGTTGATGGGAAGACACAAAATACTTTCTCTCATATAAAAGGGACCAGATGTTAAAATGGGTATTTATCCTTAGGGAGACTAAAGAGTTGATCTTCAAACTGTTCTATATTCAAATCAATTATAATTACACTAAAATGGTGTGAAGGTTAGCTGAAACATAAATGTGAAATAGCAACAGAGACACCAGGAAAAAAACAAGGGAAGAGAGTCCCCACCCCTTCCAAACTAGAATAATCATAAAAAACAGAGTGCTGGCAATGGGGGTGTGAGCAGAACAGTGAGCTCTAAGAGAGCACAAAGATGGCCTGAATGTTTCCTAAGTGTGACACCAAAGGGACGGTTAAGAGGGGAATGCAACACATGGTGCCTGCACCTGACAGGAGTAAGGTTAGAATACAACTTTCTCATGAGAATAAAGGCAAAGACTATACACAGAGGAATGGAGAAACTGGGGGGGGGGGGCAGTTAGATGAAAGTGTGGGGTGAGATATTAACCTCAGAGGTCATTGTGAGTTGGAGAGAAAACACACAAGACATATAAACTTGCAAGTGGAAAAGAATGAGCCAAGTCAAATGATTACCAAAAGAAGCTGGCAAATGCTTTGGTGGGTAAAGCACTTGCTGCCAAGTCTGATGATCTGAGCTCGTCCCTGGGACCCACATGGTGGGGAGAGAACTGAGCTCTACAAAGTGTCCTTAGACCCCACCTGTACACTGTGACATATGTACACACACACACACACACACACACACACACACACACTGTAAAAAAACACAGAAAGAACAATAATACTTGTAACACATTTGGCATAGGCTAATTTCTTCATTTTACAGAGTTTATGAAAACTAAAGAGACAAAAATAGCCGAGTACAAAAGTGAACAAGTTTATAAAGACAGTGACATAAATGTCCAGTAAACAGGGTTTGAAGATCATATTGTTCATAAGTCGCAGAAATTCAAAGGCAGCAAAGGAAGGTGGCCTCATTTCACTGAGTAAAGCTTACCAACCTGGCAGAAGTCTGGGGAAAGGAACAATCTTCACAGAGCGCTGTAGGTGTAATTAATGCCACTCTTCCGGGAGGAAATTAGACAATATTTTTTAAGAACTATGGATGTAAAGCTATGGGCAGCCTTATCACTAAACAGTCACACATGCTACCTTCATACAATCCAACTGAGCATAAGAAGCAGGCTGTGTGTACATCATCAACTGAAATGTTTTAAGGCAGCAGTCTATCAAAGGGCTACATAAAACAGAGCAGTCAAACAACTGAAAGCTTATGGGATGTGAACGAAGTCAGACGTAAATATGCACACTGACAAGCATCATGAAAGCCAGCACTGCTTATGTGTGTGCATGCCTGTGTGGGGATATGTGCACATGTGAATGCAGATGCCTGCAGAGTCCAGAAGGGGTATCAAATCCCCAAGAGTTGGGAGTTAGGTGTTGGTGGTTGCAAGGTATCATGTGGGTGCTGGGAACTAAACTCAGGTCGACTAGAGAGCAGGACATGCTCTTAACCAGAGTTCTCTCTCTCATTTCTTATCATTTTCATTGTTGTTAGTTTTGCTTTTGAGTCAGGACTTCATATTGTGGCCAAAGTTGTCCCTGGTATCACAGAAATCCTCCTGCCCAGGCTCCCAAGTACTGGAATTATAGGTGTGAACTGCCATGCCTGTCTCGAGTACTGTTTTTAAAAGAAGACACACAGAGGCACTATGTCAGCTGCCAGAAGTCCAGATCTATGCTTAGCCCCATCATCATCAGAGAGACTTCTGCTAGCAGCTAATGGAAGCAGATGCAGAGACCAACAACAAAATATTTACTGTCAGCATCCCAGTGCTGGGGTTACAAGTATGTGCCGCTGTGCCTGGCCTTTCTATGTGGGCTCTGGGGCTGGAACTCAGGTCCTCATGCTTATAAGGCAAGCACTTTACTTAAGCTATCTCTCCAACCCAGGGTATTTATTTTTGAACTTACTTGAGACCAGAACAATGCATCTGTTGGCCTATCCAGTCATCCTTGCCTATTATCAGAATCTCAGGAATTTGGCCTCCATTATCAACACAGACTTTCATGTCCTGCTGCCACAAGCTAGAGCCACTGAGAAGGAGGAGCCTCAGCTGAGAAAAATGTCTCCATAAGATTGGGCTGTAGGTAAGCCCGTAGGGCATCTTCTTAGTGATTGATGTAGGGGAGTCCAGCCCACTGTGGGTGGGAACACCCTGGGAAGGCGGTTCTATGTTACATAAGAAGGCAGGCTAAACCAGTCCAGGTGAGCAAGGCAGTAAGTAACACTCCTCCATGGCCTCTCCACCTCTCCTGCTTCTAGGTTCCTGCTATCCTTTGAACTGTAATGTGAGTGTGAGCATGGTGTTTCCTCACAGCAATAGTAACACTAAGACACTGACCTCACCCTATCCATCAAGGGCACAAGGCCCCTAACACTACTGCCCTCTGCTCTCTGCCCAGCTCCCCTCTGTCTCTTGATCAGGCTGATTAAATGTCATGCCATGAAATTTGTTATCATTATTGCCTATCCTCCAAGAAGTAGAGGAAAATGATTTTAATTTTGACAACTAAATGAATTTTGACAAATGTCTTAACTAACACTCTCAATGACTTGTCCTGATAAAAATCTGGTAGTTTTTCTACTGTAGTGAGAAAAACGTCATCATTCATAAAGTGCAGCCACTCAGGCCAGGGGCAGCTGACCATACATTTCTGCAGCCACCTTCCAAATGGGGCCTTCTTCTGGGCCCCACAGCTGCCACATGACCCTCTTTCAAAGACCCCTCTATCCCCACTACCCATCCTCATTCAATGATCACACATAGTTAAGTCCCTCTGGTACCAGCCCATCACTGGCCCATTCTCCCACAAATTCTCTCCTTCAGGTCAGGAAAGAGTCCAGAGTGGAAATAGACATAAAGCTATTTTGAGGCAGATAAATTAAAGTGAGGAACCTAAAAAAAAAAAAAGACCAAATAAACAAACAAACAAACAAACAAAACGAAAGAGAGAGAGAGAACTCGCGCAAGAGTGAGCAAGCGAGCGAGCGCTGGGTGTCTTAGTTATTGTTCTATTGCTGTAACAAAATATCATGACCATGGCAACTTGCAAAAGGAAATATTTAATTGAGCTGACAGTATCAGAGGGTTAAACTCCATAATGGCAGAACAAAGGCATTATGGTGGGAATAGCTAAGAGTTTACATCCTGACCCATGAGCAGGAGATAAAGAGCACACTGGGAATGGCAGAAGTCTTGAGACTTCAAGCCTGTCCCAGTGTCACACCACCTTCAGTAAGGCCACACTTTGTAATCCTTCCCAAACAGTTCCACCAAATGGGGACCAACTAGTCAAACATGATCCTGGTATCTTTGAACTTTTCTGTTGCTTTACCAAGAGTCCAGAACTGCAGACTTCCCAATGGGCCTATTTTCCTCTGTAGTCTAGATTTCCCCCACTCTTACCCAGTGGCTTACTCTCTCTTCCTGCTGCCTGCCAATCCAGAAATAAAACTCTTGGTGACCTCTCCTGTACCATGTCTGCTAAATGCTACCATGCTTCCCGCTATAATGAGAATGGACTGAACCTCTGAACTATAAGCAAACTCCAATTAAATGCTTTCCTTTATAAGAGTTGCTCTGGTCATGGTGTCTTTTCACAGCAATAGAAACCCTAGCTAACTAAGAGAAGGTGGATTCACTCAGCCAGGAATCAGAGCCTACCTGGACACCTGACTGGCTTTCCAGTATGCTTCCAAAGCAGACCCAGGCTTCTCATTTCCAATAGAAAAGGTTTTGACACCCCAAAACTGTCTCTTTCAATATAGTTCCGGCCCAAAAATCACCCACAGCCCTAGGTAGTACGGGGCTCTGCAGGACTGGGCTGAGTATGCTGACTAAGAACTGCTCAGGTACAGGTGAGAGGAAGCCAGCTCTACATAGACATCAAAGCTAGAGGGTATGAGGCTGCATAGCCTCTTACCATTCTACAGAAATGCAGTATTGTCCTGTTGTTCCAACTCAGCCAAGTCCCTTATAAGAGGGCCACTGGCACAGGAGACTACACATACATTATGTGCTCCAGGAAGACAATGGGACAGCCCCTTGCCCTGTCAGGAAGTCACATTTCTATGTTCATGAGCTGAGCAAAGGAACTAAGCACACAATTTTACCTTTATCCCTATTCAATTGGAATCATAATGAAATACAAAAATGTCACTTTAAATATCCAAAAAGGAAAAATAATTCATGGTATATGTAAAACACACAGAAAAATACTTGAGCACAGAACAGTAAGAAGTCTTATGTAAGAAATGGTGGTTATCTGTTTTTACATTGCATAGGAAAAAACTGGAAGAGTAAATCTGCAAAATATCAGCAATTTTGGGCAAGGTCCTAAAAAGCTTTTCTGGTTTATATCACATTAGGAGCTTGTGCTACATGCATAGCTTGTGCACATATTGCCTGAAGCCACTACAAATGTGGTCTAACACAACAATCAGTGGGTACCCTGAAGTCAGGCAGTTGTCATTAGATTCTTGGGAGATGGACAGGAATGAGTGTGTGTGTTTAGAGTGGAGGGATAGAAAGATCAACGAGATAACCCCTGGGCTGCCTCTCTAAGGCACACACAGTGTAGCCTGGAAGGCCTGTGGATAGTTTCAAGGCTTGCCTCACCCAGAAAACACTTGCAGCTTGCTCTGCTAGGGAAAGAGTGGAGAAATCCAGACTACAGAGGAAAATGGGCCCATCATGAAGTCTGCAGCACTAGACTCTGGGTAGAACAACAGGAGAGGCCAAAGATGCCAGGCAAAGTTGGACTATGCTGGCTTCAGAGGGTCAGATCAGCTCAGGTTGCCTTCTTTACCTAGCCTGCACTTCACCTTTCCCCATCAGAGGCAGGGTATCTGATCCTGATGAGTGTATTCTGAGATCCTACATGGACTGTGTTTCTTAGCTTTTGGGCACTTCCAAAGTTGGTCCATCTAGTGAGGACAACTAGTCTTCTAGCAGAGGATGAACTCTTGCTTCCTAATCTCCTTCTCCACAGAAACAGCCAGGCTAGTCTGTCTCCAGGTACCTAGGCAAACATTATCTCTCCTACCCTCCTTCTAGCTCCTCTGGATTGATGGAGTAATACTTGGACCATGGCAATGGCATGTGCTCCACTAGGTGTAAGGCTCTGATGGGGCTGAGGAACAGTGAGAAAACTCTTATTGTCTTCCTCTTCCTCTTCCCACCACACACTTCCCATGGCAGAAGGATGGCTGGCTGGAGAAGGGTCAAGAATTCCCTGGCTCTCACTTCCCAACTGAGGCCCTCACCTAGAAGGCAAAGACAGGTCTGGGATGTGCTCCAGCTTCACATGGTGGGGTGCCTGACCACACCACTAATACTGGCTGCTAGGGCAGCTAGCTGCCTGGAACTAGGCAGTTAACAAGTGACTCCCACAGGAAGCAGGCATAGAACCATGTGATTTCTCTCAGGCCTGAGTTCTTGTCCATCTTCCCAGCCCAAACTTAGCCCCAAGGAAGATGGAAAAAAAAAAACCCACACACACAAAAAAAGGAGCAGTGATGGTTGGAAGGCCATGTCATGCAGCTTGGAATGTTTATTTTGTAAACAAACCAATGGCAATAAATTATGCTGAACTTTAATAAGATGCACATCATATTAGGTCTGTATTTTTGCCAAGAAAAAAAAAAGGTAAAGGGAAGTAGAGAGAGAAAAATGCCTTGAAGTAAAGATCACAAAAGGGGCTTCCTGTTATGAGATACGGGTGCATTTCCTTGACCAAAACCAGACAGATCGCGAAATGCCAAATGAAAAATCATGAAAACTATAAACAGGTGACATACTTGAACTTGTTTCCTTTTCTGCCCAGACCTCGGGCAGCAGCCAGGGGCCACCCCTGCTCTTGTGGTTGGCCGTCACCAGAGGCAGCACTGAGGGGACATGACATGCCTGTCAATGCTGAGCAAGGAGGGATCTTGGAGAGCCTGGAACCTGCTGCAGCTTCTTGCATCAGCCCCTTCTGTTTCTCTGAAGCCTGGGTGACCAGACAAACACATCCTGTGACTGAGTGTGCTGTACCAGAACTGGCTGAACACCACTCATACATACTGCATGCAACTGGACAACTGTCCCATCATGGTCAGTGGTCGTAAGCAATCCTCATCCCTGGTACCACTGCACAGTCCTATCCAGTGGGCACAGCAGAGGCTTGGGGGTACATGTCAAAAGGTGATTCCTCATCAAGACAGAAGTGATGTTGGTTCTCTGACTAACAGAAGAAAGTTAATTTGAAAACAAAACAAACCTTAGATATTAGGAAACTCATTTTAGAAAATTCAGCCACACTTTTATAAATCACCTACAGGCCCAAGAAAGAACCATAACCAAAATACTGAAAGCTTTAGTCAGGTGATTAAAAGTAGGACACATTACTAGAGGAAGTTAAACCAGTTAGAGGAAAATTTACAGTTCTAAATGTATCTACCAGAAAAGAAGAAAGGCTGGTGATTAATGATATAGCTCTCACCTCAAGAGTTTAGATGAGCACAGCTGAATAACCCAAAGAAATCAGAAGAAAGAAAACAAGGAGAAGACAATGGCATAGGAAGAAAATAAGGAGGAAAAATATCAGTGGCCAAAAGTTGATTGTTCAACAAACATCAACATTAGCAAAATGGAAGATCATAACAGAGTCTGGAAAACATAAAAGAATACAAAAAGAAATATTTCTTATTTTTATATGAATAAGTAGATAAAATACGTTCATAAAAATACAATAATAGAACAAGGGGGAAAGCTAATATATATCCATACTTAAGTTAGAAATGTAGGCCTAAACCTTATTTAAAGGCTCTGGCAACTGTTAGAATGGTGGCTAAATTCTATATGACATATGAAAAAATAAACACATAAACAAACAAAACCCCAGCAATAGCCCCCAAGCCTTTCTTCACAGCCAACAACAATTGATTTGGAATAATACACAACCTCAAAGACAAAAAGCACAGCCTGTTAATAAAAAAGACAACTGACGTTTTCAGAGTTAAAGATCTTAGATATCAAGGAAAAGCCAAGCTACAGTATACAATCTGAGCTTTGGAGTGGATATTCAATATGTGAGCGCAGCAAGCAGTACATGATCAAAATATGTAAATCAGGGGGCAGGTGAAATGGCTCAGTGGGTAAGAGCACTCACTGACTGCTCTTCCGAAGGCCTTGAGTTCAAATCCCAGCAACCTCATGGTGGCTCACAACCACCCATAATGGAATCTGAAGTCCTCTTCTGGTGCATCTGAAGACAGCTACAGTGTACTTACTTATAATAATAACAATAATTTAAAAATATGTAAATCAGTTGTATTTCTATATTCAAACAGCAAATAGCTAGAAATATTTTCAGTAATATCAAATAATACTTAGAAATAAGCTTAATAAGTGATATTAAAAACTGTAGATCTTTACTGGGGAAAACTATCTCCCCAAAGCTATAGAAGATATACCATGTTCATGGACTAGGGTACTCAGGCGTGAGGTCAGCTGCCTCTGGTGTTCCATGGATCTCAGCCAGTGCCAGCTACAATCCCAATACACTTAAAAAAGTAAGGTAATATGGAAATTCCTATGGTTGCAGGGAGCCTGGAAGAGCTAAAACAATGTGTGAAATAAACAGAGCTGAAAGACTGACTCTACTTCATTTAAAAATTACTCTAAAATAACAATGATCAAGACAGCATGAGCTTGTAATTCACACTGGCAGATCAACAGCACTGAACAGAGTCCAGAACGACATTCACACATTTACTTACATTCCCCACGGAATCTACCTATGTATGTAAATATGCATGTGAAGGTCAGAGAACAACTTGCTGAAGTCAGTTCTCTCCTTCTACAGCATGGGTCATGGGGACTAACCTCAGGTCCTCAGCCTTGATAACAAGCATCCTCATACACTTAGCCAACCTGCCAGCCCAAGTAATTCGCTTTTTAAAACACAAATGTCAAGGCATTAATGGGAGAAAGGCAATTCTTTTCAAAACAATTATATAGACATATGAAAAAACAATAAAGAACCCATCCTTCAAGCCTTTCTTCACACCAAAAAAATTAATTTGGGGTGGCACACAACCTACAACACAAAAAGCACATGCTATTAATAATAATATAATAATAATAATAATAATAATAATAATAACAATAATAAAGACAAACTGAAGCTTATCAAAATAAAAGATCTCAGATATCAAGAAAAAGGCAAGCTACAGACTGGAAGTAATAATCTCTGTAACTATTATCTGACAGAGGACACGTGTCCCAAACACAAAAGAAATTCTTCATATCAACATTAAAGAACATGTACAAAAGAATGATATAGTTATTCATAAAAGATCACTTACCAGCTAATTCACAATACTCTAAATACCAAGCAATATGAGCCCATACCAGTGCTGGACATGGGAGCTGGTCCTCCCCACTGGACATAGCCCCCTAGACAGGATAAAGATACAAATGTACCCTTCCATGTATACTAACTATATCCATACTGATACCTGGCTGAAACTGAGTACTTGGTTCATATGATACAGAAACTGGCCATTCTCCACAGCCCCCTCAGACAGGATAGAAGCCTCCAAAGAGAGAAGATGCCAGGGTACTGCAGAGAGGCAGGTGAACAAACATCCCAAAGGTGGTCAAAAGGCAGGATCCATAGACAAGGGTTTTATTTAGCTTACACCAGATAAGTATAGATTTCTAGCTCTCTCACCTGCGAAGTGTAAGCTACAGGTCTTCTCCAGCCCAACATACCAGCTGAGTACCATGTCCTAGAGAGTCAATGTGGGGCCCCATTCCTAGGGTGCAAGTGCACGCTTGTTCACACCTGACTCTTGATTCTTTCCCTCACCTGGCCCTATGCTGGGTCCCAGAGATGAGTGAACCCAAGCCCCCTGACCTGTTGATCATTGTCAGAGAAATACAGAGCTCAGTCTTGTTCAGGCATAACTGGTTCACTGTGAATGTACACTTTCCTTCCTTCCAGTAGTGAGAAAGATAAGGATTCAAGAGACTCAGTCAAATTCCTGTTTGGCACCTCTACTCCGAGTGAAACATACCAGCTGTCACAGCTTGACTTTTGTCTTTGTAACATCTGCCAAAACCACTTACATCCTTAGAAATTCTTTTCTGGGAAATTTGTTTAAAAACCAAAATCACTCAAACAACAAAAACAAACAAAAAAGACCTGTGTCATAAATGTATGCTCTAAGACACAAAATAGACATCCAACCACGACTGGAAACAGGCACACTGGTTATGACATGAAGGAAGGTGTGTTTGTGCTATTGTGACTGCAGTGGTGTAAAGCAGAGGGAAATGGGCTATATTCATTTTTGCTGCTGTGATAAAACACTAACCAAAACCAACTTGGGGAGGAAAAAGTTTATTTCATTTTTAACTCTCAGGTTACAGTCCAGCACTGAGGATGGTCAGGACAGAAATACAAGTGAGGCGCTTGCAGTAGAAACCATCGAGTCACGCTGCTTACTGGCGTGTTCTCTTCGACTCATGCTCAGCTATCTTCCTTACACAGCCCAGGTCCATCTGCCCAGGAAGGGCACTACCCACAGTGGACTGGGCCCTCCTACATTAATCAGCAATCAAGAAAACATCCCACAGACATGTCCACAGGCTAATTTGATGGAGGAAATCCTCAACTGAGGTTCCCCCTTCCCAGATGACTTAGTTGGTATTAAGCTGAAAATAAACACTAAGCAGGATACAGGCAGGTCTGTCCTTACTCAGAAACACCTTCCAAGACAAAATACTTCCCCTTCTTTGTGGGGGAACTCAAGGGACAAAATACTGTGCCATTAAAAGTGCAGGAGTGGGAAACAAAGATATGCCTGACTGTGCACAGGTATACATATGGAATGGTGCTAGGGTGGGAAACACTTTGCAATACATTTGGACTTTTTCCTATCATGAGAATGTATTGTTTATTTTCTTTAAAGCAGAGATACAACTCACTAGTAGAGTGCCTGGTGCTTGGGAGGCCCCAAGCTTTATTTCCAGCACTGAGAAGCAGTCCCATAGACTAATTCTCTTAGACTAACCCCAGAAGAGCAGTCCTCTTACAACATTCTTTCCTCTGGTCTCAGCCAGCCTTGCTTTCCCCATTAGAACCTCCAGTGTGTGTCTGCATTGCACTCACACACACACTCACACACATGCACAGATCTGCAGGTAGTTCCCATCTCCTCTTCCCTTTCCATGGTAGTCATGGCTCTGCATAGCCTTTCTTGGAGACAGAAGGGTATACAAGCCTCCACTTCTGAGTTGCTTCACCAAGGTCTTTCCTGTGTACAACTCCCTGGCCTACATGTTTTAAGGTCATCTTTTACATATCAACTTTACTCTGGGGGGGGGTCTACTTTTCTAAGTGACTGTCTGAATAGCATCATATTGGCTTATGGTATTGTAGGTGACATCATCAAACCACCTCTATCAACTTAATAGAGAGAATGGGGAGGTCTAAGCCAGCTACAGGCAAGGGTAAAATTAAACCAGGCTCCTTTATTAGGAGACATTATTGACAAGGAGGAGGGAAGACCAGAGGGAGCCCCCATGGGCTTTGATTGTAGTCAGAGACTCTTCCAAGCTGCAATATAGGTCATGTGGGTGGACATAGCTTCATCTGTAATTACATATATGTATGTAAGGGTTACTAAACCAGAGTGTATTTTTTGATTTCTAACAAAGCTCAGAAGTAATGATGACCCAGTGTCAATGACAGTACCAGTGCCCAGACCTTGGTTTATATGATCATTTACCAGTTAAAAGAACCAGAGGCTTCTGGGAAAAACAGCAGATTCCAGGGCTAGGGAGTGAAATTGTAGGATGAGCAGAGAGTACCTGAAAATCAGGAAGTACTCAAAATGTCAAGGGAACACAGGAGCCAGACTGAGAGAGCACCCAGTGGTCAAGGATTAAGCCTTCTGAGTAGCAAAATAATAATTATAACATTACATATAAAGTCCAAATCCACAGTCCACACTGATCAAGATGCCTGACTAAATTACCAGATGGGGAGAAAAGCACACTTCCCGTGGGAAAGGTTCCAAATAATGCGTAGCAAGATACTCTTTCTTTTCTTTTTCTTTTTTCTTTTTCTCTCTTTTTTTTTTTTTTTTGTTTTTTTGTTTTTTTGTTTTCCGAGACAGGGTTTTTCTGTGTAGCCCTGGCTGTCCTGGAACTCACTTTGTAGACCAGGCTGGCCTTGAACTCAGAAATCCACCTGCCTCTGCCTCCCAAGTGCTGGGATTAAAGGTGTGCGCCACCACACCCGGATAAGATACTCTTTCCTTAAGGAGGTGAGGCTTCCTCTTCCTACCAGACCAAACTCTGCCCATAAGGAGGGGGGGGATCATGGAGGTGCACACTGAACAATGGATTCAAATATTCATAACAGTCACAAAGGGAAGGATGAAAAATGCCTGGAGCATATTCATCTAATAATGAAAGGCCAAGATCCCAGGTAACTAAGAATAGACTATGTTCCAGAGAGAAAGAAGAACATTGGAATTTATGGAAAGGGGCAAGGTAGCAGAAGAAGCTGGACAAACCTCAGTCTTCACAGGACCTGTTGGAGATTGGGGCCAAAAATCACACTTCAAGAAAAGAAAGGCAGTCCTGAATTGCCAACAGGCATTCTAGCCAGAGGACGAACCTTACTCCTCCTGTGCTGCAGGACACTGATGGAGAAAAAAAATCCATTTGATTATTTTCCATATCTTGGGGGTGCTGTAGCCAGGTGCCACCTTGAAAGGAGAGCCAAGCTACTCTGGAACCTGCAGACAAGGAACAAATGCAACTTAGGGAGACTGTGGACACATGCTTTGGTATTTGCCTAGGAGACAGCCTTGGCAAAAAGATGAGGGCTGGGGAGTAGAGAGCTGGGTTCAGAGAAGCTTCAGTAGAAGGGCTCATGCTGTAGTCTGTGGTCCTGCCCTCCCTCTACGGCAAAGGAATCTCTCTAAGGATTCCTGACGAGGCCCTGAGCCCATGGTCAGTAAAATGCTAGCCCAGGAGCCCATTCCCTGAACATGTGCTCTACTGACTGATTGAATTGAGATCTCTGGGCCCAGAGTGAGCAGAGAGGCCTGACTGCTGCAGCTGCCTCCCTCCTTGCAGGTTGGTTCACTGCTGGGCAGGTCTGAAAGTGCTGGGTCAGCAGACAGAGCACTAGCTTTCTCTAGTTCTCCCCTCCAGTGTCTCAGAGCTGTTTGGTTCTCCCACTCTCCAGTGCACTTCGAAACTCTCCTGGGCTTGAATATTTGATCGTCATGACTGTACTAAATGGGGAGTCTCAGGATAATGTGGATCTTGCCTAGATCACAGGCTGCAAAGCTTGTTAGGCCAACAGTGGCTCCTAGAAGCTCAAAAGTAATACAGGAAGGGCTGTGGAAAAAGGGCAGGAGACAACAGCCACAACTACTACCCAATACCAGCAGATTCCAATTTGAAAGGACCAGAAAAAAGCCTCTCAACTCATTATCATTTTAAAAATCGTTTTCATTCTGTTTACTATATTATTAATTGTCTTCAGTTTTCTATTTTAAGGATCTTTTCTGTGTTTAGTTTTTAAATCACTCTTTCTACTTTTCTAATTTCATTAAGGTACTTTTCCTTAGTGAGTAATTAGATTCATCTCTCACTCTTTTCTAATCCCCAGTTCCTCCCTTTTTTTCTATTTTCCTTGCCTTTTCTTTCCTTTTTCCCTTTCACTGCCCATTCTAATTCATTCATTTATTATCGTGTTTATTATGACTGATTTTAACTTCAGTTCACAATGTTGTTGCGATCCTCTTTTCTATGGCTGTGCCAGCTGGCTTAACTGACTTTAACTGTATTTCTATATTTGGTTTGTCTTGGTGAGTTGAAGTTTATTTTCTCCTCCCTGGTGTTAGGATTGAGCCCTCAAGAGAAGACTGATGACTAAGAAGATCCCCAGATGAAACCAGAAATGATGCCCATTCCAACAAATGTGTACCACAATTCAGACAGCACATGACAAAGCAACAATGAAAGACAATAACTCCACAATCTACAACTCTCTAGAAACCAAGACAGCAAAATGCCTGAGATGCCAGACAAAGATCTAAAAATTTTGGTTTTTAAAATAACCAGTTACCTCAAAGAATATTCAAATAGACAAATAAAGTAAATTCACGTCAATTCAAGACCTGGACAAAAAAAAAATCCAACTTGAATAAGAAAGGGCTAGAGAGAAGTCTCAGCGTTTAAGAGTGCTTCCTGGCTCTTGCAGAGGCCCTGCTGGGCTCCCAGCACCCACATGGCAGCTCCCACACATCTGCAACTCTAATGCCAGTGGATTCAACACCGTCTTCTGGCCTCCTTGAGCTCTTGCACGCATGTGCTGCTGAGGCATGTACACGCAGGCATGCACACGTAAAAACTAAAAACCTTAAAAAATAAATTCAACAACTTGGATGAGAAAGTTAGAGAGAATCGGAGATAAAGCAAAACTAGAAATCAATAATACAAAAAGCTTGATAGACTGAACAAGGTGGGAGAGAAAATATCAGCAAGTGAAGGTAAGGCTGAAGGGTTACCACTCTGACGGTCTTAACCACAGCATCCAAAACCACTGGAACACATGAAAAGACTAACCCAGGGAGCAGCCATCAGACTGAGGACATAGAAAGTGATTTCAATGACATTATAGCAGAAAGTCCCCACTTCTAGGGAAAGAAAAGAAAGGAAATTCAAAAACCCAACTAGCCAAGGCCAGAAAAGAACCCTCCTATCACACCACAGGTACAATATACCATGACAACAAAAAGACCATTAAAGCTGCAAGAGAGATGCCTGAAAACCAAGTAACAACAGAAATGGTGCCAGGTACCACGACATCTGGAAGAAGAAATAAATGAATGGTAATTAACAGGCATACGGAGCCCCACACAGCAGGAAGACTTCATGAACTAAGGCTGCAGAGCAGCACAGATAAGCCTGCAAATCACATTGCCAACTGGAGAGAACAGGTTCAGAATAAGGCAGAAACATTACCACTAACATGTAGCTTTAAAACACACAAAATAATGCCATGTATTTATGACTACAAACCTGTGGAAGAAGTATTTCTTTCAGGTTTCAGACAGAAAAGCATCTCACAGAGCAAACTCAGGAGTTTACAGGTGCTATCAAGGTATTTTCCCAGGTACAATTAAAATCCTTTAAGTGTGCTGATTTAAAGCCTCTATGGACTACAGACTTGGGAGACTTTTCACAAAGGGGAGAGTGCCAAGTGCCCTGAGGCCGATGAGTGCAGGCTCCAGGGCTGGCAAGCAGTAACCTGAAGGAGCACACTGGGGAAGCTGGGTCACTGTCCACAGTGGCAGCATACGGGAGGAAAATAGACTAAGGCTCAGGAGAGGCTGCAGAGCAGGAAGAAAAGGGTTATCCGATCACTGCCCATCCTACCGCTCCACAGTGCAAATGATGCAGGCAGTGAGAGAGCAAGGCAGAGGCCAGCTCTGGCTTTCCTTTACCCTTTGGCCTTCTTTACAACTCCTCCCCCTCCCCACTCTCCACCCACCCATCACATGCCAGGTATTCAAGAAGGAAGGTCTTCTCTTTCCAAATCCTCTCATTGTCAGGAGTCCTGTGTCCCAGTAGATGACTTGGTAGCAGAATATTGTATCTAGCACATTAAAAGCTTTAGGTTCAGTCCTTAGTGCCACATACACAAAAGGTGCAAGAGAGTAAATATTATAGGATATGCATGCAATCCAGCATTTAAGAGGAAGTGGAGGGTAGGGTCAAGAGTTCATTAAGCGTCACAAAGGCCAATGGCTAGCCTTTAGCTAGCTCGCACTCTCATCTTCAAGTGAACTACCAGCAGCCCTCACCTGGGCTGTGCATCACCACACACCTACAATGGGTCTCCAATATGCTAGCCACAGGGCCAGGGACCCTGACTCTACTTCCTTCCTATGACAGTCCCTCACTGCTTCCCCTTGTTTATGCTTCTTAGGCCCAGTGACCACAGAGACTCTCTGTTCACACTGTACCTGGTGACCTGCACAGGACCAGAACCTTTTTACCCAGGACAGTCCACCAAGTCAGCTGGCATGGAGTCACTTAGTAAATGTCCATAATCTGCATCAGTATAACAACACCGGGCTCATCAAAATGAGCTGAGTCATCAAGTAAAGATGGACTTACATGCAGAGCTCTAGGAATAATGTGACATTCAAAGAAAGAACGAGTAGAGTACATTTTAGAAAAAGTCCAGGCTCAGATGAAGCCTCGTTCGTTTTGTGTTTCACAGTTAGCTTTGTGACTGTGTGATCTGTTTACTGAAAAGGAAAGATGTCCCTGATATTTGGGTTGGGGGGGTCCCCCAAAGCACTGTCATAGAACTGTGCAGCAGGCTGTATGTGGTATGGCTGCTATGGAGCTATTGGGGAAAAACCAGCCTGTGGTACCTGCTTTAGCAGGGGAGGGCCAGCTGTAGATATTCTTCGGTAGGGCTAAAGGCTTAGTGGTAAGCACATCTTATTTTGAAAACGTTGAAGAAAATCCTAAAATGCCTCTCCCTCCTATTTAAGGGGAAAGCTGCAGTATCCCTGTGTTTCCCACTGTGTGCCTTTGTTGGTCTAAGACTCCAAATGGACGATATGGAAGGGAATGGGTGACAGTAGTATCACACATGTCACCAAGCATGTGGGTCCTGCTCTGCCAAGCTGCTGACCACTTTATGTGCACCAGAGGCTCAGGTCCCAGCCCTGGACTTCAGCAGTTAGTGTTAGACAGCAGGAAGGTGAACCCTGGAGTGGCAGAGTACTGTCAGGTAGGAAGGACTGGAGGGCATCCTGAGCAGGTTAGCCTGGAGCTGTACCAAATTACACTGTACTGGAGCCAAGTACAGTAAAAAGTACAGGACACAAAGAGAGAGACATCTCTGCTAGGCAGTTGGGCTCAGAAAGAGCCCTCTGATTTTTCAGTTGGAGAAGTAAATGAACTCTCTGACTTAGGTTGCTATCACAGGTAACCCAATATGAGCGGACAGACATCTGCTCTGGGCTGTTTCCTTTTCAGTGAGACCCACAGCTGAACTGGTGCACTTGCCTCCCTGCAAAGCTGGCCTGGAATTGAAAAGAGGGCAGGCCTAGTTTCTCTGCAATGTGCATGCCTCCAGATGCCACAGGCTCTCAAGGGACAGCAGGATACAAATGAGTGTATTCCAGAACTGGCTCCTCTAAGCAGTCTGTATGCAGCCAGGTCCATGGTGTGTATGGGGAGTGATGTTCAGAAGAAACCCATTACAAGTCTTGCAGCAGAAAGCACCCAGCTGTGTTCCAAAGAAAGGTCTAGCCACAGGGCCTGGCAGTCCCATTCTTTTGCCACTGACCTATATCTGGTCAGCTCTGGTCCAACACAGAGTTCACACAGCAGCCTGAGAATGAGGGAACCCAGTCACGATGAAGGAACCCACAGTCTAGAGTAGTGAAGGCCCCTACACAGGCACAGCAGAGACAGGTAGCCCCTAAACCCTATCAACCTATCCTAAGAGGTTCTTGTCCTAGCTTCTGCTTAAATTCAGCCTATACTTGCATATAAAGGCCATCTATAAGATACAAGTCTTCTATGGAGACGTCTCCTGGAGCCCATTCTAAAGTCACTTACACTCAAGGGCTCTGGCTGACTCCCACATATCCTGCATGTGTGTATGTGCGCGTGCCCTGGCAAGCAGCTCCAGTGCGTGTCAACATGTGGGTCTGCTTTCAATTGTGCTGGAACAATCCTACCTGATAAACAAAAACAGATCCAAAATAACCTTTGGCAAGAAGCATGTTTTTAAAAGAAGGAGAAGGTCCGAATGAACTGGCAGGAGCAGTGCTTAGGCAAACAAGCATGGTAGAGCCAAGCACCGGCGGCACATCAAAAGCTTCACAGGGCTCCCTATGGACCTTGGCCATGGAAAGGGAAGGAGGCTTGAGCATCCTACTCCTGGCCTTCACAAGCTGGCCACCTGCTTCCTACCACTGTCTCCCAACACTTCATGTGGGCCACAAGGTCAGGTATTGAGTTGGGAGCCTGAAGGCTAGAGCTCTGCTCACAGCAAGAGCGGGCAGAGGCTCTTCCAAAATTCCCCTCTGTTAGATACTTCCAGTAAGGTCTTGAGTTCTCAGGGCATGTTCAATGGCCTGGTGTCTCCTGATAGAAAGAGGTCTGGCTGGGAGCCACAATTCAGTGGAATTCAGCAACTTATCACACATCCCTGAGCTATAAAGACCAGAGGAGCAGAAGGTTCAAGCTATCAGCCATGACCCAGCCTGGCGCACAAAGCCCAGGGCAGGCCACAAGATACCTGATTGCCCGTCCTTGGAACATAGCTTCAACAAGTCAGGATCTTGAGAATCCAGATCAAGGCTCCATAGCACTGACCAGAAGGAAGGGTCCTCACTGCTAAGTCCTTCAGGAAGTCACCTGAACCACCTCAAGCACTGTTCTTCAACATAGGGTTCCACAGAAAAGCTCTCCAGGAACTTGGGCCAGGCCCAAATCCCTTTCTAACTGGGGTGTTAGAATCTCCAAGAAGCAGATCGCGGTATGCCCACATTTTCATCTGCTATGACACCCCTGCCCCTCCTCTACATACAGTTTCTGGAAATAAACTGCTTGAATTGGTGGATGAAAGTGGTCTCTCTATATATACCACAGTCTAAGTTAAAACTGAGGATGACCATGAAGGCCTGCAGAGCCCAAAGCTAAGAACTGCCAAGAATTGCTATAGGGCAGGGTTCTCTTAGGATCCACAAAGCAGCTGGGAAGACCAAGAGTGCTTCAAACCATGTAACACTCACTTACAGGAGCTACAGAGGCTGGGTGGAAGGTACATACACACTGGAGCAAGATCTACACATAAAATATGTGATTTGACTTCTTATAGCCATGATTTCTCTCTCCTTGCCTATTAAAGAACAGGAAGTGCCTGGTTTTGGTGTCTGAGGAAGAGCAAGTAGGCTTTGGTAAACAAGTAGGCTTTGGTATCACTGTCATAGCAGAAGCCAAGAGTACTAAAGTGCTGCATCTATACAGAGAAGACAGGAGCCCCTGAGAAAAGGACAGAACCATCTATATATGCACAGGAGGTCACAGACCGCAGATCTGGTGCACTAAACAACAGACCATGTGTGTTTCTTGAGAAGGGCACACAGATACAGAACCAAAGGCTGGGAGCTGAAAGGGAAAACAGCTGGAGGGGAAGTGAGGAGTGATGCTCATGACCAGAGCAAGGCTGCCACTTGGAGAGCAGGTCCAGCACAGGGGGGCCCAGATCTGGGCTACCTTGCAGTAAGCCTCAGCTGTGCTAAGCTCCAAGTGGGTCAGACTCGCCTGTAGATAGCACACAAAAGCACTGGGTGGCCACAGGCCCACCAGAACAGGGAGGCCCCACCAGAAGCTTCCCCAGCATAGAATGGCTTTGCAGGGCCTAGGCTGGGTGAGGGCACAAAAGGGAGGTAATGGAGACATGGGAGAATGGAACAAAAGTTCTTCTTTCTCTGACTCTTTATGTTTTTTTCTTTCATAAAAGCCCCACGAGAAACAGATGACTGCTGGCTCGTTGTAAAGAGTTAAACACCAATTACACAGACTAAGACATGAAAGCTCTTTGAGCTCCCTAAATTCCACTGCCTGTCACTCCCCCAAGATAGCCACTGCTCGCACTGTGCTGTCTCCTTCCAGACCTCTTCTGACGCATTTGTACAAACTTGAGTGCATATGTAAATGGAGCCAAGTTCCATGGCGTTCTGAAACCTGCTTCTGCACCTGGCTTTGCATCTACTCCAGCTATTTAGATAAGTCTCTGTCTCCGTCTATCACTTGACGCCAGCAGTGGGCTTTGCACACAGGTTGACCATTACTCTCACGTCATTGCTACCTGATCTGTACAGGCTTTGCCTCCACACTTATGACCAGAGACTGATATGGGCTACACTTGCTGTGCTGGGAACTAGCAGGTGGAGGAGTTGGGGACTGGGAGGAGCAGGGGAGTGTGGGCAGACAATGGTGAACACTGTATATGCAGCCCTGGGCAAATCTGGCTTCCCTTCTGAAGTGCAGCTGCCTGTCCACTATTCATCCCTAACAACACTTTAAGAATAGCCCAGTAATGGATGGCCATCCTTTCCCAGGAGGGTTGTTGGCTGAAATTACCTGCTGTAGACCTATGGCTGTTCACAATGGTTTTCCCAATCCCAGACAAGCAGACTCCCAGAATGTTGGAGGGATTTTGAATCGTCACAAATGGGCTGGGAGGAATAGTGCTGCTGACACCCAGTGGGTAGAATCCAATGCCACTGTTAAATCTTCTATTTCTTATGGCTTAGGACAGAAATGGCCACATGCTGAAGTAAAAGGGCCTGCTTTTGGCTCAGCACCTGAAGGGTTAAGCAGCCTTGCTGCCCAGGCTGCCTGCCTGCCTGCCTGCAAGGACTGCATTAAGCAGGCCAGGAGATGGGCCTTGTTGCCTGCCCGCCAGCCGTATGGTTTGCATTAGCAGTGCTCTGCTTGGCAATGTTCCCTCTGGCAGCCTGCCTTCCCTCCCTGCCCCTCCACTCTCCGCCCCAGCTCAAAAGAAAATACCAGGATCCACATATAAAACCAGCGCACTCCCCTCCTGTCTCTTACCCCAGTCTTGAATCAAACAAGCTTTTAAACTCCTGACCTTCCGCCCAGGCACCCCAGTTTGTTTCACAGCGGCAGCAGTAGAGGAGGAGGCAGGAGGCTGGGAAGTAGGGGGCTGCCCTCTCTGTTACCTGGCCCTAGCAGGAAAGGGTTGCCTCTCTCAGGGGTCCCCAGAGGCACCCCCTCATCTTTCAGAATAGGGACAGCTCCTGAGGCAAGAGGCTGAGATATCAGAAGCAGCCCTAGCGGGTCCTCTATGGCTATGTTTTTAAAAAACTTTCCCAATCATCTCATACTAGAAGCCTAAGTACAAGGCTTGGATGTACTGACAGATAGAAAACTATCCCAAATGTTGAGCTGCAAACTTGTTTGTTAGCTTGCATCCTATCAAGCATGTGTGTGTGTGTGTGTTGGGGGAGGTTCCTTACATCTCTACTTTGTTGAAACCTAAGCCACAGCCCTGGCTACAAGCCCTGCTTATTTCCAGACCTTCAGGGATCTCATTCTTAGCAAGTGTACTGTTACTCAGCAGTAACTCAGACTAGAGGTCTGGGGTCATCCATCTCATGTCTTTCCCACACCATTTCTAAGTTCTAACCTTCACCAAGTCCTGGTAAGACTACCTCCTCAATACTTTTAAGGATCACTGTACTGCTATGCCATGGTCCACAGTACCTTGAGCTCCTCTCACCACGCGACCCTGGCATTAGCCTGGAAGCCTGTAAACCTGGCCTCAGCAGCTCAGCCTCTTCTCAGAAGTCTTTGCTCCCTCAGACTTGAGATGCCGGCTTTACCTTGTAGGCATCTGTGTATATGTCCCAGGGGGTGAAGCAGTAGATGGCAAGATCAGCAGCAGCACAGGCCAGGTAGGTCCTCAGCACTATGTCCACATTTGAGCTCTTCACAAAAGCTACCCTGAATAGCCAACCCAGGAAGAGGCTATATCATGGCTGTGTGCTAACAGTTCAGTGACCCACAAGGCAGACCCAGACTCCTGAATGGCCCTTGCCCAGAGTCAGCTCATTTAAATATTCTGAAGAAAAAAACAAAACAAAAACAAAAATACCCAAACTCCGAATGGACAGAATTTAGTTTTTAAAATAATATGTTATAATGGAGTATTTTACCAAAATTTCAAACAAAAGCAGGCAAGTGTCTCTATTTTAATAAGGCGTCTCACTTGCCTGCTCCCTGTAATTATTACAAGTTAAAGCCTGTGAACAATTACAGCAATGTTTACAGTGCTTTTACTGTTGTTTTATTTTATTTTTAAAGAAAGAATGTAAGTATTCAGTTTACGTGGTGCATTGGCTTTACAGATACTCAGGAAATACTCAACTTTCCTTTCAGGAGAAAAACAAAACCAAGGTTCCAGCTAAGGCCCAGAGTGAAACCAGGCAGGGTAGGGCTGAGCCTGGGCTATAGGTGTAGTTGGTGAGCTGCACTGGAGAGGGTCAGTAGCTTTCCTGTCCCTAGCCAGCAGGCTGGTTACCCAAGGTGAAGTAAGGAGGTGCTGGCATAGTACTTCCTGGGTCATGGAAGTACTGGCTGGGCCCCAGTCTCTTCCCAGGGATCACTGAGTAGTTGGGTCCCATGAATTGTGGAAGACTTCTAGCCTATTCTCAAAGGCAGCTAGCTCTCTTGCCCATTATCACTTCAATAAGGCACTCAGTGCCCTGCACTGAAGAAGTAACCTTTGACAACAGCCGAGACTTGGCCTGGCTCCTGCACACAGCAGGTGCTCACAATGTGCTGAATGAACACCATGGGAATGGATGAATTCTCTCCTTTTATTGTCCACTACAGCCCTGCAAAGCAAACTCAGTTCTTGACTCTTCCTCTCTGCAGACTTAAGCCATTTGGCTGCACAGGCACAAGGCAGGTACGGGTACCAGGTCAGACTGAGTCAGATCTCCTAAATCAGTTGATAAGAATCTCCTTAGATCAGTGGTTTTCAACCTTCCTAATGGTGCATCCCTTTAATACAGTTCCTCATGTTGTGGTGGCCCCCAAACATAAAATCATTTTATAACTGTAATTTTCTATTGCTATGAGTAGTAATGTAAGTATCTGTGTTTTCCAATGGTCTTAGTGCACATGCGCGCGCGCGCACACACACACACACACACACATAACCCTGGGGGTCGAAAACCTCTGCCTTAGATGCTCTCTCTATTCAAGACATCAATTCCTTGATTCCAGCTGACTGGAATTCAGACAACTGTGACGTGACCTTGAATTTTTACAAGCATAGACTCCTGCTGTTTTTACATGTAAAAAGTGTTGGCTTAGGGCCTACTGGGCCTCAAATTCAATACCAGGAAAGGACAAGACTGACATTCCTGTCTGTGGGATTTATTCTACATAGTGTAGGAGGCCTTCCTGAGAGGCAGGTGGGTACTAGGGAGCGGGAACAAGCTCATGCTGTGGTCACAGGCCATCTGTGACAAAGGGAGCCTAGGAAAAGCAAAAGTGCTCAAAGGCCCAGAGACCACATGAAGCCCCCAGAACAGCACTCTAGAGCTTAGGTCCCTGAAGCCTCCTCCACTGTCCTTCCAGATAGTCCCTTCCTGTCTCTACTCTTTGACAGTCATAATCTACCAAGCAGTCTAGCTCCCAGCCTGCTGCTAAGGGAGCCTCACATGTCCATCAACTACTTTAGGCACCACTCACCTGCGGGCTCAAGCATTCCTGATGCTAGGCAGAGCAACAGTGCACATATCTGAGGATCAAGACTAGGTACTTCCTACATGAGGGGATAAGGGACATTCCATCCACTGCAGGCTCCCCAGAGTTGATCATATTCAGCGGTCTACCTTTACCATAAGATGGCAGTGACAATCTAGAGAGGGCAGCACTGGCTTCACAGAGGTACCCAGAGTAATTACTTGGACCATACCCTACCACATTGCCCACTGAAGCCAAAGCATGTTTTCAATACAGAAAGAAGGCCAGATAGTGCACAGAATAGATGCTGCTAGGTGCCACACAGCACTCATGCCTGTACTGGGCACAGTCCAGCACTAGATAGATGTTGACCAGCTCAGCATTGTTGCACCAAGGCTACTTCTACTTGGTCCCCAAACCCTGGCTGCCACTCACTTCCCAACAGAGAAGCCACTTCATGTGCCAAATTGTAGTGCTGCCAGATCTCAGGTTACTGTCAGCTCACATTTTACTTGGTGACAAATGCCATATGCCATGGCTGAAGGAGGGCACAGCAGCCCCAAAGCTATGGTGCAAAGTTTGTGGTTAGCCCTTATCCACTACACTTCACCATGACCTAACCTGAGTCAGAGCTTTCCTGGCCGCCTTCCCCACCATGGGAGGTAAGCAATGGTAAAAAGGACAAGTGCCTTCAGGCCCATCTGGATGCTGTCCTCATCAGGAAGGTAGCCTGGACTGCAGAGGAATGACTCACCTGTGCTCCAACAATGGGATGCAGACTGGGGACCTAGACTCTGGGCTCTAGCAGGGCATGATGCCCGGGGATACAGCCCAGCCCTCCATAAATGTTATTTCTGACCAAATCACTCTCCTGAACTAGAAACAAAAACTGACTTAGTCCAACTCAAAGCCTGTATAGGACAGGGGACCTTGCCTTGCAGTAGGACATACAGATGCAATGGCCACTTGCAAGCCTGTGAGGCTCCCCAGGCTGGTACTCTACTAACAGGCAGCTCCCATAAGAGATGTCCACTTGAAGTGATCAGACTCTCCTGCCACCTATCTGCCAAACAGGCAGCCACTGGGTTAAGCCCTATCACCAGCAGGGGAGGGCAGAAACTGGTGAATCCTGTAGTGCTGACCACAAGAACTGTGACCTCACCTAGGCATTGAGGTGTCGAGAATGGAACCTGCTAAGCCATTATCATGGGTTTTGTCAAGTTGATACAAACCTATGCTTGAGAAGAGAGAACAGCATCTCCATTAGATTGGTCTGAGGGCATGTTTGTGGGACATTTTCCTGATTGCTGATTGATGTGGGAGAGCCTCTCCCACTGTAGGTAGTGTCACCTCTGTACAGGAGGACCTATATTGTATTTAAAAAGTCAGCTACACAAGCCAGGGGAAGCAAGCCAGTAAGCAGTGTTTCTCAAGGTATCTGCTTCAAGCTCCTGCCATGTCTTCCTCTGATGATAGTCCATAACTTGTAAGACAAATAAACCCTTTGTCCCCCAAGTTGCTTTTGATTAGTGTTTTCTCAGCAAGAGAAAAGTAAACTAGAACAGCTATGCGATCCTCACACTCTTATCTGAGGAAGGTGACATCTTCTCCCAGCTATACAGCAGACAGGTAACCTGCCAGTGTAGGAAGTACGAGCTGGGCAGCATGACTCTACAAGCTCTGACCCCTCATACACACCGCCTCGCAGCAGAAAGAGTGGTGGAAAGTATGAACTCAGACTGTAGGTGGGCAGGGGATGGATGGACCTGTACATGTCTACCAGTCCACCTAGGCAGGGCTCTCACTGGCAGGCAGCCATCAGGTAAGGCTTAGACTCCAGTGGGTAGAGCTCAGTCTGCAGTGGGGCAAGGCTTAGGGTCAGACAAGACTCTTCAGCAGTTTGATTTTATCTGTGGTCTCAGACCTAGAAGTCCAAAGATATTTTGGAGGGCTAGTCAATGGGCAACCTAGGCAGAGGACAGCACTGCTCCTCTAGGCTTTCCCCCTTCCAGGATACCCAGGTTGTACATCTCCCATACTGAAACTATGACCTAGACTTGGCTCTCCCTGAACATAACCATATGTGCTCAACCCCCAAGAGAACTGGGTAGACCCACAGTTGTAGGACCAGGCCCATCAGAGCCTCCCTGGGAGTACTGTGGGCCTCAGCACTATTCCTGAGAGTAGACTGTCAGACCATAGAACTGTGCCCAGAAGAAAGGGAGACTACCTGTAGCCTCCCCTCCCCCAGCCTTAAAGGTTCCACTGTTTACATCGGGATGGAGCTTGCCGCTCAATCATTCTGCCACGCCCACTGCTGGAACCTGCCGCTTTGCTGTTCCAGAGCCATACACGTGGTCACCCTGCTACTGGACCCCAGGATTATTTGACGGGAATTAGCTCCCCCCTTCCCCTCCTTCATAACTGCGTGTTGGAATAGTAAAATTGAGCTTTGATCAGAGTCCACTTTGACTTGGCTCTGTTCTTTCTTCCATCCGTCTAGTTCCTCTCTTTCAGCTCGAGCTGCCATCTCAGTTGTACCGTTCCTCATGAGCTGCTGGTCGGCCCACAACAACTACTCACTATAGCACTGGAAGGATGAGGGCACCATGGAGGTACATGTTGGGACCAGTGTCAAGTTGCAGCTGACACTCAGGCTGATATGGTGTGATAAGTTATTGGGATAGAGGGGTGAGAAAGCCTTCAGGATTTCCACAGGAACAAAACTTGTGCAAAATGCTGAATGTGACTTCAGATGACAGCAGAGAACCTTCCTCCCTGCTACCTGCCTCCTGAGATTAATCTCCTGCCTTTGCCTGTAACTGTCCATCCTTAGTCTATCCACAGGATATTACAGCTTCATGAAAAACGTGATTCACATTCTTAAGACAGAAAGCAGGTCACGGGGCAAGTCTCACGAACCAGTGTGTACTGGGTTGTTTGTGTGTAAAGCTCAGACCAGCACTTGAGCTGCAACTCTCTAAGGACCAAGTAAAAAGGATTATGGGTGGGAAGAGAAGACAAGACTCGGGATTTTATGTGAAGTTGGTGGCAAGCTGATGGCAGAGACAGAGACAGCCAGCCCTACCCTCAGGCACACTGTGTAGATCTTGTCAAGTCATCATGGACTAACCAAGGAAGAAACACTGGCCTTGAGATGTAATGCAACTATCCCATAGAGTAGAGAGGAAAGCTTCAAATACAGTCCATGTGTCCAAAGCCTGATCTGCAAGGTAGGTTACTGCCACCCGTGTTTCCTGCCCAACTGCTACTCTTCTACTTTCTGTTGACAGATCCCAGCTCTCCAAGAGAACTCCCCAGAAACCTTGCAGCTCTCAGGTGCTCATGTATGCATCTTGCTTACACTCCTGACAGCTGAAGACAAGGTTCTGCTCCTGTCTCTCGGCATGCTTCCAGCTGCGTAGACATCCTTACCTAGAAGACTTAAGATGTGGCTCTCACAAAGCCCAGACCTGAGGTAGGTGCTTCCCAGAAGCCTACAAGTCTTCTACTTCTAGGCCCCTCTTCCTGCCTCTGTTCTCTTTCTTGTGCCTCTCCAGGGCTAGCAGTTGATAGCATTTATCATGTTCCATGTCCAGGCATTACCTCCTTTCTCTCTCCAGTGTCTGAGGAAGGGGATACGCTGGTTTTCCAAGCCTCAGGTTCTCATTTTAGCTTTGTCTCTCACCGACAGGGAAGGGCAACCTTGACCCATCAGACTGAGTCTCTGGGATAGAGTAGCATTAGGGATTAAGCACAGGAGTATGCCATCTCAGGTTTGAAGGGGGAAAGTAGGAAGATAGATGTATATGACACAGAGAGTAGGCTTTATACCTCAGAACTGAGCTAGATCTGCAGAAGGTCTCCCAGGTTTCATGACAAGACTGACCCAGTTCCTACATTACTTGAGGCAGACATTGAGAGCAGCAGGTGATCTTGAGAGGCTGTGAATGTGACCTTGAGGTTGAAGTAGCCGTCTCAGAAGCTTACAGTCTGCTGTGTCATGCAGAACACTGAGAACCATGGGTTACATAGCAGGTCGGACACCTGGACACAGGCAGTTGACTGTGTAAGGCCTTTCTGTCAACACTAGATGGAGGGGCTCGAAAGATGGCTCAGCGGTTAAAAGCATTGACTGCTCTTCTGAAGGTCCTGAGTTCAAATCCCGGCAACCACATGGTGGCTCACAACCATCCATAATGAGATCTAATGCCCTCTTCTGGTATGTATGAAGACAGATGACAGATACAGTGTACTTACATATAATAAATAAATCTTTTTAAAAAATACTAGATGGAGTGATGGCAGTGGCCTCAGTGAGTCTGATAAGCCTGAGCATAGCCAGGGCTGTGTGATCACTATGCAAAGGCTGATCTGCTTAAAGGGCAGCCACACAGTTCTCCCACGACTGTTCCAATTTCTACCTCTGCCTCCCTCCTGCCCTGCTGTTCTACCAGAGCCAGTAATGATCTCCAAGCCCATGCATCTGGCACCCCCAGGCACATGCAGACCTGAAGAACAGACTCCACAAAGCCAACTCGTGAAAATATCAAATTCATAGGGAGGCTTGCCTTCCAGCATGCCTCTTCCAAAGCAGAAAGCAGTTAGCAATGAAGCCAGGATATAACATCTAGATGAAAGTCAGAGAAAGAAAGCTGCTTCCTAGACTAGGGCCCGAGGAAGGCAGCTGTTTAGCCCTACACACATGATGACAGTTGCTCCTCCCAAACAAGACCACATGGTGATCCAGGGCACATCTCTACCTTGGCTTACTGATGAAGCATCAGGATACTGCCTCAAAAAGGAGACACAGCCCCAGGAGAAGCTACACATAACCTCCAAGGACACTCACTGTCCAATTCCAACCAAATGCTGACAAAAAGCCAATTCAATTATTTGCTCTAAGGTTTTTACTCCTATTAACAACATATTTTGTAGAGCCCACCCTGGGTCTAGTCCTGAGGACAGATGGACAACTAGGAGGTCAGCATTATACACACAAAAGCTCAGAGACAAATGCTGCCATAACATGGTGAGTACCAGGCTTAACACTCACAGGCCCAGGACAGGGGAGTAGCTCTCTAAAGGAAAAAAGACTTTCAGAGTCTTGAGAGTGCCAAGAACCTCAGGGACAGTTAGCAGAGTACATCAAGGCTAAGCTAAGAAACGGGGATGGAGTCGGGCTTGATGTCACAAGCCTTTAATGTCAGTGCTTGGGAGGCAGAGGTGGGCAGATCTCTGAATTCAATAGTATGATGATTTCCAGACCATAGGGCTACACAGAGACCCTGTCTCAATTTTTTCTTTTAATTTAAAATAGTACTACTAGTAGTAAAAGAAAGTAGAGGTCTGTACAAGTGAGGAAAACGATTCTACCTCCTTGTCACCACTCTCTAAGAGCCAAGGCAAAGGCAGAAGCAACCATGCACTGTGGTGTTGAAGGTCTTCCTGTTCTTCTCTGGGGCTGAGTAGCTCTGAACATGACAACCTGAAGAAATGTGCTTTAAAATCCGACTCTCTACATGTTTCATGAATTAAACAGGTATCTAAATATGCCATTAATACACCTCATCATTATCCAAGCAGTGTCTGGTCTTGGCTGGCCACAGCTGTCTGCAAAGCACATCTCTTTCCAGTAAGTCTTTTAGTAGTCCTTAGAGACTGGTATCTTTACAGCCAGGCCATACCACATTTACCTTTCTGAACCTACAAGAGCTGCACATATAACACCAAAGGCAACAAAGAACAAAGGCATCCACTCAGACACTGCCACTTCTGATGCAGAAGCCTGGCCAAGCACTTCTCCAATCTTCTACGTCCCCTGTCCGGCAGCTCTGTGCAACTTACCTGGGCCCAAAGAGCTGGAAAATGCTAGCTATGGGTTTTCCGAAGGCCTAGCATGTTCTTTCCTACATCTGTGGCTTTCACAGTCTCTGGTATTACAACCCAGTATCCAATCACTACCAGGAATATGACTCACCTAAATCTCCAGATAAAATCTCACCAGAGGGATCCCCCAACCTGTAAACCAAGATAGGCAGAAAGCTATGACTCTTGGGATGTTTGCTGTTTAAACCTCTCTGGGATCTAACTGAGATTTCCACCCCCACCTCTGTCATTTACTCCTTGTTCCCCAGCATTTCCTCACTTAGCTAATCAACCCCAGCTGGGAATGGACATGGCAGCAGAAACAGGCCAAGGTATGGCCAGGGGAATGCACTGTTTATTTGGAATGGCCATGTCCTTCCTCCTAGGGAGTTCATGCGGTCAAACGTGTCTGCAGCTATTAGTGGGATCTGACAAGGATGGCACTGTGCATTGGAAGAAGGCCACAGTTTATGATGCCTTCACGCTTGACAGAGTTGACAGGCACTGGCCAATCACAGCTTGTGCAGGGGCAATAGGTCAAGAAACTGAGTTGAGCTTCTGTGCACTTACAGCCTACGAGCCCTCTGCAGAGAATGCCAGCATGTCCACAAAGATTCTGGGCATGTGACAGGCCTTGCCTGGGAACAGGACACTAGCAGCCCCAGCCCAAGTCCACCCCTGTGCTTGGAGTTGTCATAGTCTGTCAGTGTCTGTCTCTGTCTCTCCCTCTGTTTCTCTCTGTATGTGTCTCTGTGTGTGTGTCTCTCTCTCTTCTCTCTCTCTGTTTCTCTCTTTCTTTCCCTCTCCCTCTTCCTGTCTGGGGGTTTTGCTAGTACAACAGTCTGAAATGTAGGGGTATGTCACGTGCACCACAGGGATCTGTATCACTAAATAAGAGGAGCCTCACACATACTTTTTCAACAAGTCTACCTCATCCCAGCTTTTTCAGAGATACCTGACTGGGTCCACCTGACACCCTAGTTTTTTCAGCAGAAGGATGCCCCCCACTGCAGTCGTGCTTTCTCGGCAGTCATCTCCCAATTTCAGCAGCCTTGGTGGTCACAAAATCCAGGAAGCTGTAGAATCACTACACCCTAACAGTTCTCCCTGATTTGTTCCTCTCTCCCCTCACCTTACTTGAAGCAGAAGAAAGAAGGCTTCATCCTCCACACCATGCTTGGCAATCTTAGCTGAATATTCAAATACACTGCTTACAAGTTCTGTTTTTCCTGACCAGTAAGATCACTGACACATCATCAGGGGGTGCAGGTGTACCACACCAAGACAAGAGTTAGATATGCAGGTGCCAAACACCTGCCACATGCCCGAGGCTGCAGGTTAGGATGTGGATGGGTAAAAAGGGTGGCTGAGGTCTCAGATCATGTCCTCACTCACATGTCTGTCTGCCTACCCAAGAGGAAGACATTGGTCTCACCTTTACTCCAAGTCCTTGGTCTCAGCACTTCAGCTCCTGACCCTGTTATCAGAGCCTTCTCTACTCCCTTGAATGCACATGGAGCCCCAGATCAAAGCTCACCAGAGAGCCCTCTCTCCCATCACACCTCTTTCCTAGCTCTAGCTCCTCTCTCAAGCGGTCAACATGTCTTCACAGGGTCGGAGATGGTCAAGCTGGTCCCATAGGTCTGCCTTGCTGATCATAGGAACTGTTCAGAAACTCAGGATCAATTTACTTTCTGTTCCAACTAAGGGTTTGCACAAAGTCACAACTCTAATCTTGTTTTTGTTAAATATACTTTAGTTTATTTTCATAATGTTATGCTTTGTTTTGCTCAATCTGTGTGCTTTTAACCCCTGGCTTAAAATGGCTTTGGCTTATGTGTTTTTCAGAGAAGATCTATCCTGGGGGACTAGCGGAGATTTTTATCCACAATTCTCCTCAGGAAAGGATACAGCCTCGCTGCCCCATTCTGCCTGCACTGTCCAGGAGTCTTTGGATTTGTAAGAACTAAGGCCGCCCCCAACCCCCACCCCCAGCTGGGTCTCCCTGCTTAGGGAATTCTTCCCTGTGCCACCAACCCTTCATGTGGGATAGAGCATTATCCATCCCTGACCCCAGAACATGCACTTTCCCTGTGTACAACACACTGTTCTAAACAAGAGCAGGCACAAGGCACAGGAATAGGATGGTGCTTTCAGGCTCAGGACGAGGGCTGCATTTTTGGCCTGCTTGTGCAGTAACGTGCTCACTTCATGTGCCTGCATGGCTGAACCACTGTGCTTGGACATGGGCAAATTATCTGCAAGGTCTTATGCTAGGCGAGCTAGCACTGATGAGCTATAGTCAGGTTCCCTCTCCACTTTTTCTTTCAGGGATAGGATCATATTAAGTTCTTTGGCCTTGGCTTCTTTAGTAGCTAGATTACAGGTGGGTGCCACTAGGCCCAATTAAGTAACCTTCTGAATAAGTCACTATCAAGGCCATCCAGGCCACAGTATCTGGAGGAGGAGATGGACCTTAAGCCTCCACTCTCAAAAGGCTTGCAGGGTACCTTCTGCAGTCACTGAGAATGCAGAGTGATCTGTATCTCTAACAAAGTGAACAACTGTACCCCAAATCTATGTATGATTTAAGATTCTCTTAGTTAAGAAAAAGGTGCCCAGAGATCTAAAGCCAGATTTGGTGGCTTGTGTGCATACACACACATACACCCCTCATATGAATCTCAGTGCTGGAGAGGCCAAGGCAAGAGAATCATAAATTTAAGGCTACAGATTTAAGGCTGGGGTATGAAGCATAGAGATAGTTCTACACATATTTTTGCCAATATTCAGAAAGCTTGGACTTTCACCCAGCACCCTAGGTTCTTGACCATGTGCTTTCAAGCTCACCCTACCCCTGAAGACTTGGTTTATTTTAGGAATCTCTTTTGTGGGCCACCACTAGCTCACACTATACAGTCACTACTATGAGACTAGGGAAAACAGTAGTTCTAGAATCCAGGAAGCCAGAGGGTTGAATAACAGATGGTGTCACAGAGGGGCAGGCTACCTCATCCCTTAGGTAGAAGAGAACTTGAGAAAGGTTCATTAGACTCTGTTGCCCTGAAGACCAAGGGCCTGGCCTCTCTCCTACTGTTATTGGGGGGTGGGGGGTGTATGAGACAAATGAAAGTCAAGGCAGGACTGACCTTGAGGGCAGGGATCTCCACACTGTCCCCAAGGCTGATAGTGCCTGAGAGGATAGTCCCAGTCATCACGGTGCCTTGACCCTTGATGGAGAAGCAGTGGTCCACAGACATAAGGAATGGTCCAGAGGGGTCTCTCGTTGGGATGGAAATCTGGGACTTCAGGAGCTGGAAAAGAAATGCTGCTATAAACACCTATGGGTACAGGGGCTACACCACTGGCATCCTCCAGGGCCACCTTGCAAGCTGGCACAGGCCAGAGTACCATTGCTGCAACTTAACTCAGTGAGAAGAGGGACCTGCTGAGGCCTCCATGCTGCAGCTGAGGCAGCTGCTGTAGGACATCTGCCCTACGGTCCTCATGTACAGTTCTTCCCCAAGCTCCAAGCTCCAAGAGTCTTCATCTGGTTTCCAGATGTCATCCAGGCCCTGCCTGCCATGCCACACTCCAGTGCCAGGCACCCATAGCAGGCAGACCTCTACAGAGCTCTCTTCTGTATGGCTGAGTCTCCCCACCTATCACTACAGTCCACTCTCTGCTGTTAACATCTGCCTGTCTATCCCCACCTACTCCACAAGGTCATGCACTTAAGAGATCGCCAGTAGCTGGCACCGTGCTTGAGGGAAAGCATGTGAGTGAAGGACAAATGGAAAGGACAAATGGACGAGGGGAAACTCCAGGTGAGAGGGTGGAAGGCTGGCTTCCAGGGGCAGCAGCTGATGCCTGAGGTCCAAGGCAAAGGGCTGCATACAGGGAGCTTTTGTGCCCTCTGCCAGGAAGGCCCTAACAAATGGAGACCTAAGTTCACTGGACCAGAGGCTCCTGGGGTCTGGCCTTTCCTTCATGGCTGACTTTCCACATGCACTAGTACAACTGGCCAGTGTTCCTCAGGCTATTTATGTGCTTGAGACGCTGTCAGAACTAATTGATATATATTTTTTTAAAGAGCACAGAGTCTGCGCTGCTTGTTGAGCTTTCTGCTTTCTGATTTCAAGAGAGAGTAGTAATAATGTCTAGGTATTCAGGTCAGCAGTAAGTGTTCTCAAAGTACTGTCTTGTGGTAACAATTCCTTTAGGAAAATAATGGAGAGATTTAAAACAGACTTGGTCTGAGATGTTACACTTTGTAGACATGTTTCAAAGTCACATTTTTCTAGATTTTGCTTAAATTGTCCCAGGGTCCCAGATTTGTGTTCTCTAGAACACAAAATAACAAGAAAACATCTGTCAAGTGTGAAACACAGCAGGGGTGGTACATGGGAGTCACATGTGAACCTCAGTCTGGAATCTGGGTACAGGTGACTCCAACAAATACTGACCATGGTCTGGGTCTGAGTTACCACTGAGATATGCAGGTAAATACATGATCTATGTCCTTTCTTCTGTTCCCTGACATACAGTAAAAAGCCCAGGCATTATGTTACGCACCCTCGAAGGTTCAGGCTGGATGACAAAAAGTTCCAGGCCAGCTTGAGCTACTTAATGAGATCCTACCCCAACAGAAAGGCGCAGCAATAACAGAACTGCCCACACCAATTCATTTCATACAGTGGGGGTGAGGTAGGTGATAGATGGGGAGACTCAGCCCTGCAGAAGAGGCCTCTCAAGAGGAGGTAACTTCTCCAAGAGAAGTTGGCATTCCACACTTGCCCATCATGAGTGTTTGATTGGGGGGGGGGGGGGAATACATGGCCGATGAGGCTTGTGTGACATCTGGGAGCCTGCATCCCAGGCAAGGACAATTCATGTAATCAAGACCATAGATGAAGTATCTTAGGAGGGATGTGCCCACATACTGCCACAAAGGGACTGGGGCAGGTCATTACACTTCTCTGAATCTCACTCTTCCTCAGCCTTCCAACTTTGAAAGTGTTAGAGATCCAGTACGTAAAGAACTCAAGTATGGAGCCTGGTGAGCCAAATCATGTCACTGTTGTGGAAAACACAGCACTCCTAGTAACTCACTTAGCCTCACAGTATCTCTGTGGTGCTGCCTTCCCTGCACTGCAACTTTGTTCACTGCATGAAATGAGTTACCTAAGACAAGTAATTCTTCTGTTGTTTGACTTAGGGTCTAACTAAGCGGGCTGGCCTCAAACGTCCCATCTCTCAGTCTTAGCCTCTAAGGATGTATGCAGCCACACCCATGAATCTCTTGAGTCCAGTCAGAGAACAGTAGGCAGGCCAATGCGAGCACACATTCTAGCTCCTGCACCCAGTGAAGTAACTGTACTTCCTCCTCACTGCCTTCTCCCTTTACATCACTATCCATACTACCTTGAACACATCCCTGTCTGCTGGCTACTCTGGGATGTTGCTGCCACCTGCCAGGCGAGGGGAAGAACAAGGACAGTGGTGAAACCAGTATTCAGCAGGAGCACTAGGGTGATGTCTTATGGAAGCTCCATTCACTGGCAAGCTGGTGAGCACCGTCACTGTGCTCTGTGCTTCTGCTGTGTTCTCAGTGCTCTCTGCTCAGTGAGAGGGGAACAACACTGGACTACCTGGATGATTCGGTTCCGTTTCTGCCCATTGCCACTGAGCCTGGAAAAACAGCCTGAGCCCATAGTTCTACAAAAAAAAAAAAAAAAAAGTCTACTCCTCCAGTGGAGGCTGCCAGGATGGAGGCTGTGCTGTGCTGCTCCAGCTTTAGGTGGAGGCAGACTGCACAATCTGAAGGACAGGAATGGAGCTTGTGATCAGATATGCGTACAAGACTGAGTCTTCTCTGAGAGTGAGAGGAAGGGGTGGGGGCAATGGGAGGCTTGAGGGACAGGTAACAGAGAAAGGCACTGCTTTGTCTGAAAGAAGTGTGAAAGAGGAGGGGCAGAATAGGAAACACAGTGGGTAGGAAGAACTTTGCAGAGTCCAATGTCCAGGGCTTCTATGGACCTTTGTTTTGCAGTTTCCAAGGGAGGTGAAGAGTCTGATATCAGAGTGAGAGAGAGGCCCTTGGAGACCTCTTCCTAGGATTGCCTCTCCCTCCCTCTTAGGCAGAGTGGAACATGGAGAACTACTTGAGCAGGGTTGGGGCAGAGAGCAGCCTAGGTTCAAGCTGACAGTACCTCAATGAGTTCTGAGATGCCCTGTGGAGCTTCAGTTTCAGGGGCTTCTGGTCCCCCAGGTTTGGCTGCCACGGGAATAATCGGTGCACCCCGGAATCTGAAATAGAACAACCATCAGGACAGTCACAGAGGCTGTCAGCACAGCCCGGCACAGACAGCAGAGCTGCTGGCACATCACCGAGCACGCCACGTGCCTCCTCTTCAGCCTGCAGGTGAGCATGGGAAGGTAGCACCACTGCTCTGCATTGCCAGGTGAAACAGAAGTCCTACAAAGAAAGACTTAGATCAGAACCTAAGAGGTTCACCTAGAAATTCAACTCCTCCTGAGCCCCCTCAGGAAGCAGCAGGGATCTAGGCAGGTCGTAAACTACAAGCTCTTTAAAAGATCCATACAATCTGGTTCTCTGAAATTTAGGACTACTGGTGATCCCAAAGTTCCTAAAGCTGCATCTAGAAATCCCTTCTCGCTGAGGAGAATCCCTTACTTAAGCCATCTTCATTAAAACAAAACTAACAATAACACTGTCAGGGAAGAAGGAAAAAGCAGTTCATAATCCCTCCCAGCCCCATGCTGTCTTTTCTTCTAAACATAGCTTTCTCATGCTTTGTACCAATGAATTTCCCCTGGCTTAGTTACATTCTATTGTAATAGACACCATGGCATTTTATGGAAGGAAGAGTTTAACTAGGGGCTTACAGTGTCAGAGGGTTAGAGTCCATGATCACAGAGCACAGGCATGGGAGCTGAAACATCTGAGAACTCACATCCTGATTTACAAGTAAGAGGCAGAGAGACAAAGAGACTGGGAAGAGTATGAGTCTTTTGAAACCTCAAAGCCTGTCCCCAGTGACACACCTTCTCCAGCAAGGCCACACTTTCTAATCCTTCCAAAACAGGTCCACCCACTGGGGAACAAGTATTTAAACAAAAGATCCATTCTCATTCAAATTGCCACACATCCCATTTCCATGTTTTCAATATCTTACATAAAATATTTCATATGCTACTGTGTGGGTGCTATCTCATACCCTGCTATCTTATTCATCATCATATCATGAAGAATTTTAGCCGGGTGTAGTGGCTCACACCTTTAATCCCAGCACTTGGGAGACAGAGGCAGGTGGATTTCTGAGTTTGAGGCCAGCCTGGTCTACAAAGTGAGTTCCAGGACAGCCAGGGTTACACAGAGAAACCCTGTCTCAGGGCGGGGGGGGGGGGGGATTTTATATAGATTATATAACAGCAATATCGCAATATCAAGAACAATGATATCTTAAGCCAACTCATCACCATGGCTCTGTCATGTTGTAGATAAGGAAATGAAGACTGGAGAGGCAGATTAAAAGACACTAGTTGTAACCTTCAGAGCCAACTTTAAACATAGACCTTCTAAGTGTGGGACTTGGCTTTCTTCCCTTCCTCACGGATGCCCTCCTGGTCTCCTCTTTATCACTTTTGGTGGCACAGTAGTATAAAATCCACAATTTACACTCATGCCTTGGAAGTTCCTCATTTATGAGCATTCACTGCAACAGCATACTAGCAAAAAACGGACTTGTCGGCTTTAGGAGAATCCATCAGCTATGAACCTCAGACTGAACACACCTAGATCAATGGCCATGGTGAACAAACACATGTAAAAGCCTCTTCATGGAAGCAACAAGAGCATGAAAAGAAATGACCCAAAATTTTCAGAACTCTAGAGTTAACCAAAGAAAATGTGAACAAAAAAAGTGAAAATGGCTGGGAATCTGAGAACAAGTTACAAATAGATATTTTAAACCTGCTTTGTTCCATCTACCCACCAACTCTGTAGTGGCCTTGACAACTACAACCAAGCTAGTGTCTGCTGGACCCTAGAAGGGGCAGAATGGGTTTGAGTTCTATCAAAGCACTTGACCCCAAGAAATACAATAATTCTCCTATCTGGTAGTTCCCTAGAGGACCCCATCAGAAAGGCTATGTGTATCTGGCCTATTTGGAGCCTTTGCTGTAGGAGTAGAAAGAGCAGAAACCTCTGAAGGCAAGGAGACAGAGATGGGCTGTTTGATATCCCAACAATAGATTGAAGGGACCCTGACCTCAGCATCAATGTCATGGGCTGCCACCTTTCTGACAACCAAGTACCCACTTCCCAGAGATTTCATGGCAACAAAGGTTCAGAACTAAGTGGAATCATGCAAGAATAGATCCCTAACATAGTGGGGTATATCTGACAGAGAGCAGTGGTAGAATGGATGGCTTGAGATTGGGGCTTCATGGCAGTCTAAAAGAAGGCTCTGCATGCAGCTGAAAGCAAGCTCAAGGCATCGGGTACAAATGTGGAAGGCCAAAGGAGGGTTCCCCACCCTCTATTCTCACTCTCCTTACAACATGGAGGAAGAAGAAGAGATAGAGAAAGCGACCTAATTGAAAACATGCTCAAAGTTTGGGAGGCTTTCTCTTCCCCACCCAGGTCTGACAGCTCCCTCCTAACTGATCCCAGTTTTCACCATCTTTGCATGTACACATATTCAGCTCAATCAATCAGGCCCCAGCTGGCAATATATATATATATATATATATATATATATATATATATATCTGAGCCAATAAGTTCTAGAGAACGAAACTTGTCAGATTATTAGAGGAGGAAGAGAATGATGACTTCATTCATACTAGCTCTGGTCAGTAGGCCAACTCCCAGATGCTGTGTTCTTTGGAAAAGGAAGATGGCCTTGAAGACTTGCCAGAGACAGACACTGTTGAAACTCACTACATGAGGGCTTCTGTCTCAGGCAAGGAGACTCATTCCTGACCCAGCCTGTAAGCCTCCATGCTCCAGCTGTAGACATTTGTTCCTGTAGCTGTCTCCAGCCTCTAAGAACCTTCTGCTCCAGAAACCTGTGACTCCAGCCTTCCACAGAGACAAGAGACATAGCCCTCATGTTGTTGATCTGCTTTCTGCAGACCTGCTCTTAAGGAACATCTCTCAATTGACATCTGAAGCCCTCAGAGAGTTCAGGTGCAATACCACCACCAATTTCTCTGGGCTGCACCCCAAAGCCTGCTGAGTAAATGGAGTTATGAGAGTGACAGCATTTTTTTTTTTTGTCATCCTGCTGATGCTGAGGGACCCTGATTTTCTGCGTCTTATTCGAATTTTTTTTTCCTTTCCTGTTTAAGTTGTTACTCCTGCATGGGAAATGAAGTTTCTCCTAACTTCCCTTTGCTGTCTTCCCACTAAGTTCTTATAATGATGGTAGACGGAAACCCAGGATAGGGCAATGAGCAGCTCATTTTCTCACTGCAAAAGCCTTTTCCCTGAGGGTCTCTGTTGAAAATAAAGGGAAGTAGTCAACAGCATGATGAGGTGAAAGGTAACTGTTTAAGCAAACAAGGAGAAGAGTAAAAAGCTTAGCAGGAAAAGGTAAGGAATCAGATGCTCAGAGCTGGCTTAGAAAAGCTCTCACATATCCTGAGAACTGGGGTGACCACAGGCACAGGACTTGCATGTTCAGGAGAGACGTAGAAGAACGTGGGCCCTCACCTCTGACTTCAAGGTTCTATGCAAACAGAGAGTAAAAGCTAAGGCACAGTTAACTGCTGCTGGAACTCTTGACAGCTTGGCTCCACATGTATACAGAAACCGTCCTCAAGGAGCACCCTACATCCAGGCATCAGGGAAAACTGTCCTGTCCTTAGTGATCACTGAGTGGACACCTCAGGGTCTCCATGACAAAGAATAACGACTTTCCACAATCTGCCCAGAAAAGTCATCAAACTATTAACAAAGTATAGTGAGGGTTTATGTAACTTCTAATACTACTTCATTATGCTATTATAAATGCCTAGGATTCATTAAAAATTTATTTTACAGCCAGGCACAGAGACCACAGTACAAGCCTTTAATCCCAACACTCAGGAGGCAGAGGCAGGCAGATCTCTCTGAGTTCCAGGACAAGTTGACTTGGTATAGGGTGATTTCCGGGACACTCAGTGCTGCATAGAGAAACCATGTTTCAAAAAACCAAACCAAACCAAATTTATTATACAGGCATAGTTCAGAGTTTTTTGATTTTTGTGTGTCTGTGTGTGTGTGTGTGTGTGTGTGTGTGTGTGTGTGTACGCGTGCGTGCGCACGTGTGTTGCTATGATATAATACAACTTAATAGAGAAAAGGCTTATTCTGGTTTGGTGTTTCAGAGTCTATTACAAAGGGGAGGGGCATGTTGGAGCAGAACAACTCACCTCATGATAGCCAGGAGCACCACAAAGAGAGAGAGGGAGAGGGGGAGGGAAGGGGGAGGGGGAGAGGGGAGAGGGGAGGGGAGAGGAGAGGGGAGAGGGGAGGAGAGAGGGGAGAGAGGGGAGAGAGGGGAGAGAGGGAGAGAGGGAGAGAGAGAGGGAGAGAGAGAGAGAGAGAGAGAGAGAGAGAGAGAGAGAGAGAGAGAGAGAGAATGCCCATGATTTTTTCATTTATTACATTTGGCCCCTCACCTATGGTATGGCTGCCAATATTCAGAGGGGTCTTACCCCTTAGTTCATCCTCTCTGAAAACACCATCACAGTCATACCCAGAAATGTGTTATGTTAGCCTTCTAAGCACTTATCAATCAATCAATCAATCCATCAAGCTGACAACCAACATTACCCATCACAACTGCAAAGAAGCAAGAGAAGAGTCCACATATAAGAAAGAATTAATAAAAAACTGTCCCCAGGAAGCTCTCCCAGACTTGATAGCAGGTTCCCTCCCCCCCACCCAGTGTGTTCAAATAAATGAACCAAGTCTAAACAACTTGACAATCCTCCACCACAAGAGAGAGTGTAACAGTTGGTGCAGATCTCTATAGGTTTGAGGCTAGCCTAGGCTATGGAGAGTGCTTCAGAATGGCCAGAGTTACATAGAGACCCTGTCTCAAAATACACACACACACACACACACACACACACACACACACACACACAGATATACTGTGACAATTTCCTCCAAATTGAAACACTTATTCTTCTGTGATGCTCATTAAGACTCAGGAAGTTCTAAAGTAGACAGGTTCCTTAGGAGTTAGGAAGGAAACAATGGCAAGTGTCAGGAAGTCTCTGAAATCAGATTCACAGGGCCCTTCCTTCCCTAGGTTAAGTAAGCCTTATGCTTGCTAAGGAGAGAGAGCCAAAGCTGTGGGGCTGCCTGCAAGTCCCAGAGAGCCCCAGGCTCCCAGCTGTCAGCAGCAGGTCACTCAGGGGGTGTGGGAGTTTAGTGGTACAGCCTCCTTAACACTGCCCATGCTCTTGGAGTTATGTAGCCCTAATAAATTCAGCAACGTGCTAAGGTGGACTTTGGTCTGTCATCAGTTCCCTATCTGGGGTAAGTAGATGCTTGTTTTTTTATCACCCTAGGTAAGTTAACACAACAGAAATTTTTTTAAAAATCCATAGTTTGGAAATGCAAGAACTGAAATGAAAACTTCAGTCAGTAGTGAAGGTCAGGAGGGGATCTGGACATGCAGAATAGAGAGCTGACAACTGAGATCGATCCATCTGGGGAAAAGGAAGGAGAGAACCCAGTTGCAGTGGCAAAGCTGTGTCTCAGGCAAAGCAACTTAAGTACAATGGTGGTTTATGAAGCAAGAAGAATGAATGGAAGCATCATGGATGACAAAATCATGGTCTGTTCCTTCCCAAATTTGATGAAAATATTAACCTGCACATTTAAGAAGCTGAACAAACTCCAACCGTTAACTCAAAATCTACAACTAGGCAGAAAACAGCCTTGGCCGTTGATGAGGGCATTTCCCCAGCTTGGGAAGAAACCATCTCATATGTGAGAGCAGTAGTGCATGGAGCTGGTCCCAGCCATGGAGACCAGGAGGATGTCATATTTAAAGTATAGGAAGCCTGTCAACACAGATCATATATCTAATCAACAAATACGCTTCAGAAAATTAAAAAGAACACAGAAGTGACATGTAGCTGAGGAATTCTACTATACATGCCCACAGGAATGGAAAGAGGAAATGAATACATGTCCACGTGTGCCTTAGTTACTTTCAGCACTGGGACAGAATACCATGATCATGCCAGCTTATAAAGGAAAATGTTTAATTAGGCTTATGGTTTCAGACAATAGAATCCATGACCGCAGCACCAGCAGCTGAGAGCTCACAAATCTCCCTGAGGAAGAAGGAGAAGGAACAGACAAAGGACTCACAGTTCTGTATGTGGCAAAGGCTACCAGAGTGTCACCGGGTTCCACTGTCTAGTCCGGTTTTGAAGAACAAGTGATGGCAAGTAGCAGAGGAATTAGTGTCCTTGTAAGGACAATCAGCATCAACACAAGGCTCTGCAGTGAGGCTTCTAAGACCAGAGCACTGAGCTCTAAGTACTTCCTGGCTCCTCAATTTCCTCCCCATGACACTCTGAGTGTCCGTTTACCCTTGTGCCTCAGTTTCCTCATTAAGATGATAGTAGAATCTCTGATACAATTACTTCAAGCCCTGAATGAAGTACTGCAATGAAAACATCTCATCAGGTACCCAGCACGTCTTGTGAGTTCTATATTATCTAAGAAATGAATGAAAGGTTCTAGAACAATCATGGTTTTGCCTTTGTGTCTGACAGTCATTAAGGATTCAGCAATTAATGTCTATAATTTGTTCTTGTTTTCTAATAAAATTGTAACAGTATGTATTTATTTTACATAGTGTTCCAGTTTCCTTTCTGTTGCTATGTTAAAATAATCTAACAAAAAGCAACTTAAAAGGATAAAAGTTATATCTGCCTTTCACTTCCAGACCATAGTCCTTCACTGATGGACATCAGGGCAGAAACTCAGTGCAGTAAGTAGAAGCAGACACTATGAAGAAATGCTACTTGCTGGCTCACTTTAGCTCCTAAGCGCATGCCTAGCTAGCTTTCTGATACACTTAAGGACCATCTGCCTAGGGATAGTGCCACCCACAGTGGGTTGGACCTTCCTACAATAATTAGCATGAAGGCTGAGGGAATGGCCCAGCCATAAAGAGTAAAAACATTGCCCTTACAGAGGACCAGAGTTCAATTCCTAACACCTATATCAGGCAGCTCAAAGCTTCAATTCCAGGAGAATCTAATGTCTATTCATGAGCACAATCCTACATAATTTAAAACACAAAACGAATCAAGACAATTACTCACAGACATGCTCACCAAGCAACCAAATCTAGACAGTTCCTCAACTTAGAGGCTTCTCCTCTCAGATGACTCCAGGTTGTATCAAGTTGAAAGGTAAGGCTATCTAAGGTACACAGCAATAGGATGCACAGACATTTTCTTCATGTGTACCATGAAAGTGGACATACTTACCAGCCACTCCCCTTTTTGTTATTGCTATTCTTTCTCACAGATAGTTTCATTTCTACTTCCATATCTCACATATCCATATATGGTTTTATGTGTCTATATGATATCTAGGATAGAAAAATGGGAGGAAAATACATGCCATGTATTTTTGACTCTGATTAAATTTTGATGGTTTCTGGTTGCATTTATTTCCCTGCAAATGACATAATTTCATTATGTCTGAACAGAACTCCATTGGGCATACATAGGCCACACCTATTTTATCTAATCCTCTGTTGACAGATACCTAGGCTGATCCCATAACTCAGGTAATTGTAAATATTGTTCCATGAACATTGATATGCAGGTGTTTCTGTTGTAATTTAAAATGATAGAAAATGGCCAGAATATTGGATGTTACAATTACACCTATCATGTAACTGGCTTTTAAAATTATAACTCAAAACTTTATTAATGATTCCTAGAAGACTTTTACTTGTTATATTTAACAACATATAGTCTGTGTCTTTAAAATTATTTATATGTTGAAATTTGATAACACAAAATGAGACTTTTCTCATGATACAATCAGAAAATTACATTAGCCCTTCCAAAATAAAAAAATTAATCAGGCTCCCAACAATTATCATACAACAATTATATTGAGAACTGCACATACTAGCTCAGGCTTAGTTACTCTTTTTTTTGGGGGGGGGGGGTTGAGACAGGGTTTCTCTCTATAGCCCTGGCTGTCCTGGAACTCATTTTGTAGACCAGGCTGGTCTTGAACTCAGAAATCCGCCTGCCTCTGCCTCCTGAGTGCTGGGATTAAAGGCGTGCGCCACCACGCCTGGCTTTTAGTTACTCTTCTTAATCTGGCCATACAACTTAGGTTGACCACTCTAACCCAGAGCTGGCTTTGAAACACTTCTCATCATTCACTAGCTGTGTGACCTAGAACAAGCTACTGAAGCCAGTCCAGCTTTAAGATTTCCTTCCATCAAAGTGGTCTGGAGAAGTGACATCCACCTTGTGGGGTCATGACAGAGGGAATGGAAAGCCCCTACCAGAATAGTTCTTGGTACCCAAGTGCACCACAAAGACCTGTCATCTCCTCCATACCCTACCCACACATCACTTCATCCAAGGAATCCAAGACAATGGGAGTGACCATTTGGGGAAAACTGAAATTACACACAAAGCAGGAAGCATACATATTTCAAAATCAGACCATAAAGAGGAGATGCCCCAAATTCCAAATACAGATGTGCTCACACAGCAAAGACACCCTAGACAGGCGGGACAGATGCCAGCAAAGCACCACAGAGGAAGAAGAGGGCTGGGGCGTATGAATGTGCTTAGTCTTCTGTCACTTAGACACTAATTCTATTAGGTGAACATGAATGCAAGTGTTTTCAGTGAAAATATTATGCTTAAGGTATGAATGTGTCATTTTAAAAATTGTTAACTGCTCTAACAGACTTTTTAAAATTAACTAATGAAAGCCCAGTCTCTGGGGGACCAAAAAACGTCTACTTTTGAAGCTACAAAAATAAACACAAGAAAAACAAAACAAAGCTATTAGTGTCTAGCTAGATACTGTTTCCCACTGAAGGCACAGAGCCTGGCTAAACTTAGGGATGCTATAAAGACATGGCAGGACTGAGCTGAGGTGTTTCCTTGAAACAGGTAAGAAAGATGTAGAGACAACCCAGTTTAGTGTTCTCCAACACCATGGCAGCTGTGCCACATCAACCTGCCTGCACTACAGTGAGTCACACACTCCAAGTCACGTGTCTTTTCTTTTCTCAAGATTCTTGGCCACTGCCATTACTCCCACTATCCTGGTAGGTGCCCAAGAAGAGGTCACTGAAGGGATGAGCCCTGGGAAGAACTCAGTACCACTAGACCCCACTGCCCATGTCGAGCCTTTTCAAGTCCCTTTGACCAAGTCTGTCCCTCACCCAACCTTCATCTGCTGAACTCTTCTCAAGACCTCTGCAGGTCTTCTTACAGCCTAGATTTTGCTTCTCTGTAAGGAAAAGTCCTCTCACTAAAATACCCTCTTATCCAGCGATTTCCAAAGAACCCAGTGTCTGCTATTCCCATAGCTTATGCTTAGTTTTCTTTTTCTTTTTTTTTAATGGTTATTTTATTTGTTTACATTTCAAATGTTGTTCTCCTTTCCTGGTTTCCCTCTGTAAGCCCCCTATGCCATCTCCCATCTGCACTGCCTCTATGAGAATGCTCCTCCACCCACACACCTACTCCCATCTCACCACCTTAGCATCCCCCTACACTGGGGCATCAAGCCTCCAAAGGACCAAGGGCCTCCCCTCCCATTGATGCTAGATAAGGCATTCTTCTGCTATAGCTGCAGCTGGAGCCATGGGGTCCCCACATGTGTAATCTTTGGTTAGTGGTTTAGTCCCTGGGAGCTCTGGGGGTGGGGGTGGGGTCCAGTTAGTTGATATTGTTGTTCTTCCTATGGGGTTACAATCCCCTTCAGCTCCTTCAGTTCTTCCCTTAACTCTTCTCTTGGGGTCCCCGTGCTCAGTCCAATGGTTGTCTGCGAACATCTGCATCTGTATTGGTCAGGCTCTGGCAGACCCTCTTGGGGGACCACTATACAAGGCTCCTGTTAGCAAGCAATTCTTGGCATCAGCAATAGTGTCTGGGTTTGGTGTCTGAAGATGGGATGGATCCCTAGGTGGGACAGTCTCTGGATACATTTTCCTTCAGTCTCTGCTCCACTCTTAGTCCCTGTATTTTCTTTAGACAGGAACAATTCTGAGTTAAAAATTTTTGAAATGGGTGGGTGGCCCCATCCCTCAAATGGCGGCTGTGCCTATCCCCTGGGTATGGTCTCTATAGCTTCTGTCTTCCCTGTGTTGGGTATTTCAGCTAATGTCATCCCTGTTGGGGCCTAGGAATAAACCTCTTGCTTCCCTGGCATCTGGGACTTTCTAGTGGCTTACCCTCCCCTCCTCTCCCCCCACCCCCACAGTTCCCCATACCCCACTGCTATACACCACCATTCAATTTCCCAATCCTCTGTACTTCTCCCCTGTCTCCTCCCACACCTGATTCTCCCCCTATCAGGTTTTGATGAAATCTCACTTGTACCAGGCTGTACAAATGGCACACAACTGAACCCAAGGATTCCTGGAGCCATGGGCAAGCAAGGGGCTAGAGCCCTTGCCAGAGTTTCTACCTCTATGTGACACTAATAGAAATAGATGCTTTCTTCTGATCCCTGCTTCTTGACACATCACCAAAACCTATTCCTACATATGTCCTTCATGTCCTCAAGAGAGTCCCTGCCTTCTTGGGCTCTTGCACCTGCAGGCCTCTCCCTAGCTAATACATAAAATCAAAAAGCAAAATAAAAGTAAATACCCCAGCCCTGCTCTATACACAGAACTAGGCACATGCTCAGCAAAGAATCCCAATGCCTAGGAGCAGGGCTTGGGTCCCTACAATAAAAAACTAGGAACCGGCCAGGGCTACCAGAGGCCTAGTGTACCATCAGCCCTTCAGGAGCCAGAGTCCAGCACCTTCTACACAGGAAACAGGGTAAGGAAGTTCTGTTATAGGTGACAAAGCTCTGGAACTAGAACCCAGCAGCATACCTACTCTGACTCTGCTTCCAGCCTCAGGTCTAGGGCCGAGTGTGTTTTCTCTCTCTCTCTCTCTCTCTCTCTCTCTCTCTCTCTCTTCTCTCTTCTCTCTCTCTCTCCTCTTCTCTCTTCTCTCTCTCTCCTCTTCTCTCTTCTCTCTCTCTCTCTTCTCTCTCTCTGTGTCTCTCTCTGTGTCTCTCGTTCTGTGTGTGTGTGTGTGTGTGTGTGTGTGTGTGTGTGTGTGTGTGTACATGTGTGTATGTATATATCATGCAGAGGGCTCCAAGGATTTACTGTAAACTATCTGGAAATTCAGTGGTTTTTATCCAAACCCTTCTGGGCAACACACTGCTGGGTGCCTGACCATTTTCACCACACTGAGACAGTTGTACTACTTTCTAGGCCTGCGGCACATGAGCCACCCTGGCTCTTGGCACAAAGAGGAACGCTGTCCAGGAATCCCTAGGCTGCTGTGAGGTTCCAAAAGAAGGGCTCTAACCTGATAGCAGCCCTCAGCCCTGTAATGAAATCATGGCTGACACCAGAAGCATTCAAGCACATCTCCTGACCCACTGCCATCTCCTCCAGTCTACCCACACAGATATATCATAGTGCTCAGTGGTCCAGACACACCAACTGTGCACCCAGACTGACTTCCACCAGCATGCGGTCCTAGATAACAACACATATACACATATTATATTATATATATATATATATATGAATTTATAAGTCATGTTAAAGAAATCTAAGCAAACAGAGTGAAAATTTTAAGTTTGGAATAGTGGACTTCCAAAATGGCCATCATTTATCAAGTCTTGTTTTCTCAGCAGTCAAGCAAGTTGCAAAACTGACCTCTGGGGTAACTGTATGATCCAGCTAACTTAATGATCTGTGTGTGGGAATCCCTGGCGTAGTGCCAAGCCTCCTCATTACAGTTTTCCCTGCTTAGAATTTGCTACACGCAGGCTGCCAAGCGTTTCTCCTCGAAAGGCTATGAGGCTAAACTCACCAGCTCCCGATTCACAAAGCAACAGTACCTCAGGGAGGAAGTATTTCCCAAGAGCATGTGGCAATTGGCCACAGCACCAGTGTGATGCAGGCCTGCAGAGTACACAGAGTCATAAATGAATCCCTAGAGACTGAGAGTAAGGCCAGGTCCAGGGAGGTTGTCAAGACCAGGGGAGCCTGGGAAAAGCAGGGCTCTACGCTGGCTGTAAAAGAAAGAGAAAAGTATTTTAAGAGAAGAAAGAACCAGGAATCTGGAAGAAAGATGCATCAAGTGTGCTGTCAGATGATAACACTTATGGGAAAATAAACAGAAAAGCCCAGAACACCGAACAGTGTCACTGTGGTGATAACAACCACCTCCAATTATGTCCATGTGGAAGAGACTGACAGGGATCCTCCGAGGAAGCATTTTAATTTGCTGCACTGGGGAGATTGTGAGTATATTTTTATCTTCTATTCTGATTTCTGTTAACATTGATAAATGTTTATGCAAGAGTAATTTTAAATGCTTTCAAAGATAAAGAAATCACGAAGAAAAACAATCAAAGAGTTTGACTACACGAAAATTAGAAACTTGAGATGCTGAAACAAAAGCAACTGAAATGGTTAGAACAAATGCTGCAGCCTCGTTTGCAGCAAGTGTGATGGGCAAAGGGTTAGCAAGGTCCTCACTGACATCAACACTCCTGAAAAGCAAAAGGAAAGGTTAAAATGCCAAGAGGTGAAGAGACAAGGCACACATGTGAAAATCACAGACGTCCAACTGCTTACTGTTAACTCCCTCAGTAGTCACCTGCAGACTAAAACCAGAGTGAAACACTACCTCCATCCTAAGTCTCAGATCCATCTTATACACATAGCCAAACGCGGCTGCAGAGACCCGTGTAATATGGAAAATGTTCAAATGTTCACAAAGGGCTTAAGCGTTCGTGGCTTTTGCTTCCATGCTCTCACAGCTGAGAGTCTACCACAAGGGAATAACTGCAGAGATAAAGTCAATGCTCAGTTCAGGTTCACCTGGGTACAAAAAGAAAAACTGAGCCCCGTCTACAGGGTGAGAACAGAGTGCTAGTTACTTAAGAACCTGCTAGGTAAAACAGTAATAAACACAGAAACCAACATTAAAAATATGCCATGACAGCCAGGTGTGGTGGTTGGCCTGCTCTATCTACAGAGTGAGTTCCAGGACAGCTGGGGTTACACAGAGAAATCCCGTCTTGAAAAACCAACCAACCAACCAACCAACCAACAAACAAACAAACATGCTGGGCAGTGATGGCACACGCCTTTAATCCCAGCACTTGGGAGGCAGAGGCGGGTGGATTTCTGAGTTCGAGGTCAGCCTGGTCTACTGAGTGAGTTCCAGGACAGCCAGGGCTAGACAGAGAAACCCTGTCTCAAAAAACTGAAGAAAGAGAAAAAGAAAGAGAAAAAAACAAACAAAAAAGAGGCATGATTACAATTGTTATTTTAAAGGAATTGAATTCATATAACATTGACACACAAAAATGAGTTGTTTTCATATTTTAGAGATAACAACCCAAGTGAAACTAAAAGTGTCTACATTTGCAAAAACCTCTGCAAAATTAAACAGTGATAAATCCAGCTCCGAGAGGGACCTGAACAATAAAAGTTATGAAACACTGAGGAAAGAAATCAAAGCTCTAGACTAGTGGTTCTCAAGCATCCTAGTGGTGTGGCTCTTCAATGGAGTTCCTCATTTAGTGCTGATCCCTCACCATAAAGTTATTTTGTTGCTATTTCAGACTATAATTTTGCTACTGTTATCATAATGTAAATATAGCTGATCTGCACACACCTGATATGACCCCTATGAAAGGGTCATTGGGCCCCCTCCTAAGGGGTCACAACCCACAGATTGAGGACCACTGATCTAGACAGATGGGGAGACATTCAGTGTTTGTGGATTGGGAGAGAATACTGTTTAGGAATTGTCTTAGTTAGGGTTTTACTGCTGTGAACAGACACAATGACCAAGGCAAGTCTTATAAAAAACAACATTTCATTGGGGCTGGCTTACAGGTTCAGAGGTTCAGTCCATTATCATCAAGGTGGGAGCATGGCAGTATCCAGGCAGGCATGGCACAGGCAGAGCTGAGAGTTCTACATCTTCATCCAAAGGCTGCTAATGGAAGACTGACTTCTAAGCAACTAGGGTGAGGATCTTAAGCCCACACCCACAGTGACATACCCATTCCAACCAGGTCACACCTATTCCAACAAGGGCACACCTCCAGATGGTGTCACTCCCTGGCCCAAGAATATACAAACTATCACAGGAATCAAATGCGCCAGTGTTACCTTCAGATCCCTATGAAAACTTTAGCAGCCTTTTCAGAGGCAAGGAAAAGCAGATCCTTTAATTCATACAGAAGTGTACAAGTTTCAGCCAGCCAGAACAGTTTCAAAAAGGGTCAGAGCTATGGGGATTCTGTTTCCTGACTCTGAAACACACCTCAAAGCTAGCTGTTAAAGAGGTGAGGAACTCCCATACGAGGAATCTACATGAATGGACTAGAGTTGCAGTGGATTGAATGAGAATTTCCCCCATAGGCTTAGATATTTTGCTTTGTTGGTCCCTAGTTGATGGCACAGTCTGGCAAGGCTTAGATAGTACAACCATGCTGGAGGAAGCACATCACTGGGCTTGGCTTTGAGAATCAATGCCTTGTGCCCCTTCTGTTCACACTTTCTGCTTCCAGCTCCTGCATTTGAGGACATGAGCTCTCAACTTCCTACCTCTGCCGCCAGGCCTCCCTGACATGATGGATTCCTCTTATCCTTCTGGAACAGTAAGCCAAAATAAATTCTTCCTTCCATAAGGTGCCTTTGTTCTGGCATTTTATCACAAAACAGCAAGTGTTGAGAGACTATGAACACCCCAGAGCCCTCACATATGGCTGCTGGGAGTGTGAATGGTATAGCTACTATGGGGGCATTTCAGAAGTGCCTCAGAAAGGATAGATACAGACTCCCGAACAAGCCTGCCCCAACTCCTAGTACTAGGGTACATAGCTCCAGAAGGACTGAAATCAGAGTTCATAAGCAGTTCATCATTCCAACAGCTGAGAGTAGCCCACAGCCCATCAATGGCGGGGGGGAAAAGGGGGGAGACGGAGATAAACACATGGCACAAATATAACAAAGCAGGCTAAGTCTTGGCAACAGTATTCTGATAAAGCTGTAACACAGACAAAACTCAAATGCTCTATGAAACCCATACATGACTACGGGTCAGGCAAAACATGAAGACAGAAAACAGAAGAGACTGTGCAGGGGACAGGAGAGTTACCACCCGGGAGAAGTTGACAAGGATTATAGAAAGGTCTGGGTGGATGTACGCATGCTGAATGCATCAACTCATCGGATTATTCACCTATAGATGGTAAAACAGTAGTCAAGTGTATTCTGCCACAACTTAGAAAAAAAAAAAAAAAAACAACAAAACAAAAGAACTTGGAAGAGTACAGGTATCACATACCTGTGATCCCAGCTGAACTCAAACTCTAAATCCCCTGCCTCGGCCTCCAAAGTGCTGGGATCAATGAGTATTAGAGAAGTGCTATACATCTAAAAAGATAGGAGATCACAAGCTCGAAGGTCAGCAGCTGCTATTTTTTTTTAAAAAATCATTAGGTAGTCCTGCCTTTTAACTACTTTTCTCTATTTTCAATATCTTCTATTAAAATTGAAACTTCAAGTAGAGAAAAATAAGTTTGTCTTAAACATTTTTCAGGTTTTGACTATGTTGGGGTCCACCATTCCACATTTTTGTTCCTCGAATTTAGTTAACAAGGACAGCAAACGGAAGGAATCGACACTGAAAATGATGCAGCAGAGCTCTTAATACTCAGTCTGGGCACAGGGCCCCAGGACGCCACCCACAAGCAACAGCCCTGCCCTCTGCTGCCGGGCCGCTGGGTATGGGAGGAGAGAAAGGGCTCAGATACCTCTCTGAGGACAATTTCCTCTTTCAGTGTGGTAAAGTTCATAATTTGGCCTCCAGCCAATACATTAAAATAGGAAAGATGACTTAAAAACAAGGAGCACTCTCCCCTCCCTGTGATTGGTCAGAGCTGCAAGTGTTTTAGAAGTGCCCTTGGACTCCTAAAGTCCCTATCCATGAAGCAAGTGAGCTGGCGCTGTTGGGGTTTACGCGAGTCTCCAAAAATGTGCTCGCCCCTTTCTGACAAGTAAATCAAATGGTAGGAAGATCAATAACTCTCTAAAAAGAAGATATAATTTTTATCTTCCTTTTTACAGTCTCATATCCACTTCCGTTAGGAATAACGAAGTCTGAATTCTTATGCAACACTTATCTAAATGTGTCGATTTTATCAGATTGATGAATTTTGCTAACAAAAGGCAGAGCAAGGAAATCTTTTATGACATATATGGCCCATTCACAGGGCTGAAGCTTTAATTTAACCAACTTGAGCATTCTGAGAGAGAGCTGCAGGTGTTGGATAGGAAAAAAATCATAAATGGGAAGGCATATCAATCTTTATGACAGGGAAACAAAAACATTCTCCACTTGCTTGCCCTCCACAGGCTGGAGAAGGAGAGGCACAGGAAGAAGATATTGTCTCAGGCAGCATAGCACAGAGGAGCAAGCCCTGTCTCCCAGTGACAGATCTTCAGAACTGACCGAAAGGAGTGGCCAGAGAGAGGGAGGGAGGGAGGGAGAGAGAGAGAGAGAGAGAGAGAGAGACATCAAACAACAAGGCACGCCAGCTCTGTGTGCTCAGCAAAGTGACTAACTCATTTTCTTGGCCACATCAGAATTCTGTGGCCCCTTGAGCCCTGTGGCCTCTAACTCTTACTTCCTAATGTTGCCCATAGCTCTGATACTTTGCTACCCCAACTGCAAAGAGGCAACTGAGGTTTTCTATACCTTCTTACAGTCTTATCTCCTCCCTCTTACTTGACCCTCAACCACACACAGCCTTTTATTCCCTTGGAAAACCCCACAACCATTGGCCCACCTCCTCTTTTTCTCATGGGCCTGATTCTGCCAACCAGGCTTGCTTTTCCCCTGTAGCCAGTGATGGTTACAGAGTGACCATGCACGCTGTAAGGGAAGTTGGAGGCATTTTCAATAATTTAGAAGAAAGAGAAAAGGTGTAAGTTAGAGAAAGCAAGAAAAGAAACACATCCCTCTCTGAAATGAATGGTAATTATATCCTCAGTTTACATGATATCTCTCCCACCCCCAGCCCCCGACTGGCTGCCAGCAGAGCTGACAAGACTCTTCGATTTTTGTCCTAGTTGACAATGGAGGCATCACAAAGCAGGTAGTTGGAGAACATGATCCCCAGGCTCTAGCACTGAGGCCTGAGTTCTCATGGAGCAACACAGCATGGGACCCATGCCCTCGGTTCCAAGAGCTAGAAAGCTGGGCGCACATCTGAGGTCTAAAGTATAGCCTTGTAACTGGCTCTTAGTACATACATAGGAACATTTCCCAGAGCTCAGAAATGACAGGTTTAAGACTGCTCACCAGAGGAGGCCAGCCTCCACCTGTGCTTCTCCCACAAGTAAGGGCACCCCATTTCCTTATGCTGCAGTGCTTTCTGGGATCTTAAAAGCATGTTAGTCTTGCTTAGTGCAGCAGCAGCTGTGTGAATAGGCATACTCCACTTACCAGGATGGGAGGCTGACCTGCCTGCCCAGACCTTACACATGAGCTCTCATTAGCAAACCTACTTGGTGTTCTCAAGAGTCTTCTGCATTTTCTTGGTCATTTTGTCAATCGCTGCCTGTCTCTTCCCTTCTGCTAACAGGTCTATTTTGTTCAGCACCACAACCAGCTTCTGGCAGGCGATCTGGCCAATCACAAGGCACTCTGCGGACTGTGTCTGCATTCCCTTGGTCACATCAATCACGAGCATCATCAAATCAATGATCTGGGCACCTGGGGCAATAAAAGGTAAGGTTAGGAGAAGAGTTGGCTAGTGAGACTCATAGGAAGCCACCATCCTAGTCCCAGAAAAGCACTGCAATAGTGGGTAGATGGGGAGGAATGGCTGATACTTCCTGGCCAGTCCAAGTTATACCTGGCATAACCTCATCCAACCAAATGAGCATCAGGAGTGGCAAGGAAGCTGAAGGCCTTCTCAGGACCCCATGGCTGTACACAGCAGGGCTGAGTTTGGATAAGGAATGCCTGGCTCAAGAGCTCTCCACCTCCCTGTTGGACCACTGCTCTCATTTTCATTTCACTCAACAAGAGGGATGTTGAGCAGGAAAGACTCCAATACCTAGCTACCTGCCCTTACTGAGAAAGACAGCAAGGCTTAAAAGTACAGGGCCCCCATCAATGTATAGAGGGATAAGAGGGTCATTCAGAGTGCTTTTCCCCACAGTATTGGGTTGCCTACAATTGCTTCACAGCCTGATGCTCACCATCATTACCTTTGGTCCTACACCCCGGTTATGGCACTTCTGTTCTTTCTAGAAGGTTGGATCACCCAGAAGTGCTATATGCACGGCTGGCTGTGTATATACTTACAGCATGTCTGAGCTGGACAATAGGAGGTGCTCATATGACAGAGGTGTCAGTGATAGGAGAGTGCCAGCTACTATGTTTTGAAGCAGAGTGACCATGCATGCTATAAGGTAAGTTGGAGGCATTTTCAATAATTTAGAAGAAAGAGAAAAGGTGTAAGTTAGAGAAAGCAAGAAAAGAGACACATCCCTCTCTGAAATGATGGTAATTATATCCTCAGTTTACAAGACCTCCTCATAGGGACTTTTCAGGACCACACTATGATCTCTAGCAAGTCTGAAGAAGCTTGCTCTGAAAGTGAGTCTGATGATCAGCCCCACCTACTGCTGGGGCAGAAGGGTGCCAGGAAAGGAAAAGGTCTTCTGTCCCTGGTTACCACACCAGCAATGCTTAATCTTCATTATACTGTTTCAGGTGCAAAACACACCAGTACATGCTCAAGGTCACATGGCTGCCTGGCACTAAAGAGAACAGCTAAAGTAATTGGCCTGCTGCTCTCAGAGGACTCCTACTTAGTACTAGCTAAAGCCCTGGCCCCAAGGAACAGCAGTGTGTTTGACTGTAGGCAGGCCTGACATGGCCAAGATGTCCTCTTTTGCCAGCCTCCTCTTCTATCTTGCATGGTCAGGTAAGAATACAATACAGCTGGAAGTACAGGTGTACACAGCAGCATCAAATGAGACATGTCCTTGATTAATTCACTGGTTGGTAAGCAGTGTTCCAGATCCCTCTACTGCTGTGTGAGAGACACTGCCTCTCCCATTTCTATGAACAGAACATATTACCACAACCCTTTTCACAGAATGGAAGCAAAAGGCCCCACTATGCAATGGATACCAACTTGCCTCTGGTAACCATCTCCATCCCAATTCTAGTCAGTTGTTATCTAGGGACACTGCCTCAGACTGGCTTTCCACAATCCATCCCTAAGAACTTTAGAACATCCAGAAGAACTTACTAAACATACATAACTGATCCACAGTGCCAGAGACCTTTAAACTGATATGAAAACATCCTGGAGACAAGTACCAAAATATATGTAATTGGAGCTGGAGAGATTACCCAGCAGTTAATAATACTATCTGTTCTTGCTGCGGACCAAGGTTTGAGTCCCAGCAACCAAGTGGTGGCTCACAACTGTCTTCTAACTCAAGTTCCATGGGATCTGATGTCCCCTTCTGGACTTCAAGGGTATTTTATTCATAGTGTACAGACATGCATGCAGGCAAAACACTAATATATATATAATAAAATGAAAAGAAAAGAAAATGCATATAATCTTTGATCCAGCCAAGTTCATAAACACATAGGACACACTTGCAACACATCTATTGTTACTGAGGTTGGAGGCCATGTGAATGTAGGGAACAAGCTTAAAATAGGTAGGTATACCATGCAATAGAATAGTGCACAACCATTGACAAGAATAAAAGATCTTTGTACTACTATAAAATAGTCTGCAGGGGGGAGAAGAGCACAGGGCAGAATAAGATGTGTTCTAACTATGCCAGTGTGTGCCTGCAGATGAATGAGCATTTGCTTTCACACATGAAATATCCAAGGGAATGTTAAAAAAAAAGAGTGAGAAAGAGTGGCAGGAGTGAAACACACACACACACACACACACACACACACACACACACACACACACACTCTATCCCTTTCCATTTCAAATAGGAGTGTAAGGACTCCATTAAGATCTAGTAATATTATAAGAACTTAAGTTAAAGAATGAAACACAGACCTGGCAGAGTTGCTTTTCTATTAAAGATCCCATTGCCCCCTAAACACACAAACTCATCAATGTGGTCTTCCTTCTCCTTAACCAGTGGTAGCTTTACCATGGCCTGCCACCATGGGCTACACAAACCTTGCCCCTAGTTGTATGTGTTCTTGTCTCCCATGAGATAAGTCTGTGCCCATCTCACCAATAAGATGCATCTAGCCACCCACAAGTGTTCCCACATATAGTAAGCCTTGGGCTTGGTTCCAAGATCATGTGGTTGGCTCTTCAGCCACTAGAGGAACTAAAGTGTGTGGGCAAACCATAAAGAGGATGTGGGTCATGGCCTGGGCACCTGTCTGCACAGACTCAGAGCAGAACATTGATGCCGGACCAATTGCAACTCTCCAGGTTCTCAGAACATCAGTCCCACAAGGACTTCACAAATGAGAAAACAGAACTGTATAGGCACAAAATGAGTGTCTGTGTTACACAGTAAATGCATCAGAGCAGAGATTTGAATGCCTGTACCTGAACTCTCACCAGGCTGTGCTGTACAGCCTGCCTGTCTCCGTGGGAACCTGATAAGCCCAACAAATCCCTGTCCTTAGTTCCCACCCAGGCTCCAGTTAGACCAAGGCACCCTATTTTGATGCTCACCTGTGCCTTACTGCCCATGGTCCTGGTCACTCAGCCTGACCCCAGGCTGAGTTCTCACCTGAAGCTTGGTCTCTCAGTCTCTGTGTAAAGCACAAGACCCTACTATGAAGCCCTTGTTGGGGTGAACTAAGCAATGTTAGCTTTCCCGCCTCCTCTGTTCTTTTTCTCAAAATCCAATTTTCTATCAGTACATAAAACTATCCACAAAGCCTTACTTGCCTGGTTGCTGGAGAGGCTAGCTCATGAGCTCTAGCTAGCTCATGAGCTCCACACAGCAGTCCCTCCCTCATCCATCTTGAGGATGGAAAAAAGAAACTGACCACCACACCCAGGTGTTTGGTGTAGCCAGTACCCAAGCACAGGAGCCAGCAAGGCTTCATCTGCAGTCTTATCTGGCATCCACAAGTGGCCTTTGTTGCAGCAAGCACACAGCTCTGTTCCAGGAGATTCTCAGCAGCATGGCCAGCACCGGGAACTTCTAAGGAAAGCAGAGGTCAGGGCCACTTGACTGTCGCACTGAGAACAAGGGCACTGCTGGAAACTGGGGTCAGCTCCAGGCAAATACCCAGTGTCCAGCAGCAGCTCCTAGTTCCTCCCATTTCTTCATCAGACATTTGATCAGCCAACAGGAAGTGATACAACTAGCCTGCCTGTCTTGCCTTTTCAAACTCCCTAGTATGTTCATGGAATGAATCAGACAGTGTCCTTCCCAATTCCCACGAACCCAGGGTAAAAAAATCACCCTGAAACTAGAGGGACAGAGTGAGTGAGTGGGTGGGAAATAAGACAAAAACCCAAGTCTTACAAGGGACCCTCTATACTTAGGCATCTATCAGGGCTTTTCATCAGCCACCCCGACCACAGAACCCTTGAAAGGTTTGCAGAGCAATTATGACAGGGTTAAAGTTTCTCCCTACTTTAAAAAATTACAATCTTCAATTCTGTAGATTACATATCTTAATCATTTCAAAAATAAAAATAATGAAAAACTTACAAAGGTCAGCATTTAACAAAGTCTGAATTATCTGTGAGATATAATTTTCTTTCAGGGATTGAAGGAAAAAACTGTTCAGAAAAAATTGTTTTGGCTGAAGAAAATTACATAAAAAACTAAACATTTTAGAATCTGTAAAATTGTATTTTTTTTAAAATCAAAAGGATCAGCATTCTAAGAAGAGGAAATAATATTAAATTTAAAATAATAAAAAATTTGTTTTCAGCTGTTGACTTTTTAGGTACCCAGTCATACTGTAAATATACTGTTGTCATCTATGTGAAGCTGCAGTGATAACTTATCCTATTTTTTAAAAGATTTTTTTTATCTCTCCCCCACCGTGTGTGTGTGTGTGTGTGTGTGTGTGTGTGTGTGTGTGTGTGTCTTGCAGAGCCACAGGCATCTGATCCTCTGAAGCTGGAGTTATACATAGTTCTGGGCTGCCTGACTTGGGCTCTGGGAACCAGCACCACAGCTCTCTGCTCTGGAGGAGGGAAATGATGACAGCACCTAGGTTAGGATGGAACCTGGCCATAACAGCCCTCCAGGATGTCTGCAGCCATCACTGTTTCTATTTTCACAGCTGCTATTGTTACATGTGCTGTGGAGGTCTATGTTCCTTTAGGTTTAGCTGCTGCCCGTCCTGAGATAAACAGGTTGACCTCAGATGAAAAGTAAGGCTCAGAAAGGTTGACAATCTTGTCAAGGTCAAGGAGCAAAGATTTTAAGGGAATGAAGCTCAGTCCACTGACATTGCTCCACTAGAATATCCCATGAAGCACTGTATCTGGCACTTGGATGGGAATCCTTATTCTATCAACTGACCTACAAAGGTGGGGGTCTTCCAAACATCTGAGCCAAATCCTGGGTGGAGAACTCTGTGGAAAAGGCTGAGTAGGTGATAGTGACATCTCCCCATCACCCAGAACTTGAGACAAAAGCAGCAGTAAGGTCTCTTGTTCTTGAGGTTGAAGACCAAGTAAGTGGATCAAGTGGTTCAGAAGGACATGGTCCAGATGTCCATACCCAGAATACCAAGGTAGGAGTAGAGCCAACCCAGGTCCAGTGGGATTTGTGGGCTGCCCAGTCAGCCAAAAGTCCCAAAACAGCAGCCACTATTAGGATAAACCAGATAGAGCTGAGCCTGGACTTGGAACAAAACTCATTTAGCCTGCACCGTGTTATAAGGTAAGGATATGTGGTCAACACCAACCATTCAACAAGTCCACATAAAACCTTTACAAATTAGCACATGTGGTAAGATTGGACTTATATCTAACACAGCTAAAGAGAGGATCCCTGAGAACAAAGATGAATTCTGAGCTACACCCTATGCAGACCATTCCAATGACCCCCTGCCCTGGATTTACACCAGTGTTGGCTTCTATCAAGTTTGAACTTGTGACTTCCCAGTTAGCCCTGATCCTCACCTCAGCTCCATGTGGTAGAGGCTCTTCTACTTCCTAGGGACAAACCTGATGACCAACCTGCACAGTCATCAAAGCCAAAGAGACACTAGAGCCAACTGTTGTCTGACTTCAAGTTTTTTTTTTCCCTTTTCCTATCGCCAGCTACCTGTTCGCCAGAATCCCACATTCCTGAGACCTCTAGGAACCTGGAGACATCCCAAAGAGCAGGTAAGCAAGGTCCAGCAGTTGGCAAAGGAAGGAGAGCAGACTCAAGTGAAGACAATCTGCCAATGTTCTCTGGGACACACGTGCCATCTGAGACCATTGCAGTCATCACCACCTAAGGACATACGCAGAAGAACAATGCCAGCCATGTCTGCAGAGGAGGTACAGAGGGAACAACAAAGGGAGGCCGTGTAAGAGATCAAGGGAAATTTTCAACAGGATGGACAAGAAAAGCAGGAGTTGGACTCCAATCAAGAGCAAAAAATGCCAAAAGAGAAAGAGGCTGGGGATTGGCTGAAAGGTCCAGAGCTGAGGGCATGCACACAATGCCCAGTGTTATAGGCTGAGATGCCACAAGTGAGTAGCCGCCGCCGTTCGCCAAGCTCTTTATCTACAAATCAGGACAGCCTCTCGACTGTGACCTAGGGGCAACAGACAGCATCTTGGTAAAAATAAAATGTGATCTCCAGTTTATACTTTACACCATGATTCCAAATTAATCAAAGTTTCAAACATAAGGGCAGGCAAGATGGTTCAATGGATAAAGGCACTTGCCACTAAGACAATTCCCAGAACCCACACAGCGGGAAGAAAAGAACAAACTTCTGCAAGCTGTTCTCCGAACACATGCCTACCTGTCATGATATACACAAGCATATACACAGAAACACAGAATAAATAAGTGTAATTTAATAAAATATTTCAGCCAGGGATGGTGGCACATACTTTCAGTAACAGCACGTGGGAGTCAGAGGCAGATAGATTGCTATGAGTTTGAGGCCAGCCAGGGATACATAGACTCTGTCTCAAAACAAACACACACACAAACATAAAGACACAAAAGTACTGGAAGACAAGGCATAGGGAAGCAAATATAACTTTAAGGTAAAACATACCCTAGTAGGGTACATAGCTCAGAGGTGAAAACAGGAAGTCGATAAACTTGTCAACATAAACTCAAACATTTCTGCATGAAAAAAATTAAAGACAAATCTAAAGGCTGAAGAAAGTCCTAACAATCACACTAAACTACTAACCTTAATGCTTCAAATGGATTGAAGTTTAAACTAATCATAAGAACACCAACAACTTAATGGACGGTGCCAGAGAGGTCAACAGCTAGCAGCTGACTGAGCACTCCCACAGTTCTAGTCTATGGTAAGAGCTTGGCACACCTGCACGGCCAAAACAACAGGATTCCATCCCATCACGATCCAGAGATGCAAAGTAGAAAGCAAACACCTAACTCAGCAAATGGATTTCTAGCTGGGCAAGAACACAGGACAGGCAAGCTCAGAACTATGCTAGGACAGGTGGCTTGGATACACAGCAGGTCAATGGAAGGGACTTGTCCAGTACCCATTTTTTGAGCAAAGACAGAAGAGAGGAAGCTCATAGGTTCGAGGAGGAAGGAGGTGAAGTGAGATTGAGGAGGAAAGAAAATAAACACAGACAGCCCACACATAAAAGAAGATATCCTAGAACTACCAGGGGGGGAAAAATCAGTAAAACCACACTCAAATCCCATGTTTTGCCAGGCAGTGATGGTGCATGCCTTTAATCCCAGCACTTGGGAGGCAGAGACAGGTGGATTTCTGAGTTCAAGGCCAGCCTGGTCTACAGAGTGAGTTCCAGGACAGCCAGGGCTACACAGAGAAACCCTATCTTGAAAAAACAAACACACACACACACACACACACACACACACACACACACACACACACAAAACAAAACACCCAAACAAACAAACAAAAAACATGTTTTACCTATTGGATTAACAATGTAATACAGACCATAGTAAAAGGACCCAAGACAGAATTAACAGTGCCTGGCACTGACTCACCCCATTTACAGATGAGGAAATTGCACTACTGACCAAGAGCTGAAGGGCTGGGAGAGTTCCAGGCAGAGACATAATCCACATCTACCCAGCCTCAATAACAACAACTCAAAGTATGATTCCAAAGTCCCCTGGGAAACCAATGAGTTTATTGACTTTACTTAGAAAGCATGAATGAGAGATTACTGGATGAAGTGCTGGTGACCCCAAAGTAGCTGCACTGAGAAGTTGTCACCCACCCAGTGTTGATGACTGCTTCCCTATAAGACATAGGTGGAGCCCCTTCAGTTAACCTCTTCCAGCCTCTGACTAGCAAGTGACTCGAATGCCTCAACACACTAGGGAGAGAGCTGCATATAACAGCTGGGAGGAACAGCTGGAATCTTAGGTGAGGGTCCATTATGCCTCCCATTTCTTCTTTCATGAGTCAATAAACCCTGATAGATAAATGCAGACACAGCTTGTCTGCAGTCTACAACAGACATTTCTTTAGCCCCCAGAAGCCAGCAGAACGCCAGTACCAGCCTCACCTTGGGCCACCTCCTACCATTAGCACTTGGGAAGCTCTGAAAACTGCACATGCTGCTCTTTCTCAAGAGTTAGGGGTACAGCCAGGGTCTGCACACAGAGCAGAGGCTCCCTGGACAGGAGCGGTGACGCCATGGACCTTCCGGATGCAGGAGGGTTCATGGGGCCTGGCTCCTGACCCAGCAGGGGAGCCTGGCTGCTTGCTTCCTTAAGCTACTGTGTCACAGTCTATCTGGGGTAATCTCTTCAGCTGACTTTGTACAACAGTGCAGCCCCTGTTCAAGAGCAGCGAGAAGGAGCAGAAAATGGAATTTGAAATGTAGAAATAAAATAATTCTGGACCACGAGCTATAATTTGATTTCATGCTTTACAAGGAAATGAAAGAAGGCTTCCTTAAAAGTATGGGTTCTGCTCCCCCTGCCCCTCCCCCATTTTAGCCATTTTAGGATTTCCTCTAGCACCGAAGAGAAAATAGGATTGTGGAAAATGTTCAGTTCTCAAGTGTCACCAGCACTCAGGGCAAGCTCAATGTTAATGTGAACTTCCCATTCTGGGTAAGAGGAAATTCTTCAATTAATAAACCGGGTGTGCGGAGGCCAGTCTTTAAGGTTTAATCAATTTCATCTGTACTTAGGATAAAAAGACTGACTATTCTACTTCCCCCCCCCCCAGTTTTCCTTCTTTTAAAAAAATAATAAAATGAATGTTTTATTTTAAATTCTTTGAGGTTCATATCTCCTGTTTCAGGAAATATTGTCTATTTCATGCAGTGAGTATAAAAACTCCCCCACCACACATCTTACTTCTGCTAAGAATCTGTATTCAAAAATAACTAAGTTATCCTCTGCCTTCATATACTATAACAGCTTGGGAGATGATATGAGTTATACAGACTTTTGGCAGACACCTTGAGGGGCTGGGGGAGGAAGGGGAACACAGATGAATCTCCAAATATGGATGCAGAACTTCTGGACAATCAGTGAAAGGGGATGTGGGAATGCAACTATGAACGGTGCTGGAGTCAGCAGCTGGAGCAAACTTCACATGGTGATGTCTGAGGTCCAAACACAGACCTTGTGCTATGGCTCTGGGATAAAGTGGGCACAGAGGACCAGACAGTACCAACATGAAGCCTGGACACCTTCCTGACACTAATGAATAGACAGGCTTACTGGCCAACCAGGGCCCAGTGCACATTACAGGGATGAGGAATTTCTGAAATTTTTGATCCATCACCACAGGCCATTCTACCTGGGGTCATGAACAGGACCTGGGGGAATGCCCCACAGTGCAGAGTTTGGACTCCTGTCTAAATCCTGCAATGGTCCCCAATTGGTGATCCTTCACAAGATACCTTGCTCTCTGGCCAGCATCCATCTAACCAGCACAGCTCCAGCCACTGCAAATCAGCGTGTCATACACCCAGCAACAGCATGTGGTTTAGGAGAGCACCTTATCCCTCAAAACAGGAGAGAGTAAGAGCTACCAAGACACCTGGGAAGTACCATTCTGCTTGTTTTAGAGACGAGATCTCACTATGTTACCCAGACTTGTTGGGAATTCTTGGCTTCCAGCAATCCTCTTGCCTCAGCCTCCTGAGTTGTTGGGACTTGAGATATATACCATTACACCTGATTCATTTTCTAAGTCATTATTTTTCTCAAAATGTTGGTAACTGTGTGGGTCTGCCCATGTTAATTCCATTGTGAAAATAAGCAATTAGAGCCCATCGTTCCTAACCATCTACTAGCTATGGAGGCCTTAATTTGGCAGGACATGGTGTCAGACATGCCTCAGCAATGTGGACTTAGAAAAGTCAGGACTTGCTTAGCATATAGAAAGTACTCAGTCATGTGGAGGAGGGAGGCAGGAGGCAGCACGAACCACAGCTTGAATGTGGGGCACTAGGCCTAACTTAGCTCTGCCTGAGGTCTATTCCATGGGGCCGCTTCCTCTCAACACAGAACTGTGATCCATCCCACAGGGAGCCTTTCCACCGTTACGGTTCCAGGCACACCTCAGCCCTGTGGGACATTGTGTTAGGTAAGAGTGGATTGTGGAACAGGCTTCGCAGGGACACACTGGACTTCAGTTCCCCAACTGCACTAAGTGACACTGTCAAAGAACCTTTCCATGTCTGTACATTAGCTTCTCCCACCTGCTGGGCACTGTAAAGCTCCCAGATGAATTTGCAGCCCTCACCTGGGGTCTGAAGCCCAGAACCACTTCCTGGGACAGGAGACCATTCTCACAGATTAATGCCCTACATTTCTGGAATGGAGTGCATAAGGTACAGTAATTCAAAACATCAACACCTCTGGGGCTGTGGGAGCATCATGTAGGTGATGAAGCAAAGAGCAAGACCACAGGGAGTGGAAACTCCTGAGCCCTGCTAGAGGGGACAGTCTCTCCAGCTCCTGCCCACCATAGACAGGCAGGAATGCAGGCCTGGGGCTGCCAGATCTTCCCACTTTTCAAGAGAAGCCAAAAATCTGGACTATTACATAAAATTTGCCAAATTTTAAACTTTGACAACTAATTCAAAAAAATGTTTAAACTATATGGCCCAAACCAAACATGCCTATGGGCCAAGTCTGGCCAGCAGCTCCCAGTGTGAGCTCTCTGAAGAGAATGTTCTCTAGAAAGGCATATTGGAAGAAATAGAACAAACACATTCCTTTACCTACTGTGTCAGAAGGAGCTTGAGTACCAGCATACAGGCTCACAGGAACCCCCTTGCTCCTGGGAGCCCTTCAGTGCTTGAAGAGGGCAAGGATGGAAGCTGCCAAGAAGGGTCAACTAAAGGTAACATGGTGGTGAGCTCTGATTTCAAAGTGGCCACAAACTTGAGTATCACCTTGACCTCCAAATGGGCTACCAGAGTTGACTACTTTCCCTCCCCAGTTCTGGTGCCAGACTCACTCTTGAAACACCAACATGCACCTTGACCTGTGCCTCTCACATCAGCCTCCCTCAGCTCCATCATGCCCCTGGGCAGTTCTGCTGTACTGCTCACTCCTCTGCAGCTTCTGGGACTCGTGCTCTTTCCCCTTGTACCACCTGCACACAGTAGGTATTCAACACTTACACATGAAGTGAATGAAAAGTATTACAAGGCCAGAGTGGTCTAGCACTTTGAGGTTAGTCACATGTTACTCAACGCAGGGACAACTTCTAAGAGAGGTGTGGTGGGAAGATTTCAACACAAGAACATCACAACTTTTCACAGCCCTGCTAATGTGGTCTCCATATTTAGCTGTATATCACCTGACAGACTGTTATATAGCCTGAGACCACACAAAGAGCACCCCCCTCCCCTCATCGCAATGGTCAAACCCTTTTTTACTCCTCAGTGGTTGTGTCATAACATATGTAAGGCCTGGCTTCAATCCCCTGCACTGCAAACAAAACAAGGTGTATGAGTATAGAAACCAAAAGGAGAACAGCTGTGCCCCTGAAGTGCAAGGTCAAGTAAGGATCAGCCCAGTGAAGATCCCATTCCAGGGCTTCTCTACTTGGAAAACACTCAACAAACTGAATGAAGAGGATCGGTCCTCATCTATCCATGAGCAGATAAAGGCTCAACTCAGGGCAGCAGAGACTGCTCTAGGCCTCACTATAGGCCCCACCTGGTGTAGAAGCCAGGCCCTCCTTCCCAAGGCTCTTGCTGCTGTGGCACCCTCCTAACGGCCTCAGACACACACATGTCCTGGAAGATGTGTGCCACAGGCCACAGGAAACCGTCCTTTTTTGTAGAGAAGCCACAGCAAGGCAGTCTTCACTAGCCTTAAGCTGGAAGTGCAGAAAGGCCAGGACTGAGGACCGAGCTCTACCATAGAGAAGCATAGCCAGAGGTAACAGGCTGTCAGGGCCAGTGAAAGAGCAGCTGGAAAAACTGCCTGGAGAGCGCAGACAAAAAAAAAAAAGGGGGGGGGGGGCACAGGGGGAGAAGAAAGGACAGGATCAACCATAAAAAGCAAGTAAAATCAGCAGAATTCCTTCATGAAAAGGATGGAATTAGCATACGGCCTCAGCTGCCAAGTGAGGCCATTGAAGCAAGCAATGTAAATGAGTTCAAGATACAATTAGACATTTTTTTGGATGGAGACTGGGGACTGAAGAGGCACCGCAGGCCTCATTTCAGAAGGGGCAGCAGGAACACATCTCACTGTGAAGGGCTGCAGAGTCCACAATGTCCTGTGGGCCCAACAGTTAGCAACTTAGGGATGAAATCAATGAGAGGCCTGCCAGGACACAGAGGCCCCTGGAGGAAGTGGTAGGCAGGACAGGTCAGTGTGTCAGGGAAACATCTCCATCGAGGCTCTCCTCCCCACTGTTCATCTCCAAGATGCCCCACCCTAATACCTGCAAACTAGCTACCCAAGTTCCACCTGGTACCAGGCACTGAAATGAGTCTGGTCCTCTCCCATCTGAACACCTGTTCAGGTATTCCATGGATAGAACTCCAGGACTCAGGAGTCCAACACTGTTCCTGTCCCCAAGGAGCACAATCTGTAGGGACACATGCACATGCATACACACGCTGTAACTCAGAGGAATAACAGAGAAAAATAAAGTTGAAGATATGCTAAGCAAGTGCCAAAGTTTCTAGAGGAGCTAAAAAGCCCAGGAGAGGCAGCTCTGGGCTAAGGCCACAGCAGGAGGCCACGGAAGCCAGGCTGCCAGCACCACACAGGATGCTGAGCATGCACTTCCCCAAGAGTCTTGCTAAAAAGGGACTGAATGACCAGAGGCGCCAACCGCTGGCCCATGGACCAGATATGACTCAACAGCAACGATTCAGGACAGCTGTTCCCAATCTTCCTAAGAGCAAAGCACATGTGGCCCACCCAAGGAATAGAAAATGCCGGTTCTTGTGAGGGACACAATTTATTAGACCCTTCTAGCCAACTGGTTCTGATGTCCTTCTTATGTGACTCACTCACTGTATGGACTCTGGTTTTGTCAAGGTTCTGGGCCCCTGACCTCTTCCTAAAACCTTCATTTCCTCTAAGATGAAGGAATGTCTCAGTACACCCCTGGCAGCAAGATTCTCACAGCCACGAGCTCCACTCTCAGGCTAAGCAGAGCTCCATTTTCTTGCAGAGCCCAAGAGCTGAGCACCCTACCAGCTTCTTGCATTAGTTTCTTGTAGGAGTCCCATCTCTCACTCTGAAACTAGAAATACCCATAGTACCTGTCTGCCTCTGCCTCCTGGATGTTCAGATAAAAGGCGTGTGCCACCACTCCTGGCTCATAAATGTTTTAAGATACTGCAGGAAAAAAGGAGGGAGGGAAGGAGGGATACATACTCAAGAGGCTGAGGAAGGAGGCTCACTTGAGCCCAGAAACTCCCTGAAGAGGGTAGCATGCAGCCTGTCTTTCCTCCCAGGCTATGGCCCTCTTTTCCCATTTCTGCTTTCACAGTACCTGTGTCCTACCATACCCCTCTCTCCAGTGCACCACCCCACCCCCTTGCCAAGGTCCCTTTTTATTTTCTGGTTTCTGTGGTTACTATAGGATATGTAGCCACATCTGAAGAGTCAGAGCTCAGATCCACAAATAAGGAACACGTAGTGTTTATCTTTCTGGGTCTGGGTTACCTCACTCATATTTTCTATTTCCCTCCATTTACTTGCAAATTTCATTAATTTATTTTTCTGTGTAGCCAAACAGAATGCCACTGTGTATATTTACCATATCTTCACCACCCATGCATCTGCTGAAGGAGAGATTTCGGTTGCCTCCTCTTCCTAGCTACTGTGAACAGACTTGCAGTGAACATGGCTGAGGGAGGGTCTGCAGAGTAGGATGACAAGTCCTGTGGGCATATGCCAAGGAGTGGTACAGTCGGTTCATATGGCAGATCTACTTTTAGCTTTTGGAGACCTCTCCATACTGATACCCATGGTGGCTATCCCTGGTCTGCAACTCCACCAACAGTGAATGAGGACTCCTTCCTTCCCTGACACTTTCACCAACATTTATACAGAGGGCAGAGGAACACAGGATGTTTGGTGTTCTAGGAAAGTCCTAGGAAAACATTTTAGCAAGGGAAACCTCCTTGCTGGTCATGAAAGTCCAAGAGACTTCCAAACATAACAATATAGGTTATGGCCATTGCCCTTGGCTGCTGACCAAAAAAATGAAGAACCTATTGCTGAGGAAACTATACTTAGGACATGGGATTTACAAGAATAGAGCTAGAACTTACCTGGAAGCCTCTCCCACAGACTAGCTCTCAAGAGTATCTGAAGGTGCTATTCAAGCTGCCAAGGGAATAAATAAGAAAACAATAGTCCTGCCCAGCTGTAAAACCTACAAGGCACAACAGCGTGCAGCCCAGGAGGAGAGCCCCAAGAGTGCAACAGTGGCACTTTGATATTGGGGATCATCAACAGCCACCTAATTGAAGGCCTGCTCAGTAGGAGGGAATTCATGCCTACTACTGTAACCTAGCTAACCACCCATGGCTGGTAAGAACCCTAGAGGAAGATCTCCTACTGCCACTTTCCTAAAACAACCTAATTCCTAACTGTATCCTCAATTCTTATCCTTCTATCCACAGACAAGTACAGTTTCACAAGAAGTTTCTTTTTGCAGGAGGCAGAGCTCATTACAGAAATCCACAACTGGTCAAAGCGCAAAGAACAACTGACTGTAGGGTGCCTAACCCAACTGACTGACACATCTGTATCCTACACCTAAAATCGGGAACCACAAGGAAGAGGGGCAGAAGGACTGAGAGCCAGAGGACTAGGACAGCTACTAAGAGATAATGTCTTCTATGTCTGACAAGAAAGCTGAATCCATGAAATCTCAACACTAGACCAGCAAAGATGGAGGACGAGCTCCAGGTGCCGAGCCAAGAGCTGCTCAGTGAGGGAGAATCAGCCCTCGCTGGGAACAAACCCCCAGTAGGTTATCCAACCCCACAGGATACAGCAACACTGAATGCACTCAGCAGGTTGTATGGATACACACATGCATAGATATGTAACAATAATAAAGAAAAAGGTTATGAATTTGAAAGGAGGTGTTGGAAGGGAGACAGGGAAGTATAAAAATTACATAAAGACAGCACTCGTGTAAAATTCTCTTTTAAAAAATTAAAAATTTCAATAAGTAGATAATAATTTAAGAGTAGTAAGTGATTCTTGTGACTCCAGTGTGACATTTTGGGCACAGCTGTAGATCTGTTATTCTTTCCTCATTAGTGTCTGGCTGCATGTGTCACCTTCCTTAGTACTGCTTCACTTTATATAGCAAGTCAATGTACCTGGAGCATGAGGCTTCTCCAGGCTACCATGGCCTACCATGCTTAACAGGAATCTGAAAAAGGTTTGGTTAAACACCAGGCAGATGCAATACATCTAAGAGGGGCACACCATCATGCCACTCTCATCCAAACACTGATGGAAACTCAATCCTTTGGAAGGAACTACAAGTCCTAACTGAAAGCCACCATCAGCTGGCTAAAACAAATGTCCCAAGATGTCACCATCTTCCAGTTTCCCAGTGCATAGTGGAGTAACACTATATTGCTTTGTCTGGTAACATCAAGCAGGTGGTTAGAACCTCAGAGCAGGCCCTAGAAGAGCATTAAAAACCCCTGCGGCAAGGCTGGAGAGACAACCTGGTGTGTAAAATGCTTGCTGCATGACACAAGGACTTGTGTTCAGGTTCAGTAGCTAAGAAAAAGCCACACCCATAGTACACACCTGTAACCCCAGTGCTGGGGCCTTGCTCCATATCACAATTAAACATTCCTTGCTGTTTTATAGTTTTAAGTTACTGTGTTCACCCTAGTTTGCGAGTGTATGTGTGCGTGCCTGTGTACGTGTATGCGTGTGTGTGTGTGTGTGTGTGTGTGTGTGTGTGTGTGTGTGCGTGCGTGCGTGCGTGTGTGTGTGGTGTCCTGGTGAATGATTGCTCATCGGGTGTCCTTTTGTGGACAGCAAAGGTTGATGTCAGAGAATCCTCCTCAGTTTAGAGCTTGCCCTTTTGGTTAGGCTGGCCAAGTGATCAGCAAGCTCCTGGGATCTACAGAGAAGCTCTATCTGGAAAAAGAAAAGAAAGCACATGAACAACAACAAAAAAGAATAATGTGCAGTAAAAACGCTCTGCAGGCTGCTGTCTGAATGGGAGGTGCCCCTGCAGGAACAGCACAAAGCTGTGCAAGGAAAGAAAGAGTGAGCCTGTGGCCATTCAGAGGAGGTGCAGAAGCTTGTGAGCTACACCCTGCTGAAAGAATGCATGCTACACTAGACCTCCTGCATCACTCAGAGCCCTGTCACCTGGCATTTCATGTTCCCTACGGCTGTTGAGACATTATCCTTGGTAACAACTCTGACCTCATAGCCAAGTAAATATTCTAACAGAAGATTCTGTGTTTGGGAACTGCTATTCCTCCACATCTTCCTGTAGAGATGGACCATGTTAATTCATTCAGCTCCTGACATCCCCTGAAAGGAACAGAGGTATCATCCCTTATGAAAGCCTTCTGGAGCATGGATGTCTGAGGTCAAACACCAGGTCTAGTACTTGTAAAGCTTCTAACTCTGTTAAGAGTTAGTTATGTCTCTGTCCTTTAGGTGCCTTAGCTGCAGAAAAGGAAATATGGTACACACCCCAAGGAGCCATATCAGAACATCCCCACATTGATATGTTTATTGCAACATCCCCACAGTAAGTGCACAGGAGCCCTGCAGTGCAGCTACTGCTGGAGCATGTAGCCAGCATATGCCAGGACCTGGGTTCTGACCCCTCTGCAATCATAAAAACAAGCTTGCTTGCCACTGTTCTTACCACCACTTATTCTTTCTGCTGCCCATGCTATTTGCCAGCAGTACTGCATTCCTCAGGCACAACTGTAGGTAAAAGTGGGTGTTTTCACAAAGGACTTCAGACAGCAGAACAATGCTAGGTTCCAAGGATATGTTAACTCATTAAACAGTAAGTTTTTCAAGTATCTTCTATGTGTCAGATACTATTGTAAGGAAATATAATTGTCCTCATGACACAAAAAACAAATATTTATGCCTAGCCGTTTTTCTACATAAAGCCATTCAGAAAGCAAAACAGCATTATGGGACAGAACAGGTGTTGCGGGATGATGTTCTAAAGCATATGGCAGGAGGCTCCGTGGGAAGGTGGAAAGGAAGAGTGGGCCAAGCTAAGGCCACGATAGGCAAGACGTCTCAGAGAGGGCAACAGTCACATAAGAGAGTGCCACCATGAGAAGGCAGTGTTCAAATAGCAACAGGGAGGCAGGCATGAAGGCCAGCATGGCATGAAGGTGCAAGAAGCAGTCACATGGAGCCTGGTTGGCAGCAGCATGAGATGGGTTGTGTTACTCCTAACGAGGCCGTTAGGTGGAGGAATGGCATGATCTGTAGTTTGCTGATGTGTAGTCTGTCACATGAGTAGTGGGGTTATTGTTATTGAAGAAAAGACTGTTGCAGGGAGACTATTTGGGAGGTGGCTACCACTGTGCCAGGGAAAGGAAGTTGGCTGGACCAGGAATCACAGGGAAGATAGCAATGCAGTGCTCTAGAGCATGTGCCACGAATGAACCCATCTACCATGTAGGCTGGCACTGGTGACAGGGAGAAACTTGTTCTACATCTTCCTTGGCATCTCTTCCCACAGCTATATACTTCCTGACAACAGGCAGCGGCCCTCATACAGAGGCTCTGTAAGCATCTGCTCCAGGTGATTGGACCTTTTCCTGCTCATGCTATGAACTAGTACAGCACAGCACCCGGCACGATGAAAGGAGGAAGGGGATCCGTGACAATGCAGCCCAAAGGCCACTTCAGTTCACACCCTGGCCTCTGAAAGCACACACGGGAAGTCCCAGAGAATACAACCCATGCCAGCATGGCATGAAGGTGCAAGAAGCAGCATCCAGAGGCCACCCACTCAAAGGTACGGACACCGGACTGGGACTGAATTCCAGCGCATCTGTTTATTTTAAACAACTGAAACAAAAATTGTTTTAAGTTACAGCTGTGTCTGGGCTACTCCATCAAGCACTTAAGATACAGAGCTGATTATTTTTCTGGCAACAAGGAAGAAAGAAAGACTGAAAGCATGGTGTCCTGTTACCAGCTGTTTTGGAGCAGTCCTTACAATCTATGTCTGCTTCAGGGCCAGACCCAGCAGAGTAGTCTGAGGACTTAAGCCTCTGCGGTTTGGGTTTTTTTTGTTTTTTTGGTTTTTTTTTATTTTTTGTTTTTTTCCCTCTCTCTGCTGCCCATTCTCATTCTCCAGGCACTTTACTTACATGAATCACAAAGGGTAGCCCCGTGAAGAGCTTCCCCCAAAGCAGCTAAGACATCAGAAAGTAACCTTAGGTTGCATTTGGATTGGCCTCAGCCTGTTCCCTGGATGTGGGCTGCAGCTTTAGCTCTTTCTACTGATCTGCAGAGTAGACAAAGCGACCCAAGGAAGCTCTTGAGCCTTTTATGCAGAACAAGAATGAAGAAAGGTCTCAGAGAGTGGTCACAGTGGGTCACTATTTCCACTCTATCAGGCACAGGGCTTGAAACACCAAGGGTGCTCAGATGACAGCCACTTGACCAAGTCTTGGCACCCATATCAACCTATCCCCAAGATGCTGTTCCGCCTCCCCCCAAGGTCACAATCACGTTAAAATACAGAAGACTATGCCTAGGCAACACAGTATTACCTGGGAGGTGGAAAGAGGGACATGGTGCTGACATGACACTGGTTCCTAGACTCAATTCAGACCTTCCCGGCAGTCTGTAGGACAGGTTGGAAGAAGAAGGTCCAGGCATAGGGGACTGAGAGCTAGTATAGATGATCAGGGAATTTGTGTGAAAGCCTGATGCAGTCACCTGGCAAACTATAGCTCCTTTCTGCCGAAAGAGAAGGTAGGCAAGATACCATCTATGCTGCATACTAGGGTAAGAGCTAGGATCCTGCTTCTATTCCAACCCTCCCCTCCTTGGGATGAGGTCCATACAGTACCCAGACTGCAGGTGATCAACCTGGGTGAACTTCAATTAGCATGGCCCAGCAACATGCCTGCAGATTTGGTGTCAATTCACATCCAGCTCTCTCTAACAAAAGACCCACTGTGAGTATCGCAGGAGTAATCTAGACCTGTGGTCTGTAAGCAGGCTAACAAGATCCCCTTGAGGCCTTGGAGTCTTGTGAGCACTCACCAGGAGACAGACTCAGAGAGCTGGTGCAGGTGTAGGTTGGTTGTTAAGAGACCTGGGCTGAGGCAGGTGGTAAAACTGTGCGGACAACACTGGTGTGAACAGCTACCAGCTCTAGCATGGGTTAAAGCCAGATCTGCATCTCCCAAACAAATCTTAATTCCCAGAGCTGCCCTCAACTCATTTCTCCACAGAGAACCTACACTAGACTGAAGCCTGCTGGTTGTTGGTGACCATGAAGGCACCCTGTAGGAACTAAGCCTGATGTCTGGCCAAGCTTTGATGTTCCACCATTCTACAACTTGGCCAGAACCTCAGGCTTGTTTATTTTCTTCTGTCTAACTTCTGTGAGGTTCCAACTAAACATGACAGTCTTATCAACAATCTCCATAGAAAGGAAACAGCAAAAGACTTGGTTTGTCATGAAGACTGGCAGGTATGCTAGGCCATGTGACATGGGAGAAAAGCTCCTATTTCTGAGAGGTTTGTAACTCCAGCCAGAACATGGCCACTCTTGTTCTAAAGACTTCATTCTCTCCCAACATTGAGGTGGCCTGACTCCAGAGGTATACAGGGCCCCCAAGCAGGTGCAAGTCACCTTCTCTGATACTTCTCTGGGATCTCCCTGGAAATTTCTCTGTATAGGAGTCAAAAATGGCCAGAGAATAGAACTGCAGGAACTCTGTAGTACCAACATAAAGTGTAACCTTAGAGGTGGGCAGTGACCATTATCACTAAAGGTTCCAGATTTCGCTGTGCTTAAAGTTAGTTCTCCTAGATTTGAAAGTAGGGCATATTTTAGAAACGAGTGCTTTGTGGTCCAGACTGATTCAATTATCTATCACCTTCCTCTCCAGGGCTAGAATTAAAGTGTATGCTACCACACAGCCTCAAACGTCCTGGTTTTAAGATGTGGTTTGTGGTGGACTTTTAGTTCTTTATAAGCTAAGATTATGAATAAAAGGATGCCTCAACCCATGCTTTGACCAGGCAACTGAAGCACCATTACTTCCATCCTTAGACTGTATCTCTATGCTACTGACCCCAACACTACACCAAGTATATTCTGCTCACACTCTGATCAAGACTCAGGGACCTGCCAAAGCTGTTATCACTGTCGTCACCATCATTATCACCACCACCACCACCACCATCATCATATATCAAGTTACATAGACACTAGAAAGTGGAGCTGGATCCAAACCCAGGGACTAGGAATCTGGACCCCCAGGATAGCCATGCCTCCCACTTCCACGAGCTCAGTCTCATCCCAAATGCAAGCAGAGCAAAAAGGAGTGAACACCTTGCCCCTGACATCTCAGTAACATCAGTGGCTACAACCTCAAAACAAGATATACATCTATGAACCCCTTAGGAAAGGCCAAAATACAACTGAAACTCAACTATGGCATTCATATGCCAGCCACATGGCAGGAGGCATCAAGGTGAAAGGAATGCATTTCTGGGCTAGATGTGGTGTGGAATAAACTAACACTGTCATGGTCGTAATGATGAGACAGTTCATCTACTTCAGCTGGTCACCGTGGCTCCTCTACTCTCTTGCATCCACCTTCAACCATGGCTTACTATGTTTGGTGGCTTTGCTATTACAGTCTCCTCTCCAACTGTGCAGGCATTTCCTCACAACTGCACACTAGGAAATACACAGATCACAACCATCAACTGCTATGCACCACCTTTGTAAAAAAAAAGAAAAAATCTTAATTATGACTGTTAGGTGACACACAGAGAGATAGTTTCCACTTTCCCTTTGGAAATAAAGAGATCCAGGTAACTCTGTAATCCCACATCAAATCATGGATATTCCAGGGCTAACTGATGGCCTCTGGGCCTGGGCCAGATCCTTTTTTTATTTAATAAGGATCTTAACTGGTGGCTGAAAATATTGCTACTGAATGAATTTCTGCCTTGCTGATTTGAGAAAAATTTTAATTTAGTCATCTCATTTTATACAGCTGAGAGACAGTCTTGATCTCATATTTTTCAACCAAGTTACATTGTATTAGTGATATGTCACTAAATGATTTTCCTTAGGTCAAAACTTTTTCTTATCTAATTATAATATATTATTAGAGACATATTCCAGAAATGAAACCTCAGCAAGGACTTGAAGAGAAGCTCCACAGCATGACACTTTCAAACATCAGTCATCTTGCGCCAAATCCCAAAAGTTATCTGAAAGAACAGGACGATACTTTGCTCTCACCCACTCTGAGCTGCTATGTGCACTCCTATGTGCTACACACACACACACACACACACACACACACACACACAGAGCGAGAGAGAGAGAGCTTAATGATAGGAACATGTACTGGAAAATGTACTGTTGTTACTGTAAAAACATCATATGGTGTTCTTGCACTAAGAGGGTACCTGTCTCTGATATATACTTAAGGAACTACCATCAAATGTACAGTCTACTAAATGCAACAAAACATCAAAAGTGTCTGTGTTGAGTGGCTAGAGACATGGTTCAGCAATTAAGAGTACTTGCTTTTGCAGAGGACCTGGTTTCAGTTCCAAGTACCAACATAGTGGCTCACAAGAAGTTGTAACTTCAGTTCCATGGAACCTAACGCCCTCTTCTGGCCTCTGCAGGTACTGTGCACATGTAGTACACAAAAAGAAAATCTAAAAACAATGTTTATGTCTGCGTATATGAGGCCTCAAAGCCATTTTCAAGTAGCTTGTAGAAAGTGACACTCATGTCTTCAAACACCTCAGAATCAGGGAAGATACTATGATACATTAAGATACATTAGCTAGTCAGTTCTTACATTCAAATTCCTCATTATCACTTATGTCTCTCAGAACAGTTCTTGATTTTTTTTTTTCAGGGTAGATCTCTCTAGATTCCTTTAATCTATACTGCTGCCTGCCCTTCTGAGGGAAAAAGGGGCCTCGTTCCTGATTCTAGTACTTTTGAAGGGTCTCGCCTCCTTTATTATTGATGGTGTTTATATCCTTAGTCAGCAAACTTTTTATACTGAAAAAACTGAAGAAAGCAGCTAGTCACAATGACCATAACTTTAATCCCAGTGGACAGCCAAAGCTATACAGTAAAATCCTCTCTTAGTAACCCCCAAACAAAAATATTCATAAAAATTACATGATTGTGTACTACTTTAGTTTTTCTACTATGCATTAAAATAGGTCTGACACTGTACCCCCTCATACAGCTTTTGGGAAGAGACCTCAGTGCATGCTGAGCCTCCTGCTTGGCTTGACCCTCCACCACAGGCACTTACACCTCAAGGGCTGCCTCCCAGGAGCTCTTGCCTATGACATCTTCCAAATCCTGAGTCCTAAGCCAGTGCCACCTGAGGGAAGTGTCACCACTCTGTTTACAGACAAAACAGCTGGGCCTCACAGCAGTCATGCCACCTGCCAAAGCCTTCAGATCAGAGGGCTGCAAAAGCACTGTCACCTACCACATTCATGCCACATACTCAGAAAAAGATCTCTATACCCACAGGCAGTACATTGCCAGCCCCACATTAGGTGAAGAACCAAGAACTCAGACAGGAACATGGCCCTGGACAACATGGCCCATTTTGCATGCAGTAGTCACCACACTTTAGGCCTGGACTCCAGTATCTTTGTCTTCCCAATGGCCAAGCCAAGCAGTAGGCACAAGCAACCAACTTGCTGCAGGTCAGTGACAGTCTGTCAAGAGTTCCTCTTCACTGAGGAGAGCAAGGGTAGGGCTCTGGTGGATGCATAGCCCAGCCAGCACTGCATCAACTTGAGCACTGTACTGCACATGCCACTCCTGTTTTCTCTGTGGTGGCTGGGGCTCAGTATCCAAGTCCACAGAAAAGTCTGAAGTATAACTCCATCATCTTAGAACAAAAGCCACATCTCTAATCTTACCATTAGTCTTACTGCAAGCCATCCCTAATAGCATGAGACAAAAGGCCAGTTACACAAACACCCAGCTTCCCCAGTATCATCAGAACACCTCTGAGTATGACCGACTGTTCTGCCCACTCCAAATTTCCCATCACATTTGTACTCTCACTCGATGCACACTGTATCTGGGAGAGGAGGCAGGGCAGCACAGGGCTGCCGGTACAACAGCCAAGTCTTTCCAGGCATCTCACTTTAACAAGAAGGTTCATAAGGCTGACGGCACGCATGGAAGTGGTCTCTGACTAGCATGTGAGAAGCAGATGTAACAATAAACAAAGGGGACTCAGGGTACAGGGCTGTGTCAGGAATACTTATGATGAGAGTCAGTCTCTGCATAGGAGCTCACAGTCCCCCAGGCTCAAAGAATTGCAGAACCATCTTCCATAGCCAACGTGCTCAAAAATTTTTAAAAATTTTAAAAAAAGAATGTAACTTTAAAAAAAGGCAACATTTTTAGAAACACATAAACAAAGGTAAACTGACTGTGATTTCATATATAAGTATATATTGAGTCAAGGTCTCTCTGCATAGCTCTGCCTGTCCTAGAATTTACTATGTAGACCAGGCTGGGCCTCAAACCCAAGGATTCTATCTGCCTTTGCCTCTGCCTCCTGAATGTTGAAATAAAAGGAATGTGCCACCATGCCTGGCTCCTAAATATTTTAAGATACTGTAGCAATCAGGAAGAAAGGAAGGAAGGGAGGGAGGGATGGAAGGAGGGAGAGAAGAAGGGAGCAAGGAAGGGAAGGAAGAATGAAGGATAAATGAGTAATATTGTTATCCATTAACATCTCATTAATAGCCTCCTGTATCTCTGTGAAGTACAAAAAGGACAACCAATAATATCCACAGTTTAAGCATACTACACACACAAGACTAGTCAGATCTCAGTATATAACATCTCTGCATCAGGCACCCTACAAACTGGATACTAATAGCACCGTAATATTTATCCTACTTTGCAAACAACTAAGGTCATGTCACTGCCCAGGCTCGCATCAGCATAGTGAGAACGCCACTATTCCTCTCAGCTGCTTGATACTTTTAAAGTTGGTCTAGCAGGATCTTTTTGCTTTTGCTGTTCAGGAAACAGACAATAATAAAATTAAAGAATGCCAGTCGAGCCAGCTGGACTGATGCCTGAATGTGGGACCCCAGCAGCAGCAAGCGCGCCATCATTCCACATGCACCAAATATCTGACAGGCAGCAGCCAATGCTTCTTTCACTCCAAGGAAAGCATGCAGTAATCTGCTCACTTTAATGATAATGTTCTCCAAAAAAATGTTACTAGGAAACCAGAAGGAACCTTAAACCCCATGCTGCTAGTTTCTGGCATCTGCTCTGTACCACAGTTATACTAGGTACCAACTAAGAACCCTCTCCATAGTTCAGGAATTTCATTGTCCAAACAGGAACTAAAGTCCTTACAGGCAAAGGGTGGGCCTAGGTTGATCTAACATGGAACTCAGTTGTCCTTTCTATCATAGCAACCCTGAGTTGCAGACATACATGTGCTGCCTGGGTGTGGGTATGGGTGTTGGGGGGGGGGGCGACACAGAAATCTCATTACCAGAATGTACCCCCACTGCCCCAGGCTAGTTTCTATGAACCCTCTCCCTTCGTCATTGGGGCCACTATGCACTACCAGGAACTGTCAGATATCACCCCCTCCACTGATGATCCTTCCATCACTATGGTTACTGCCCTGTGACACAGGCTTCTCCAGTCCTGACACCCCACCCTCCACAGACCTGTACATGCTGGTTTTTTAGAGCATAGAAGGCTCCTAGTCACAACCATCAGTGGCTCATCAGTGACTAAAGCAAAATCTTCCGGTAGGGGACATTTATGGTCATGTAATGATCTGGCATTATAGTGTAAGAAAATTATTAACTTTTTGGTCTCTTTCAACTTTTCTGATCAAACAATGAGCAAGTCCCAACTGGGAGCATAATCTGCTTAATTCTACAAACTGCTCTAAGTTTTCTTTGCAACAAACCCAAAACATGGAGCAAACTCACAACCCATGGCTGGCTGGAATCTGATAACTATTTGCTTTCAGGGAACTCTACACACAGACATGGGGCTCCTACATGCAAAAGACATTGGTTTTCTACTTGCTAGGAGAAACATTTCCTTACAATGACCTAAAAGTTTTAAATTGGATTATAAAAACATATTAAGCCAAGAACGGGGATAATATAGGTGGTTCTAAAATGATTACAATCGAGAAACATTGTCTTGATCACCCAGTGCAGCTCTCTGATGCTTGTCATACCAAGTCTCCCAAGTTTCTGCATGGTCTTTCTGCCTGAACTGTCTATTCAGACATGCAGATCCCAGTTCCTGAGTCAGCCTCCACGTCTCTGCCAATGTCCTACCTAAACTAGGTCTCTACGGTAACTTTGGGAGAGGAGGCTGTAACAGCACTTTCCACCCAGTATGCTTCCCAAACCCCACTTACCTGCCTGCCTTCCCAACCCCAGAGCCACAGTGTGCCAGAGGAAAGGCGATTCACATGGAGATAATCACTTCAGGGAAGTCCTTCCCAGGGGATTCTCAGGGTGCGTGATTCAGACAGCACCCTGACTTGGCACCAGCCTTTCATGGAATGGGTGACTCCCCCAGATAATTCAAAATGCAGTCCATTTTAGAAGCCTACCTCCTCCCATACTGTGGGCTCCTGGTGTCCTGTATCTAGATGATGAACAGATGGAAGGGAGTGGAGCTCAGGGTCACCTTACATATAGTGAAATTCACACCAGTAGCCCAAGGGTGCTGAGGGAAACAGAGGGGTTGGTTATAGGTCCAACTACGCCCAAGGCCTCAGCAGAAGCTCTGAGAGAAACTCTGAGCCATCTGCTCTGTGAGCCTCTCTGCTGCAAGTAACTCCCTCACTGAGATGCAGCCCCAGTTCAACTACCTATAGTTTCCCTTGTCGTAGCAGTTCAGGTTCCTGAGGTAAAAAGTCTTGACTGGGGAGAAGAAACCTGTCATCTCTCTAAAAGTAAAACAAAACAAAAGAGACAGACAGGAAGGCATACATACAGGCAGGTACTATTGCCCCCCAGCTTGGCACTGACATTCAAGGAGTCAGCCAGAAGAGACTGGCAGCTAAATGACCATGGACATCTCCCCAGTAGCACTGAGAAGCACTGGGAGCAGGGATGACTAAGGTGCATCTGTGAGGAAAGCCATGATAAGCTGACCCTACCCTAACAAGTCAATAAGTAGTCCCAACCCCACTGAGCATGCACCATCACTTGATGCTACAAACAAGGTGCCATTCCTTCACAGTCCACCTCCCAGGGGAAGCTACAGGAGGCAGCACACTCAGGCACCTGGCTTCCATCCAATGGAAAAGGGTTAAATGATAAAGATGGAGAAGAGGGATGGAGGAGGGAGGGCAGAACCACACTTAATGTATTAAAATGGAGCAATGAGCCTTGACACCCCCCTCAGAAAATATGTTCTTTTATTGTTTTATGTTTAAATATGGCGAGGTTTTAAAAACTAGAGCTTAAAGAGCTCCTTCAGATGTGGGGCAGGTAGGTCTTAGCAATCTAGTCCAGTGAGCCAAGCCTGTCTGCAAAGGGCTCCAGCACCTACTGACCACTGTCCTCAGGATCCTAGATTCTCCCTCCTTGTGGGAAGCAGTGAACAGCAAAAGTAGTGTGGGGTCTTCCTAATCTGAGAGGCACACTAGCCCACCAACCTCACTAGTCAGGATGAGTAAGGGAAATAATATGTGTTGAGCAACTTTGGTGGATGGACGATGTGATTACAATGTCTAGCCTAACTTTCAAAACAAAGAGTATCTTCCCATTTGCAGAGACCCGTAGCCACTAAAAGAGCCCATGCTGGCCACGATAGTCCCATTTTCCTAATAAATGTGTTCTGTGCTCATATAATCCTGGGTGACAGGTTGGCCCTAAGCCAGTTTCATTTCATAGACCATCATCCTTTGCTCCAAAGCTTTCATTACACTTTAAGTCTTCAGGGCTGACCAAACGCCTCCAAGGTAGCCTACCATGACAAGTGCCTTCTGCCTCCTAAAGAGCGTAAGAATCCAACACCGGCTCTTTACAGACACCATCAGGGAGCTCAAAGATTCTGCTTAGGGCCCAGGATCTAAGCTTGTCACTCAGTCCCCTCTCTGCAAGAACCAAAGTATCCTACATGGTGTGGTCCCAAACCATTTCAGCTTGCAATTCTTTACACACGGCATTCACCCCCTATATCTTTAGTAGCGATCCTGAACCCCCTATTAGACTGTATTGTAAAATCCTCACAGGATATTATTTCAACTTGAAAAAGGAAGACAGAGGAAGGTTCTAAAAACATTAGTACACTGAGACATCCCACTGCCTACACTGCAGTGTCAGTGACTGACTGTAAAAAGAACAGCCTACAAAGGCATCCAGCCATAAAGCACCAATGGACTCCTTAGCAAAACAAGGACCCTGGAGTTAGGTCTAGGCCACCCTCTCTTCCAGGCCAGATCTATAGGATAAGGATGCTGGCTGGATAAGTTAGGGCAAAAAAATACAAAGAATAAGCTCTAGAAAGGCAAGTTTTCATAAAAATGGAAGCATATGCTTAGTCTTCTCAGGCATTAGTGGGTGTGGGAGAAGCTGAAGACAACTTAATGGTCTAATAAAATGTTTACAGGGCAAAGGATCCTTGCAGACAAGTACTGCCTAGACCAGCAGTCCATCTGCTGAGGCTCGAGGCCTCTCCTTAGGCAGAGTTCACTGCAATAGAATTAACTAAACTTTAGGAAGACCCTCTACTCTAGTGGTTTGAGAGCCCCTCTTTAGGTCCCTCCTTGCCCCAGCAGTGCAGCCCACTACTGCCCTATGGCTCCCTTCCACTAGCCTGCTTGATGGCACTGAAAAGGAGGTCCCCATGTCTGCATTCCCTGTACTGAAGCTTTCAGAAGCTAATTCCTTGCCTCGAGCTCAGCAGAGAATCTGTCTGGCCTAGAAGAGAGGCCTATCAATTTTTAGGTAAACAGATCAGTGAGAAAACAAATGAATAGCTAAGAGAAGACGACTCAGTAAGAAGAGAGTTGCTATCATCTTGAATAATTTCACCTCACACATCTTAAGCATTCATTTTAGTTCTAATAGTATAGAATTTGTAGAATTAGTAAGTCTACCAACTTCTGCTCACAGCCAACTTCTCACTGAAAACTTAAGCAATGAAGCTGACAAGAGTCAGCTTCATCTGACAGGGATGTGTCACAGGCATGTCCCTTTCTTCTCACTAATGCCTAGATAAATAAATCTCCTATAATTAAGTTTGGCATTCGCAATCAGGCAAACATGGCTGGATGAATTTCCAATTGGACTTGGGAGACTTAAGTTCTCTCTCTTCAGTACAAACCCACAGGCCATCCTTGACAGGTAGTGACTTCTCACAGACCTCCATTCCCTCAGCCATACTTCATGTCAGGATTATATGAACTATGTGCGATCACTTGCTCAGGTGTCTGTAGAAGGGTCACACCCTGGGGTGCCCATGCCTTCCCTGTGCATTTTGAGTGCAACTAAGAGAGAGGGCTTGAGTAAGACCTGCCTGAGCCCAATCAGAACCTCACCCAGCTATGTTTGCCTGACTGGGAATGTCCAACTTAACTGACACTACTGGCTAACCTTCACTGCCCCGACCCTAGAACTAGTGCCTTTCCTATGTGGTTGCCAACCCTCCTCTTCTGTCCAAGTAGAAACAACACCATTGTAAGCAAACAGCCTATCATGATTCAACTCTAAGACCTGTGCATACCTGGTGGGAAGTGGGGATAGCACAGGTTTTATATAAGCATTACTAGAGGGCTACAAATCAAACCAAGTAACATGGCCTCAACAAAGGCCATTAGAATGGCACTGATGGAACAAAGACCTTCCCTGCCTCAAATTTCTACCTTTGGGCATAACCACCCTTTTGTACCATAGTACTTATACTAGAAAATAAAAATCTGCATGAGCTTGTTAGAACTGGGATAAAACTAAAACACACCATGAGTGGTTGGAAATGTAGCTGTTTGTAGAGTTCCTGTCTAATACGCATAGAGCCCTGTAACCCCAGCATTTGAGATGTGAAGGCAATAGGACCAAGAGTTCTAGGTCATCCTCAGCTACATACTGAGATGGAGGCCAGCCAAGGCTAATACCCTGTCTCAAACAAAACAAAACACCACCACCACCAGCAGAAAGCTATAAAGTTGAAGTAATGCTTAAACAGAAAAATTATAGCCAAGTGTTATGTTTAACATTCAAAACATTCCATTTGTAATTTAGCAGAACAAGAAAATCTCTATGGTCATTGCAGTAGATGCAGTTTTATTTAAAACAAACAAACAAAAACAAGAACAACAACAACAAAAAAAAACCTACCAATTTCCACAACTACACATGGTGTGAATGTTCAATACAATAAAGAACATACATAAAATCCATGGCAGGACAGGAGGGTAACCTAGTTGCCACATCTGTGCCCCTACTGATTGTGAGAGCTGACCTGGCTGACCTGGCTGGCTAAGTGAGCATCCCTTTCCTCTCTCACCACTCAGTGTGTCCCTCCCAAAGCTTTTTGCTTAGTAGAAGAAGATGTCTTTCCCTGATAGACGAGAACTGAGTGTTCTTTGGTCAAGGATCTATGAGAAGCATCCTTCCCCTGTTAGACCCTCCAAACAAGCCCTCAAAACCCCACAGCAAATAACATAGTTAGCAGAAATAGTAAAAGCTTCATCCCTATAATGATACCAAAAAAGATGATCCTCTGCTTGCCACATTAGGCAAGAGAAAGAACATAGATTCTGATTGTGCTTTGGGTTGGACTTGTTTTTAGGTTTTTGTTTGGTTTTTGAGGCAGAGTCTTGCTATGTACCTCAGGCTGGCATAGAGACCATCATGTAACCAAACTGGCCCCACTACATGCAGTGAAGCCCTGCCTCTGTCCATGAGAACTTCTAATGTTAAAACTCGAAGCATCAGATCTAGGGAAGTGCTAGAATCGTTACATCTAAGGGGAAATATACTGTGAGTTCTTTCAACTTATGCCCATTATGACATTTTTAAGAGTAAACCAGTTGTGGGGGAACACTACAGAATTAAACAAACAGAGATACCCAGAGCTGACTGCTTTATTCATCCTAAATGAAACAAAATAGCACTGCCCACCAGGCTCCTTCTTACCCATGCCAGGTAAGTGCATCTGCACTTCCCACTCCAGACTGAGTTTGGTCCTTTGCTGAGCCAGGCAGTTATTCTTACACATGCCAGTAAGAGACCATAAATGCAGAAGTCCCGAGTTCGTAGGCTAGCTCCTAGTCTAGGGCTTTCATCCCTCCCTCTTGGGATTTCCCAGAGGTACCAATGTTGCAGTTCTATAGCTCCTTCAGACTCTCCCCAGCATAGCGATTCTGGCTCCCCACAGACCTCTGCTTTGCAGAGAATACCCAGACCGCTAGGTCAGATACCACCCCTTAACTCCTATCTATAGTTTTCAGAGTTTGGCTCCAAATCCTTGGGCAGGAAGGAGAGTAAAGGACCATTAGGAAAGAGTATGAAGTTGCCCAAAGTATGGGACATATCCACCATATTTTAGAGATTTTATATGCATTAATGTTTTGCCTATGTGTATTTATATGCACTATATTTTAGGTGACATACAAATTTTACTGTAGTGGTTATTTATTCTAACTTATATGAAAGGAAATGATACTAGCATGTTCAATCTATGACTTCGAGGAGACGATAGTTAAGTAAAAGAAATGCAAATTAGGGCTGGAGAGATGGTGCAACGGTTAAGAGCACTGACCTTCCAGTGATCCTGAGTTCAATTCCAAGCAACCAGATGATGGCTCACAACCATCTATAATGGGATCTGATGCCCTCTTCTGGTGTGTCTGAAGACAGACAGCTACAGTGCACTCATATACAAAAACAAAAAAACAAAAACAAAAACAAAGAAACAAAGGAGAGGGGTTTCTGCAGTGTTCTTGTACAAAGGAGCAATAGAGTCATTAAAAAATTCCCCCAAAAAGAAATGCAAATTAAAAAAGTAAAAGGGGTACAATGTAGGCTGTGAACAACACACACCTCTGATTCTTAGCAGCCAATGGGAAAGCAACAGTAAACTGCCTCAACCCAGGAATGAAAGGAACTATATGGTCCTCAGCTTCTCTAGCCAATCCCACAGACACAGTTATCAAGTGACCACAGAGGTTCTGAAAAGAAGACACACTGCTGGCACAGTCAAGGTGGCATAAAGACAAAGAGAAACTGCAGGGAACATAGGTTTGTCTTCCAGCAGTTGTGGCTGTTTAGGAAACCTGCATCAAGTTCATTCCTCCATGAACCCACAATAGCACTTTCCCACAGCTTCAGCACATATTCGTTTCCTATCTACCAAAGCTTGGCTGAAAACAGACCACAGGGGGGATTCTTCTGTAGGTCAGATGGGAAGTCTTCTGGATGCCTCTGCAGGTTAAGGCCACAGAGGTGGAGGTCTGGCAAGCAGCACATTGCAAGTCTAAAATGGATGAAAGCTGACTAACCTTGAGGCTGGGGTTTCCAAGTCCAAGTTTACAAACCTAAGTGTCTATGATAGTTTGCCAAGGCGCAAAAAGTCAAATAAACAAACAAATAAATAGAGACAAGGCTTTTATTTTTCCAGATGACAACTCACTTAAAATATTATTTTTATAAAACGATCAATCAATACATTTAGGGGGAGCAGTTTGGCAACATCTATTACAACACAGCTGCCCAGCTATTTCTACTTCTAAGAAAGAAATACAAAGGTTCGGAAAGATATGTTCATCTAGAAAGGCCTCCCAAACACCTGTGGCTGACAGTGGGTTAAATGGTGCACAGACACAGGCCATGTCCTACAGCCATGGCACTAAGGAGAGCTGAACTCTGAAGGTCTGAAAGAAGCTGACCACTAAGAGGAGGCAAACAGTGCAAAGTCGGTGAAGCCCAGAGCACTGTGAAGCATACAGCCTTACACGTGCACACGGGAACAAGACAACCGAGTGAGGGGCCACTCTCGCTTCTGTTACCTACTAATAGAAGGCAAGGCAACACTCACTTTCTCTGAACCATTTATAGAATGTCTAAGTATGGGGAACTTGGTGGTCTGAAAAAAAAAGCTTAAAAACAAGATATATTCAATTATAAAAATGATACATCGGAGGCTGGAAAGATGGCTGTACTCAGTTATGAGTGCTTATTGCTCTTCAAGAGGACAGGAGTTCAACTGCCTGAACCCAAGTCAGGCAGCATGCAACAGCCTGTAACTCCAGTTCCAGGAGATCTAACACCCTTTTCTGGCATCTGCAGACTCACACATGTGCATGAAGTGTTTTGTTTTGTTTTGTTTTAATGTATACATCAGAGGGGGGAAAGGTGAGGAAAATGTGTCCCATGTTCATGTCAAAGGCTTGCTTGGCCTGAAAAGTGAAGTCCTAGGCAGAAACATGCCCATGTCTTAGAGAAGAAAGAGTTCAGGCTAACAAAAGTGCTTCCACAAGTTTCCACGAGCAGGAGTGCCCTAGTGTCCCTCCAAGAGCGAGGTCAGTGTCTCTGTACCCCATAGGACTGAATTATGGCTCTGCCAACTGATCTTCAGCTGTTTAGTGATCCTGGACAAAATGTTACTACAGGGCACAAGTACCCTACAGACCACCAGAGTGCCCTGTCTAAACTGGAAGATTTTTTGGGTTTGGGACATTCTGGGTGTGTTTTAGGAGTCTTGAGGGTGTTATGGAAGAATTTTCTTGGGATTTTGCATTTATTCAAATATACACATACTTAATTCAACCACAGCAACTATTTCCCAAGAGGAAATGTTAACAGGCCACAAGTTAGTAGGCTTTATAAAGACTAAGTAATTCAAGGGCAGAAGTGTCCTGACTAAGCATTGGGACAGAATGAAGTGGTGGTCCTCTGCCCTACAGCCATGTAAACCACATAGCTTTTGCAAAGACCTAAGGCTGCTGGAGCCAGCCTCTCCTCTCTGTGTGCCCTCCCATCCATGGCCACCCTTGCCTACTCTGAAATAACACTGCTCAGGCTCCAACTCTCTGTCACTGCCAAGAGAAGGCCCAACATACTCAGACTCCAGGACCCACACATCCCACAGCTCAGTTCGTAACTGCACAAACAAAAGGCTGGGGGAGGAGAAAAGAGAGGGAATAAAAGCTCAAAGATTAAAGTCTCAGGCAGACAGCCGGCTCCGCTTTTTAATAACTGAAAACAGAGTTGAGTCTGAATGTGCCCATTGTCTAGCAGAGGGGCAGTCCTCGCAGGCAGGACTGGCTGGCGACAGGACCACCTCCCCCCAGAAACAAGATTTACATGGAGAGGCAGGACAGACCTCAACTCTGGTGACAATGATGTAGGACACAACAGCCAGGTGAAAAGCCATGCTGCTAACTTGAGCCAGGAGCCAGGCTTGGAAAGGACACCACACTCAGGATGGCCTCAGTGTGCCCATCTTCTCTCCCACACTGTCATGGGGACTATAGACTGGTATGACCTTTTGAGAAGCAACTAGGCATCCTAGAGCCGACATGTAAAGGTGTACATACCCTTTGGCCCTGAGCTTCACTTGTAGGAATGCAGTCCCAGGAAATAATCCAGTTCAGACGAGCACTCAATGCACAGATATTCCACACTACAGCAGCAAGAAATTGGAACAAGCTAAATGCACAGCATTAGAGAGAACAGTTATGTTTATTTACTCTTAATCTGTCTTGCTGAAAAAGGATGTAAAGCAGCTTACAAAAATACACAGAACAGGGAAAGCAAGGAAGGAAACTGTCGTTACAGAAGGGACAGCATGCCTTCAGCAAGAGAGGCAGGCCACATTGGGCTGCAAGTTTCTAACCCATGAACAGGATGTCCTCATGAGGACTTCATGGGAAACCTGTTCCTGTCCCTACCACCACTACTCACAGCAGTGTCCCCTTCCTGTGAACCTGCCCCTACTGAACAGGGCTTTCAGTAAGCCAACAAGGTACTTGTCATTTTGTGCCAACGAGCACAGAGGCCACCCAGGGCTGGGAATGACAAAAATAATTTTTGAACAAAATTTCTCTAAGTCAATTCTTTCCATTACCATCACATCCTTAAACAACTGTCTATTCATCATGGTAGACTGCCTACAGGCATGAAAAAATGATGGTGTGGGAAAATGCTTAGGGCACAGTGTTATAGTTTAAAAAGTAACACAAGAAAATTACACAAATATACAATTCCAACCATGAAAACCAGCTCATTATTATTTTCTTATAGTTCTCCCTATATCAAAAAATAATTAGAAAAAAATAACCTTACATTTCCAAGATACACATAGGCTACCATGGTCTTGTATCACAGCACACACTGTACACATACACACACCAATCACTCTTAAGTAAAAACTCTACCCATAGAGCAATGTGCATGTGAAATCTATGCAGTAGGAAACCCTGTGCTCACATCCATCATCTGCTCACCATAACAAATGGACAATTTCACTTGGCTAGGCACTATGGGAGTTTTTGGTTTTGGTTTTTGAAACAGTGCTACTATATAACCTTGGCTGTCCTGAAATTTGCTCTGTAGACCAGGCAGGTCTTGAACTCACAGAGATCTACCTGTCTCTGCCTCCCAAGTGCTGAGATGAAGGCAGATACTACCATTCCCAGCAGGGTACCTTGTCTTTTTAGTTATTTGAGATGAGCTGTGTTAGAAGTGTTATAAATCACCTTTTTTCTTCCTTCCTTTCCTCTTTAGATACTGACTCACACAACAGCAGATGTGCTTCTAGCTGCAATACAAATCTACCCATAAGGACAGGGCCCCACAGAAAGTCAACAAGGGCAACCCACTGCTGCTTTGAACAATACTTCTTGCTTGGGACCCAGATACCTCCTGAAATAGTGGTGTGCACTTTGCTGGAAGAAGGTTGAGTTCTCTCAAGGGTCCTCTATCCACTATCCTTGACATTGGCTTTACCATCCTGACTCCATGCCCAGGTTCAACATAACTTTCAGGATGCTAGGAGGCTTAGCCATTGAGAACTGACTAACGATGGTGGGGCATTTCGTAGGAAGTAAGAAACAAGAGACATTTTCATACCCCAGAGACAGAAGGCAGCACAGCTAGGGTCTGTCTGTGTCTGACAGGTGTCTAGGGAGAAAAGCAGCTCCAAGTAGACTCTAGAATGTTTCTCTCTGATGTTACCAGGTATAGTACTAAGTCCTAGCACAGAGACTCCAGTTTCTATTAGGAGACAAAACAATTATCACAGATACACTTAATGACTCTTTTAAATATATGCCCTGTTAATCATCCACACCAGGAACTTGGTTCCAGCACTGTGTAGCAGTGGAAGGTAAGCTGTGGTAGGGGTAGCAGAAAAAATTTTCATTGCTTTAACATCTAAACTAATAGAAGAAGATAGGTTTCTTTCATGTTTCCTCAACTCCAAAAGCCTGGTCCCTATGCATGGAAATGAGTCTAGATTAAGAATCTGGAGAGAGAGCACAGCAGTTAAGAGCACTTGCTGCTCTTGCAGAGAAACCAGGTTTGATTCCTAGCACCCACACAGTAGCTCACAATCAGCTGTAACTCTAATCACAGGGTCTAACATACATATACATGAAGGCAAAACATTCATATACGTAAAATAAATAAATCTTTAAAAGAATCTCAAGGTGTCAGAAAGCACAAAGATGGTTTTGTGTTCATTACATAATTGCCACTATGTAGAACCACACACTGGGGAAGAAGAATGGCAAGGAGCACCGACTGGCTACAGCCTCGTGCCTGGCTGCATCAACCCAGAGGTCTCCTCAGATCTGTGGACAGACCTGTGCCTCAGAGGAGAAGGAGGCAAGCAAACAATGTTCACTGCAGACACTGGGGGAAACATCACTAAAAATGGAATAACTCTGGAGAAAAAAACTTGGTAAAAAGGAAAGTAGATGGCAGCTACCTGCAGCCCCAGCACTGGGTGTGGCCTGTTGAGACCTGTCTGCTGGTGGCTCCCTGGTGCCTGCACTTTGAATGTTACTACAAGACACTAGAGCCTTTCTCACTTGGCCTTGTAGCTAGTGCTTCATGTTTCAGAGTCTGTCACAGCAGCCCTGTAAGCACACACACATACTATCTGCCTCTGAGGCCTCAGTCGACAAATGCTGAAAAGAAGCCCAGCCCATTTCAGTGGTTTTCTAGAACATGTGGGACAAAAATCACACCACAGATTGCAGGTGTGGGTAGAAAGTTCCCCTAAATCCCCTGAATGGTTTGGCCACGTGGAAGGAAGCTTTCTAACAAACTGCCAATGAAATAGCCACTCTCCTACTCCCCAGACACTGCTGGTTTCTGCCAGGAAAAGGAATGATGACTGTCACAGTACACAAGATCCTCAACCAGGATGGAGCTCTGTTTCTTCCTGCTAGGAGGACCAGGAAGCCCAGTTGAAGCTCAGAGGCTCTGGCCTTGTCACTATGACACAAACCTTACAAGGCCCTGCATTTTGTGACCCGGAAAGATTCCTAAGGAGCAGCAGAGGGGATGAGGAGCACAGCAGGAGGAGCACAGCACAACCTCCTCCCCAGGAACACAGGCTGGGGCAGCTCTGTGGTGGCCCCACTTCCCATGTGGTTGCAGTGAATCTTTCCTTCTTCCCGCTAGTCCCCTGGCTCAAACAGATTCTGCGTGGTGTGGGTCACTCTCCTTTAAGGTGTACTGCTTTTCTCTCCTGTCCTCCCACTCCAAAGGAAACGAAAAGCCATGTGCCTGTGCTGGCATCCTGTGGAGGAACTCTGCTTGGAGCAGGGAAGACCAAGGAAGTTAATGAGCCATATCCAAACCTGGCCTGCACATCAATGAGCCTATGATACCCTAACCCCCAAGTCACTTCTATGTCTAAGGTTCCTTATCAGGAAGTGATGGTACCACCCTTATAGGACCATAGTGAGGCTCCTATAAGATGGCATTTGTAAGTCATGACAATATGGTGGCTGGTACTAAGCAAAGAAGTTAATATATTTTGACAATATTTTAAAATTATTTCCACATAAGTAACCAGGTAGACAATCACCCAAAGACCGAAAAACCACATCTATGCAAATGAGCAAATGCATGGGAGAATCCTGCAGATTCCAAGCTATATCACAGGCCTCCTTTGGCAAGGCATTTGGTCAGTACTGGCTCACTAAACCTGAGCACTTACTAATAACCAAAGCTGCATGAGAGGCCCAGGCAAGGGCTTCACACAGGGAGCTACAGGTCTCAATCCACAGCCTCTTGGAAGCTGACCTACATAGCTCTATCTTCCCAAGGGTGCACCAGGCAAGAGTATTACAACTAGAAAAGGGTGTCTGCTAATTCCCCCAGACTCTGATAGAAGTGCTCCCATGTGTGTGAGTATGACAGAGGAGCAGCTTGGGGCTAACAGTTTCAGATTCAGGGAGGCAGGACTCAATGGCTGACAGTCTACATGACCTCTCTGAGGACTTCACAGTTGATAAGCCAGCCCTTTCAGCCCCCGCTACCGACATTTGTCCTAAGGTCAGTAGAGGAAGTACCAAATTTAAACCTAAAAATCTAAGACCTGTGTTCTTTTCTATGATGTTGAACAGTCCCAAAGAAAGCAAAGGCTGGGTGGCTTCTTAGAGAAGAGCATGCCAGGGTCCAATGTGCCTGTCATTACCATCTGCAAATCTGCAAAGCCTCATTTACATTTTTCCAAGGAAACTAGCATTCTTAGGGAAGCAGATCTTATGTGCACTCTCCCCAAAGACTCCACACTCTTCTTGCAACATCACTTGGTAAATGTTGGGGAAAGAATACAACAATCAATCCAAAAAATAAGTTGTTACACTAGGGAGGTAGCCAGGAAGGAACAGAATATCTATCCCAGGTATAATGATCAAAGAACACAGCACCTGGAAAGGCCAGAGGGAACCCTGAGCATACCACATGGGGCTGTGCTCCAATGTCAGGGCAGGGGGCATCATTGGAGAAAGGGTAGGAGTGGGGCTGGAGAGACAGCCACTGATATTGGGGAGGTGGCTCAGAATTCCCCGGGCATGTTTCTCCTCTACTGTAGGAGCTCAGATGCAGGAGTACCTACAGGAGGACTGTCAGGCTCACACACAGACATTAGCCCAAGAGTGACATGGCAGACTAACTAGAGTGAAGTAATGGCCCAAATCACATGGAGCACTATGCCCAGAACAGCAGTCTTCAGCCAGACTAACCAGAGGCTGTCATTCCAGAGCCAGCTTTGCTGTTTCCTCTGTGTCAGAAAGCTACCCATACCACTACACCCAGTGTTTTAGTTTAAAGAAATATGCTTGGGGCTAGTGAGATGGCTTAATGGGTAGAGGTGATTACTGCTCAGGCTTGGTGACCAAGTTCTACCTCCAGAACTGATGTAAAGGTAGAAGGACAGAACCAACTCTATAAAGTTGTCCTCTGACCTCCACTGGCATGCCAGAGCTTGTGTGCTCCAACCCCACATCATAAATATATATACACCAGTAAAAGAAAAAAAGAAAGCTAGCTCTGCCTTAATTATTAAAACTCGCCTTTTCTCCTTAAGGGACAACTTGAATTGTATCCAGCAACTCTACTCTTAGATAAATACCCAAAGGGGCTGGAAGGACCTGATCCTTGTAGACCCATAGTTCCCAGCTACGTATTTTCTTCGCTATCAACCAAACCAATAGATGCACAGAGAATCACCATTGCTAGATATACAAGCCTAAAGAAGGAGGGGATGCTAACACGTGTTGCAACATAGGGCTTCTGAGTACATCACACTAAGTGAAATAAGTTAGTCAGTCACAGAAAAACAAACAGCTCAAGACTCTGTTTATCCACAGTCCCTAGAAATAGTCAGGCTCCCAGGTAGAAAGCACAACAATAGCAGCCAGGGGCTAGAATTAATGGGAGCTGTGTCATGCAAGAGGGTTCAAGGTGGTGTGGCTGGAAGGGTTTGGAAACAGAACTGTGAGGGCTGCATAACAACATGAGCATTTAACACTGCTGAACACAAACACTTCTCAATGCTTAAAAGTGGTGCTGACGACAATGCTCATCCTTTACATTTTACTGCAATAATACCGCACACATTTTTAAAAAGTTGCACCAGAGAGAAACATTCTATGGCTGCAATTAGAAAGACTAATGTACGGGTCAGAAGGTGGTCAAAAAGAAACACTGAGCACTGTGGACCACTGGGTCTTACCCCATGCCAAAGAAACAAAGTTAGGTTCATAGAGTTCATAGGCTCAAGAGACTGAGAAAGAACTCAGGAGAGAGGATCCAAGGCCACTCCATCTGAGCGGTGACTCCATACCTTGACATGTCCTCACCCCCCAGGTCGGGGCCCTGCTTGGGCCTGCCAGCTTCATCGCCTGTGCAGGTCACACAGATCCACTGTGTAGGAAAGGTAGAAAAGGCAGAGCCACCTCCTCACACACAGTGGAGCATTACAGAACTCCAGGAGCGAGCCCAGAGGGACATCAGGTGAGTGGCTAGAGAAGCACTATGTACCCGTAAGCACAGAGCCCCTCATGTCAGAAGAACTGGGAGCTCTTGGAAAGGATGGGGCCAGAGCACTACAAATGAGGAAGCCCCAGCAAGGGGGCTGCTGGCAACATACCTTGCTTGTACAGTCAAAATGCACAAGAGTTTGGAAATAGTCAATTAGATGTGATCCTGTGGAACACTAACACCAAAGGTCTGGAGTGGGGCGCATTAGCTATGCATTCCAAATTCCTGATTCCAGGCCATCCGAGAGGCAGAGACTTTCCCATCTACTACAAAGGGTCAACAGTACCATGGCCGCCAACTTTCGCCTGGGGGCAATGTGGCAGCTTGCCAGGAATCTAAAAGCTGCACCTGATTGGCATAAAACGAAGTCAAATGGAGTCCCTTTCATCTTCCCCAAGGAAGAGGCCCTGAGGCCGCCCTGCCTGCCACCCGCCTGTGCACCCACCAGGCCTCCTGGAGGCAGCAACAGAGCTCTCAGCCCTCTCCCTACACCCATACCTCACACCCTTCTGCTTTAAGCACCCTCACCCAACACCACCAGCCTGTTTCCTAACTTGTACTTCCTCCTTCCCACCCCTCATCTCAACCCACAAGGCACAAGTGCTAGGCTCTAAAGCAGTCTCCTGGGATTCTAACTTCAATTCTGTTGCTATGATCACATACCCTGATCAAAAGCAACTTAGAGGAGGGAAGGGCTTACTTGACACAACCCCAGGTTACAATCTGTTGCTGAGGGGCAATCAAGGCAGGAGTTGAAGCAGCCAGTCACACACACCATATCCACAGTGAGGAACAGAGAGAGACAAATGAAGCGTGCCTGTTTGCTAGGTTGTTACTCAGATTCAGTTACCTTACCTCACTTACACAGTCCAGGACCTCCTGCCCAGGGAATGGTGCTGCCCAGCGTAGGTTGGGTCTTCCCACATCAACAATCAAGATAATAGCCCTCAGACAGGCCTCTCAGCCTAACCTGCTCTAGACAATTCCTCAACTGCAGTTCTCTTCCCAGGTGACTCCTTGAAAACTAAACCAGCACGCCCATTCTCTCCCTTTCACCCCACTCAGAAAACCACAGATCTTCTCTTCCCTGCCACAAACCTTCAAAGACAACCACTCCTCCAGGAAATGCCCTTCATGCCCTGGTCCTAGCTTCACCAGCTGTGTGCCAATCCCATACCTTTGCTGCACCCACTGAATTCATGCATGTCATCTGTCTCCAAGGAGATTCCAATTTACCTGTCAGGACCCCATTAGAATGGTTCCTTCCCACTAGGCCTTCCCAGCTCCTACTGTAGCCAGTGGTTTCACACTTCATGCCCTCCACACATTTTTCCTCTCAGCACATCTACTTCCCATGCTGTCTCGTACCCACTAACTCCAAGGACATAAGTTCTGGAGGGTGAGGTGACTCAGCACCCAGCACCCCACATTTATGAGAAATAACAGATGGCATCTATGCTCACCTCATAGGCCCATCCACTGATGAAGGGTTTGTTTTTCCTTCTCACAAACTACATCAACAAGAAGGGCTTAAGAAAGAATCCCAGGGCCTTCGGCCGCCAGCACAAACTTGGATGCATAGCTGCCTTCTCTTTCATACTGCTACTACCATGCAAATTTCCAGAACACCAAATTTCCTTGTTTCCTCTTCCTTCCTAAGTTCCCAAGTCAGAGAATGGTAGTACACACACCTTTAATCCCAGCACTTGGGAGGCCGAGGCAAGCTGTTCTCTGAGTCTGAGGCCAGCCTGGTCTACAGAGTGAGCCCCAGGACAGCCAGGGCTATACAGAGAAACCCTGTCTCAAAACAAAACAAAAACTAGGAAATAAAGAGAAAGACTCATACTGAGGGACAAGAGGTCTTCAGCAAAGGTACTAACAAATGGCCTAGAACAAAAATTCATGTGAAATACAACAGGGGCCTCTGTCTCACAGCATACAAATGGAACAAAGATTTTCATGGAAGAGCTCAAACTAAGCTAGACATAGGGGTTCACATCTTAATCCCAGCACTTAGGAGACAGGCAGACTTCTGTGAGGTTAAGGCTAGCTAGCCTGGTCTACACAGGCTACACAATGAGACTTCGGGGTGGGGGTGGGGGGGAGCGTTAAAACTATAAAACTCCAAATAAATTTTCATAAAACTTCTAGTAAATTTTTGTGACCTTGAACCATGCAATAGTTTCTAAAATATGACAGCAAACGCAAAAGAAACAACAATGAACTGGACTTGTGCAAAACTTTAAAACTTCTGCTTCAGAATCAAGAATATGATGGCTGAAAAATAGCTTAACAGCTAATAGCACTTGCTGCTTTTCCAGGTTACCTGGCACCCATATTAAGTGGCTCACAACTAACTACAACTCTAGTGCCAGGGACTCCAATACCCTCTTCTGGCTTCTGTGGGTACCCACTCCACACATATACTCATAATTTAATTTTTTAATTAATTATTTTTAAAAGAAAAAGAAATATTGTCCAACCATTAAAAATGAGATCCTGTACTTATGGTGGCCTATTGTGTCTTCAAGATATTCTGCTAAGGGAAGTGTGTCCAACACAGAAAGATGAGGCCAACAGCAGCTCCAACAGTCATCTGAGGAGGAGGAGGGAGAATGGGGTCTGAGAAGCTAGAGAGAGGGCTGGGGTGGAGAGGCAGTGGCTAAAAGATTCAAAATGCAGGTTTCAACTTTCTACAGCAACTGTGGCTGGCAACTTCAGAACACTTTAAAACAACAGCAGAGAGGTCCTCGAATGTTCCCAGTGCAAATGACAGGGAGATGTTTGAGGCAATGGACATGCCAATCATGTGGATACCATTAGCACAGGTTACACCGTAGATGTATGATGAGTAATGTTTGTTTTTTAAAAGTGTCCATTTGTTTTGGTTTTGGTTTTGGTTTTCAGTGTAAAAAGATAACTCATAGATCATATGCCCCAGTACAGGGGAATGCCAGGGCCAGGAAGCAGGAGTGGGTGGGTTGGGGAGCAGGGCGGGGGAGGGTATAGGGGGCTTTCGGGATAACATTTGAAATGTAAATGAAGAAAATATCTAATAAAAAAATGAAATGTGCTGGGCGTGGTGGCGCATGCCTTTAATCCCAGCACTAGGGAGGCAGAGGCAGGCGGATTTCTGAGTTCGAGGCCAGCCTGGTCTACAGAGTGAGTTCCAGGACAGCCAGGGCTATACAGAGAAACTCTGTCTCGATAAACCAAAAAAGAAAAAAAAGAAAAAGACAATATTCCCACATCTCATAAAGAACTACCTGGGATATTTTAGAGACTCTTATAATTTAACAATAAAAAAAGAAAATTCAATTTTAAAAACAGGCAAAGAGCTTGGATACGCAAATAAGATAATATTAATGGCCACACAAAAAGATGTTCTCTGTTCTTAACCATCAGGGAAAATGCAAATCAAAACCATGATAAAACAGAGATGGGATGGGTACAGCATAACAGA